>NC_063356.1:11631226-11656182 GCF_021869965.1 Rhincodon typus
GGCCACAAGGCTCAGTGCTGGGCCACAAGGCTCAGTGCTGGGCCACAGCTTTTCACCATTTATATAATGATCTGGATGTGAATACAGGAGGTATGGTTAGTGAGTTTGTGGATGACACCAAAATTGGTGTCGTGGACAGTGAAGAAGGTTATCTCAAAAGTACAATGGGATCAGATAGGCCAATGCACCATGGAGTGGCAGATACAGCTTAATTTAGACAAACGTGAGGTGTTGCATTTTGGTAAGGCAAACCAGGGCAGGACTTGTCGTTAAAGGTAGGGCCCTATGGAGTGTTGTTGATAAGAAGGGTTTAAGAGGGATATGGACCAAATGCTGGCAAATGGGACTAGGTCAGATTGGGACATCTGGTTGGATTGGACTGAAGGGTCTACTTCCGTGCTGTATGACGATGAATTCGTGTGTGTTTCTAATGCATCATGAAGAAGTTGCCAGTGCTAAGCTTTCCAAACGCATGTTAAATCAATGCTTCCCTGTGACTTCCCAGGGTTCACACAGGTCTAATACCTTCCCTAGACTTGTAGCTCAAGTTCCAAAATAGCTACTGGCTCTACTGGATATAAACAGCATTTTAATTTATTTTTAGTACAGTAAACAGTTTCCTACCATGCTGTATGTTGCTGCAGATTCTGAACAGCATCGCGGCAAGGTGGCAAAGCTTCATGAAATGAATTCTGGTCAAAATGTGCACATAATTGCCAAAACACATTTTCTGCATTCTTGGTTAAACATCAAGCAGGCAAAACATGCTTACATTTAGGAACACTGCTCTGTTTACAGATCTTAAAATTGAACACCAAATTCTAGTTGTACTAGCTTCAAATTTCTAGTTCCAAAAGCAGAAAAATAAATACAGCCTGAACTTGCCCGTGAAACTCAGCGCAGGAATGCACCTTATGGGTGGCTGGGCGTGGAACGGATGGATGCACCTGGGACCATTCTGTACTCACAGGAGGAAGGAGGGATAGCCATGTTTGTGTTTTGCTCATAACAACAACTGAAAAGGTATTATCAGATGCATCTTAAATTATTATTAAAGATGTATTAACACTGAATAAAGATAGGGTCCACCTCAATTGTAATATTGAGGTGATTAAATAGGTTGTTAAATGTATGCTCAAATCTAGAACACCTAGTCTATGCTGGCACCTCAATGCAATACTAAGAGTTTGCTACACTGCCTTCTGAGTGAAATACTAAACAAAGGCCCTTCCAACTTTCTCAGTCAGGGCAAAAAGATCCCATGGTACTATCTGAAGTGGAGCTAAGGCATTCTTTCCATGTCCTGACCAATATTTATTTCTCAATTAGCATCACATAAAACAGACCTGGTCATTGCTTCATGGCTGTAGATTGGACCCCACTCTGTACATACTGGCTACTGTTGTTTCCTTATGATGATGACTACATTTTCCAAGTACATCCTAGGCTACAAAATACTGAGACACATTTTGAGGTCTGGTGAGTGTTTGCCTCCAACAGGGTGCTAGTTTTTAACCTGATGCAGCAATGCTCATGGTATCTCCTATAACACGACAAACTGGGAATGCTTATTGTGGTATTGAAGAATCCAACAAAGGTTTATGTACAAACATTACATTCCTTAGGCACACAAGCGTGGGCTAACACTAAGCTATCAAGTTACAGAGAAGCGGGTTTTCAGTGAGGTGACATGCTACAACTGATCAGAAGTAAGATGGAGTCTGAAACTTTTATACCCTCCAGTTACAGGCTATGATACAGTGATGATATCATAAGCATGTCACGTCACTGAAAGATATACTGACTGTGAGACATAATAGTGAAGCTAACCATATGAATGCAACTCCCTTCTGTTCATTTAGTTTCACTTTTTTTTTGGGGAATTTAAGTGTGGGGAGAGGAGAGTCACATGGGAGTGCCACCATTTGCAGAATGAGACCTTACTCGGAGTATCTTGGGTGAAGAACAGGACAGGGACGGAGAAAATGAGTGAAGAGGGTAATGTTTGAAAGAAAAGGAGGCAAGCCAAACCAGCCAATTGTCTCCAAATTCTTGATTTGCCACAATTCAAAAACAGTGACATCTGATATTTCACTTATGCCTGGCATAGTAACTTAATAGTGAAGCTCAGTCAGGATGGGAAATCAGGATTTGTAAATCTACATGGATTTCACTTCCCTGAGCTTTTTGGAAGTTCTAAGCTTTGAAACTGGATACTAAGCACATAAATCAGAGTATGTGTCACATCAAATGTCAGATACTTCTACGAAAGGTAAGTGCACCAAATTATTTCTTCCCCCTCTGGTCCCATTGAAAGGTGCATTCTGCCAAATTAGGAAGCAAAAATTGCACAATTATTTTGACTTTTCAGCTTATGTAGTGTGTAACTTATGACCAAAATCAAGTTGTTAGGACTTTAACTTCCACCTCCAAACACAGTTAATTGTCCAATATTGGAGGAGACTGTAAAGAACCATAAACGCGTTCTAAAACATTAACAAGCTTTTTACTCCAAAATAATAAAACCATCTGCAGTCCGACTTGATAGAATTTAATGACAAATTCCAATTTCTTTAGCAATATTGTCATAAAAGGTTACATCTCCATAAATTTGTCACTAAGGTGTCAGCAATGAAGGACGGGAGAAAACAAGAAGGTTCTTCTTATCAAACCGATAAGCTATACGGTGAAAGAGGCACTTTGAAAAATGGGCACCCAATTGAAAAATGGGCACCCAACATGCTCAGCTATGGGCTGTAAATTTCATATAAATCATGATACATTAATACAGAAAAATCTCCCTGCTGGTAGAACACAACCAAACAGAAACACCCTCAGAACATCCATTAAATCTAGCAACTTTTGCAAAGTTTAGCAGAGAAGCTGAAACAGAGACCCCGGGTGGTGGTTTCAGTAAACAGATAGTCACCCGATAAAAGTTCTGATTTTCATCTTCACACAGAGTCAGCAACGTCAATGAAACTACAGAGACAATTTGAGAACCACAATGAGGATCAATGAAAGAAGAAAATAGTAATATTAATTTTCAAGTCAGTTCCGACAACAGGCAATTCTCCATAGTAGTGCTGTATAAAGGAGCTATTTTCAAGTTTTAAAATGCAATAATCTGTCTACAAGATCAAACTCCCTATTGTTACACATCTGCATCAGCATTATCTGATGCAAACGATCACATCTACCTTTCCAGTAGAAACTGCAACTGTAATGATATCATTCCATAATGCTTCAGTTCCAAAACTCAGCTTCACAGAAAACCACAATGAATAGGATATTTTATCAATTACACATCGCAGGATTCCAATTTCCTGAAGGTTTTGCAATAAAGCTACAAATAAAACATACAAAGTCATAAATACAAATACAAATAAAGAAGGAATCATATCTGTATGCCCTGGCCCAATTATCTTGCAGCTTCTGACCTTATACCATCTTTTTAACTTCATTATTTCATGGGTTGTGGGGTGTTGCAGGCAAGACTAGCATGTTTGTCCATCATTCACTGCCCTTGAACCAAGTGGTTTGTTATACCATTTGAGAGGGCAGAGAAGACTCTACCACATTGTGATTGCCTGCAGTCACATGTAGGACAGACCAATTAGGGATGGTAGTGTTCCTTCCACAAAGAACATTAACAAACCACATGGGTTTTTACATCAATCATGTTACGGCACCATTACCAAAACTAGATTTCAGTCGCAGATGTATTAATTGAATTAAAAACTGCCACGGTGGATTTAAACTTGTGTTTGCAGAGCATTAATATGAGCTTCTGGATTATTTCAAGAGTTTACTTGGCCTGTGTAATAACGTGGCAGCTTGCACAATGAATGAATAGTGTAGGATTTAACTGAAACAAATTATGCAAAAAAAAATTAACATGGATAACAAGGTGTAGAGTTGGATGAACACAGCAGGCCAGGCAGCATCAGAAGAGCAGGAAAGCTGACATTTCAGGTCTGGACCCTTCTTGAGAAATGGGGGAGGGGAAGGGGACACTGAAATAATAGAGAGGGAGGGGGAGGAGGTGGATGCAAAGTGTATAAAAGGAGCAGATAGGTGGTGAGGAGACAGGCAGGTCAACGAGGTGGGGATGGAGCCAGTAAAGGTGAGTGTAGGTGGAGAGTAAGGATGGGGGTTGGTCAGTCAAGGAGGCGGAGATAAGGTTGGTAGGTTGGAGGTGGGGGTGGGTGAGTGAGGTGGGAGGAGCAGATAAGTGGGAGAAAAGACATACAGGTCAAGGAGGCGGGGACGAGCTGGGCTGGTTTTGGGATGCGGTAGGGGGAGGGAAGGTTTTGAAGCTTGTGAGGTCCACATTGAGACCAATGGGCTGCAGGATTCCCAAGCGAAATAGGAGGTGCTGTTCCTGCAACCTTCAGGTGGCATTGTTGTGGCACTGCAGGAGGCCCAGGATGGACAATGTCGTCAAAGGAATGGGACGGGGAGTTGAAGTGGTTCGTGACTCATTTGTCACAAACTGAGCGTAGGTGTTCCACAAAGCAGTCTCCAAGCCTCCGCTTGGTTTCCCCGATGTAGAGGCGGCCACATCAGGAACAGCAGATACAATACACCACATTAGGAGATGTGCAGGTGAACATCTGTTTAATGCGGAAGGTTTTCTTGGGGCCTGGGATGGGGGTGAGGGGGGAGGTGTAGGGGCAGGTATAGCACTCCCTGCGGTTGCAGGGAAAAGTGCCAGGGGTGGTGGGGCTAGTGGGAAGTGTAGAGCAGACAAGGGAGTCACGGAGAGAGTGGTCCCTCCGGAAGGCAGATAAGGGGGGGGGGGGGGGGGAAAAGGTGTGGGGGGGGGGGGGTGGCTGGGGGGGGAAAAAACCAGGGGGGGGGGGGGGGTTGGATCGGGGGGGGGGGGGGGGGGGGGGGGGGGGGGGAGAAATGTCCTTGGTAGTGGGGTAAGATTGCAGGTAGCAGAACCAGTGGAGGATGATGCGTTGAATCCGGAGGTTGGTGAGGACGAGGGGGATTCTGTGTTTATTGTTATTCCTGCAAGAATGCCATCCCCTATTCCCAATTCCTTCGCTTCCGCCACAGCTGCTCCCAAGATGAGGCATTCCACTCCCCAACATTCCAGATGTCCTCATTTTTTAAGGAGCGCAACTTCCCCTCCACAGTGATCGAAAACACCCTCGACCGCATCTCTCACGTTTCCCGCAACTCATCCCTCACACCCCGTCCCCGCAATAACAACAAAGACAGAATCCCCCTCGTCCTCACGTACCGCCCCACCAACCTCCAGATTCAACGCATCATCCTCCACCACTTCCAAGGACATTTTTCCCTCCCCACCCTTAGCTACCTTCCAGAGGGACCACTCTCTCCCTGACTCCCACCCCCACCTCCTACCTACCAACCTCATCCCCGCCTCCTCGACCTGTTCATCTTCCCTTGACTGACCAACACTCATCCTAACTCGCCACCTACACTCATCTTTACTGGCTCCATCCCTGCCTCCTTGACCTGTCCATCTCCTCTCCACCTATCTGCTCCTTTATCCACCTTCCATCCGCCTCACCCCCTCTCTCTATTTATTTCAGAGTCCCCTTCCCCTCCCCCATTTCTGAAGAAGGGTCCAGACCCGAAACGTTGGCTTTCCTGCTCCTCTGATGCTGCCTGGCCTGCTGTGTTCATCCAGCTCTACACCTGGTTATCTCAGATTCTCCAGCATCGGCAGTTCCTAATTAACATGGAGTTGTCTGAAGTGAGAGTATACAGTAAGGGTTGGATTTTGCACCTCTGTACTTGATGTCTCTGTTGCAAGACTAGGTTAAGATTTGGTAGAAGACTAGGTACCGTACAGGAGTTAATGTGAAGTCTTGAACTGAGTGCTACACCATGTCAATCTGATAGGTCTTTCCACTCCCAGCTCTTCATTGTTCAGTGTATTTTGCCGAGTAAAGAGCTGGGAATGGAAAAACATACCAGATTGACATGGTGTAGCATTCAGCATTTAGAAATGGTGGATTGTGGAAGGTTAAAAAGATAAAATGAGGTTACTGGGAGCCAAGAGGAAGAAAACGAAAACTGAAGGTAAAGGACACAATGGTGATATCAAGATGGAGAAAACTAGAGCGAGAAATCTAATAGCAAAGGGAAAAGAAAATGCATGACATAACTGAAACATCTCCTCCAATCTAAGAGAAATAAAAGTGTCAGTTTGACTCAATTTGTAGCACTTGTCCAAATCAGAATGTTATGGCTCGAGTCCTTGAAAATAACAATCTGGGCTGGCACAAAGACAGAGCGCGAGAGAGACATACAGCGGAACAGACAGTGACAGCAACAGACAAAGAAACAGAAAGAGGTGCATGACTACGTACATTCCGTCTTAACCAATGTTATTAAGAAAAAATATTATTGCATTTATTTCAGTCTCCAAGCAAGTTGGCTTCCAATGTCTCTATATTACAACAGTGGCTACATTTCAAAAAGTATTAATTAGTTGTGAGAACCTTCAGGACATGCAGATTCTTTCAGGATTGGTATAAATACAAAGTTCTTTCTTTGCTAGACGTGTCATCTTTACAAGTCAGGTGTTAAACAAAGGCATTGTATCCATATAAAAAAGGTGGGGTTAGAGGTTCCCAAGGCACTCAATAAACTGGAGAATGGAGTTCCTCTGCTTATCCTCATCACACCTACCCCTCAATAACCACCAAGAAAATTGAAGTAGTTTTGATGCATCGATGGGCTACCATAAAAGATGTTCCTTGATCTGGATCTTCTAGAGGAAGCAAATGTCTATAAAGAATAGCTGAAGCAACAATAAACAGGAGGAAGTTTGAATGTGACAAGAAAGGTAGATTGGGTCAACTTTTTCACACAGCCAGTGCTTATTTGGAATGAGCTGCCAGAGGAAGTGGAGGAGGCTGGTACAATTACAACATTTAAAAGGCATCTGGATACGTACATGAATGGGAAGGGTTCACAGGGATATGGGCCAAATGTTGGCAAATAGGACTATATTAATTTAGGATATCTGGTTGGCACGGTCAAGTCGGACTGAAGGGTCTGTTTCCAGGCTGTACAGCTCTATGACTCAAAGCCTTAGGGCAGCAGGTAGGGGGATGAGAAATAGAATGGAAAATCAAATATCAGTCAGTTAATTCTCGAAGGTAAAGGTAATAAGGGATAGAGGACATGATAATTAAGAAACCAGAAGTAATTATATAGGAATTAGACTGTTTTTATTGAAGGACACTACTGGGCATGATATTTTTCTTTTGTTGCCAATTATTTGTGAAAATAAGCAGCAAGGTAACGACAGATTAATTAATATGCACTGTACAGAGTGCGAATCAACTGAATGGGTAAGGAACTCCTTCATATCCTGGCAACGCAACTGGGATTTCATTGCAAATTGAACTGGGGTCATGCGCAGGTTTAATGCATCCGTTTAATGCATTGTCCAAATGGAACAATATGAAGAAATCTCATCGGGATCAAACTGCAGTTAAGGTCTTCACTTGTGAATGGCTGCAAGCCCTGCAGGGAATGGATTGATCTTTGCAGCTACCATCATACAAATAATGACAAGGCAGATCTAATTTTAAAAAATGTTGGTACTTGCATTAAATAAAACATTGTTGATCCATTACCAGGATTAAAATGAATGTAAAATCGCTAAGGATTCAATGTATTAATAGGACTTGGGATAAATTCAGCTGGTCGCAGATTTTGTTGAACTCTGGCAATATCCCACATCCTCACTGCAGAAGAGGAGGGAGGAATAATAATCGTAGTGGTCGTGGAGGAAGGACAGGTAACAATGTGAAGTCTTTCCTCTTTCAGATTCAAAATCACAGAGTTATTACAGTGCAAAAGGAGGTCATTCAGTGCATTGGATTTGCACCAGCATTATGACTCAGTATTCAGAGTTATGACAGCTGAATGGCATTGTTTCCATTTAAATCATCATCTAATGCTCACCCAAATGTCTCAATCGACCTTCTATCCACCACACTTCCAGGCAGTGCATTCCAAACCATAATAACTACTCTGTGCTAAAAAAAGTTCTCTCTCGCATCATCTTGCTTCTTTTGCAAATTTCCTTATCTCTACGGCCTCTTGTTCTCAATCCTTTTATACGAGGGAACAGTTTCCTTTTTTCTTAAGATTCTTAGCTTGTTGCCATTTTCTCATACCCTTCAAAATAATTGTTATTTCCCCAAGTAATTAACACTCACACTGTATATTTTTTTTCATAAAGGCAGTGGTAGATCGATTCCTGACTAGCA
Organism: Rhincodon typus; assembly: GCF_021869965.1. Taxonomy (NCBI): domain Eukaryota; kingdom Metazoa; phylum Chordata; class Chondrichthyes; order Orectolobiformes; family Rhincodontidae; genus Rhincodon; species Rhincodon typus. Next base: position 11,639,497 of record NC_063356.1, read on the forward strand.
AGGGAGGCAAAGCTTATTGTGGGTAGAAGGGAATGTGGAGTTGAAGCCACAAACAGATCAGCCAAGATCTAATTGAATGACAGAGTAGACTCAAGCAGATGAATGGCATACTATTGCCCCACATTCCAATGTTCATAATTACCTCAGCTGGTTCTACACTGGCGGTTTTATGTGGGAGTGCGTTCTATATTTCATGCCCTCAAAAATATGTTTTGTTGCAATTTTGTTACTGCCTTAACTTGGAATAAAATTTATTTAGTTCAAATTTTATGTTCCCTTGTTTTAGATGATTTGACCAGAGAGGGGTTAACCCCATCAGGTCCCATTGAAGAACGGTTTTAAATCTGTAAATGACTAAATAATACACTGATGAACTTATCGAGGACAATCCCATATATCATGATGATAACCTTTGGAGGCACAGCATGCTGATATTCATGACCACAAGCTCTTTTTATAATTTGGACATTACATGCCTATCATACACAAATGAACAACATGGCAAACTTTGTCCTCATCTCAAAACCACAATGAGCATGAAGGGCAGGCAGCCTGGATAATCTCAACCAAACAGGACCGAGGTCAACTGGACGAAGGTGAACAAAAACAGAAGCTGCTGGAAAAGCTCAGCAGGTCTGGCAGCTTCTACGAAGAGAAATCAAAGCTAACATTTCAGATCTGGGGACCCTTCCTCAGAACCGGATAAAGTTGAAGACGAGTCACTAGACTCAAAACATTGATTCTACTTTCTCTCCAGAGATGCGGCGAGACCTGCTGAGTTTCTCCAGCAATTTCTCTTTTCGTTTCAGATCTTCAGCAGCTGCAGTTCTTTGTTCTATTTTAGTGGACAAAGGCAGAGCTAGCTTGAACTACAGGCCTTGGTCCCATCGTAAATCAGCAATTCTGTTGTTGTGTTAACATAGGTTACTGGGATCCATCCAAACCATACACAGGTGACTGGAGTACCAATATACAGGAAATTGCTGAGCCTCGTCCACAGGAATATTTCTAGGCAAGGAAAGGAAACGCAGCCATTAAGGAGTAAACTGATGGATAAGAAACAACGTGATGAACTACAATGGGAAGAATGATAAACCAATGCAAATTCTGCACTGGAAAGGCAAAGCTATCCTTACCCAGCTTAGATTGACTTAATTACAAAGTTTTAATTACTAGTTTCAAAACCAGCAAAAGTTGCCCAAGAGGCAGCCTGGAATCTACAACTACAAACCCAGTCTCATTCTCAGAGCTATGCCAGCTTCTAGCAGTTTCTCCCCATCTCTGGGCCAGCAATCCACAAGCTAGAGAAACAAAACTATGTTGTTTGTTTTGCATGAACCTCTCTGCAAGCCCACTGCAGAAGCACCGAGCACTGCCAACAACCGCAAATTTTCAGCGGTTGTCAAACCGGGAATATTCAATGCCGTGATAGCCTATCTAGTCTGGCAAAGTTATTGAAGCACTACAGGTGGAAAAATAGCATCTGCTTAAAGTTGCTCGATAGTGTTCATATTCAGCAATGACTGGTCATGACAGAAATGGTGTTTATGGAATTATACAGCACTGAATGAGATCCCTCATCACAACATGCCAGTGCCAGTTATTTGAAAGAGCATCCAACTAGTCCCAGTCCCCTGCTCTTTCTCATACTCTGAAATGTTTGCCATATCAAGTATTTTTATCCAATTCTCTTTTGAAATCATTATTGATTCTGCTCCCTCTGCGCTAGAGCGCACTCTAATCAGAACTACGTAAAACAAAATTCTCAGTCCTTCCCTCAGATTCTTTTTACCAATTGCTTTTAATCTATGCCCTCTGTACTGACTCTCCTGCAAAAGCTAGTTTCTCCATGGCTATTTTATCCAAAACAGTCATAATGTTTCAATAGCTGTGTAACCTTCCCATAATCATTTCTATTACACTTTCTTTCATCTCTCATGTTCTCAGCAATATTTGTACTATCTCTTAGTTCAATGATAAAAAAATCCTATATTGACTTTTAATGACGTGTCTACACTAACAACTATTTACAATTAATAATACAAAAACTGCTGAAAAGTAGTATCTGAGGCATCAAGTGAATTAATACATCAGTGTTGACAGGACAATACAGGTGTAAACATGAGATATTCAGGTAAACCGCATCTTTAAATACCACATTTATCAGATTTCATTTGTTTAAGGCACAACATCTGATGTGATAACACATCTGCTCTCTCCAGAGTTAGGTGTGGTTCTGACATTTTGTTTCCGCAAAGAATTTGAGGATCTGCAGCCTTTCTCCCCCCCACCCCCAAACATAAAGTCAGTCAATCTCAGACTTAGACATGCATTGGTCAAAATCACTGAGCAAAGAAACGAAGGTTTGTCCCCATTCGTTGGTAGTGAAGATATAGCAGTGCCACTCTGATAACTTGTAAAATAAATTACTTCCCCAATCTTGCCTTCTGCCTACAACCTTCTAAAGCTCAAATTTCTCCATGACCCAGCACTTACCTCCTGCTCTTCAGTATTGGCAAGGCCTTGTACTGTGGACCTTGGCTCTGCACCTAGGCTTCTAAAAAATCTACAACAGAGAGCTCATGGCGCAAGCTCTTGCCTCCAAAAAAAGTGACACCACAATGAAAAATGTAGGGCTAAAAAAAAACACAACTCATTTGCCGCTTTTAAAACTACTTAGTACAAGTTAAAACCCAGCAGGCCTGGCCAGTGAGCAATGCCTGCAAAATTATCCACTTCACGACAAACCTTTTTCACTTTGATTGAGCTGCTGTGAAATGAACAGACTGTCCACAAACTCAACTGAAGTAGCAGTGCACAAAGGGCAGTGAATTGTGCAAAAGATTTGAAAACTGTTAGGATTAACTTTGACTGCCTTATTTCCACTGAGTACATCTGTTCTATGATTTCTGCAGCTGAATTGTGCAAAGAGATTACTGGCATACCGAGTGACCGGAATGAAATCTCAGACATGGACTGTGGGAGGTTTGAAAAAAGCCAGAAGAAAAGCATGATGATGCCAGCGGCTCTACCAGGGCTACAGTGACAACCAATAAACAGAGCAAAAACTGCAAAGCCTCGAATGCTCATTATCTGCCATTCGAGGCCACAATACAATCAACTGAATGAATAAAGGGAATGTGGCTATTTTTCCCTACTCTCCTACAACAGAAAATATACCTGCCTCTGACGTCATTCTAGAATTGATAGGACCAGGTAAAACTCATGTACAGTAGGCAAAGACTGACACAAATTACACAGCTGAGGTGACAATTCACCTCAAGATACATCATGGACTCAAACACTTATAGAAACAAACTAATACAGACAGACATGAGGGACTGAGTGGCTTATGTCTATGCTTCAATTTCTATAGCTCAGTATAGGAAAACATTGTAATGAAAAAGACCAGACTTTATTTTCTGTGGGGAGACAAGGAGGAGAATAATTCCTCAAACCCCATTCCCACATTAAAGGAAAAGGTGCAAGGTACGATCAACTGAACAAGGTTTATTGGACCACAGTGGAACAAAGCGAGTGACAGCCGAGAGAAGAGTTTTTATGGAATGGTCTCACTTAAAACACTGAATCAAGGATAAGAAATGATAAACCTGGGAACGTCAAGTACAGTGTTTCCACTGGTACGAAGAACAACTGCAAGGGGATGGGGGAGGAGCGGAAAAAGTTGTAGGTGAAAACTTTTGTATCAAGTCAACTCAAACTTGTGGAAAACATCCGACTTCAACAGCACGTATAGGTTTTGGACATAAAGAAGGTAAACTGAAATATGCAACAGTGCCATGCAGCTTTACTGGTTACAGATTGCTGCTGCAGATAGCAGTGGGGCAGCAATCTCTGCTCACAAATACAGAATGTTACAAGTGCCAGTTCCTAATCTAGGGCATGTAAATAAACTCAGTAACAACGTTGGAGCAGTAATCGTAAATAAAATCTCATCTCTTCTTGAGCAGGAGACACAGTCATATTTCTACAGCTCAGAGATATAACTTTACACTATTTATTTTAGCCAAACAAACCATCAGTGTCCTTCCCAACCACGTGCTGTAATTGAGGGGTGGAAGAGGAAAGGGAGAAAGGGAAAGATGAAGACACAGAGCAAAAATACCATAATTACTGTGAATGAAGCTGTCATATCGGTCATAGTAATACATGACAACTATCCTGAAATCTTAGACTCTTTGGAGACAGAACTTGAAAATTAAACCTCAGTTCTTTGTAGTGGCAAGATATTCTCAGAGTGTTGACAGAGCTTAAGAACATAAGAACTAGGAGCAGGAGTAGGCCATCTGGCCCTTCGAGCCTGCTCCGCCATTCAATAAGATCATGGCTGATCCTTTCGTGGACTCAGATCCACTTACCTGCGTTCTCACCGTATCCCTTAATTCCTTTATCGTTCAAAAAAAAAATCTACTTTTTTTTTTAAAAAGACATTTACTGAAGTAGCATCAACTACTTCACTGGGCAAGGAATTCCATAGATTAACAACCCTCTGGGTGAAGAAATTTCTTCTCAATTCAGTCCTAAATCTGCTCCCTCTAATCTTATGGCTATGCCCTCTTGTCCCAGCTTCACCTGCCAGTGGAAACATCCTCTCTACTTCTATCTTATCTATTCCCTTCATAATTTTATATGTTTCTATAAGATCCCCCCCTCAATCTTCTGAATTCCAATGAATATAATCCCAATCTACTTAGTCTCTCCTCATAAGCCAACCCCCTCAACTCCGGAATCAACCTAGTGAACCTCCTTTGCACCCCCTCCAGTGCCGATACAACCTTTCTCAAGTAAGGAGACCAAAAACTGCACACAGTACTACAGGTGTGGCCTCACCAGCACCTTGTACAGCTGCAACATAACCTCTCTGCTTTTTATTTCAATCCCTTTAGCAATGAAGGACAAAATTCCATTTGTCTTCCTAATTACTTGTTGTACCTGCAGACCTACCTTCTGTGATTCATGCACAAGGACACCCAGGTCCGTCTGCATAGCGGCATGCTGCAACTTTTTACCATTCAAGTAATAATCCTTTTTACTATTACTCCTACCAAAATGTATGACTTCACATTTATTTACATTGTATTCCATCTGACAGATCATTGCCCGCTCACTCAATGTATCTATGTTCCTCTGAAAAGTTTCACAGTCCTCTGCACCTTTGCTTTGCCACTCATCTTAGTGTCATCTGCAAACTTTGACACCCTACATGTGGTCCCCAACTCCAAATCATCTATATAAATTGTAAATAATTGCGGTCCCAACACCGATCTCTGAGGGACACCACTAGTCACTGACTGCCAGCTAGAATAGCACTCATTTATCCCCACTCTTTGCTTCCTGTTAGTCAACCAATCCTCTATCCATGCTAATACTTTACCCTTAATGCCATGCATCCTTATCTTATGCATAGCCTCTTGTGCTGCAAAATGTTTAGGATTAGCTGGGGCAATAAAAGGGTTAGGGTAACCAGGCAGGCAAGTTTGATTAAGATTACTTGCTGATAAGCAGATAGGTTGGGCAGAATGGTTTGTGCCTGAACTGTAACTTCCATATCTCTCCCTCAATTTGTTCACAGCTGAACCACAGGAAGTACAGAAATGGTGTGTGCTGCTGCACTGCGGTTTATGTGATCTCAAAAACACTTCAAAACAATAATCTTGGTGACTATTTTCTCCTTCAATCAATATCACCAAACTAGATTGCTTGGGCACTGTTGCATTCCGGTTGGAGGGGCCTTGTTTCGTCTGTTGCATTCTTTACATTATAACAGTCACTGCAGTGCAGCAGTGCTTCATTCGTTGTAAAGTGTTCTAGGACGTCCTGAAATCATGAAAGGTGCTCCACGAGAGCCATTTTTGTTGCCATTTTCTATTCTCTGAATGAACTGTTCGTCACTGGAGGCAGAGTGATAGAAGACAGATTTAAAAATAAACTACAGTACAGTCTTGTCACGTGCACAGAAAGGGCAGACTAAAGCCTACTTGTTACTGCAGACACAGACAGCAGTATATTAGCTATGACAGGTAATCACTAGAGAATTACAAACAATTAATACGTTTTAGAGATTGTAGGAGCTGCAGATACTGGAGAATCTGAGATAACGAGGTGTAGAGCTGGATGAACACAGCAGGCCAAGCAGCATCAGAGGAGCAGGAAAGCTAATGTTTCGGGCCTAGACCCTTCTTCAGAAAAATACATTTTGTTAGGGTTTCCATTTTGGGCAAACAGCTTTAACTATTCAGTGAGATTTCTGACAGCTGCATTTAACAATCCAATTTGTTTGTGACTCAAAAACATTATCACTATAGAATTTGCTCATTTGAAGGAGGAACGTGTGTAATTTTCTGAATGGAGTGGGATTAGGTACATATCAGAAGGTTAAAGTAGGGCAAGTGGATTACCGAAGATACAAACATATTTGGAGAAAGTTTAATGTTTTGGGATCATCAGTGCTTCCTGCGTGACATGGATTTTTTCTTAACATTTTCTGAAACCTTAAAAGAGCTGTAGATTCACTCGGTCAACATTAAATGAGCAGTTGCACTTGAAACAACTGCTCTCATTTCTCGAGCTGACCATGAGATACCAGGGTGTCGGCTATTCAGTACAGCATTAACTGGAGCTGCACAATATGACAATCTAGAGTCAGAGTTATACAGCATGGAAACAGAGCCTTCAGTCCAACTTGTGCACACCAACCAGACATCCCAATCTGACCTAGTCCCATTTGCTAGCATGTGACCTATATCCATCTAAATCTTTCCTATTCACATACCTATCCAGATACCATTTAAATACTGTAATTATAACCACCTCCACCACATCCTCTGGCAGCTCACTCCATACACGCGCCATCCTCTGCATGAAAATGTTACCCCTCAGTTACTTTTTAAATCTTTCCCCTCTCACCTTAAACCTATAACCTATGCCCTCTACTTTTGGACTCCCCACCCTAGGAAAAAAGACCTTGGCTATTCACCCTATCCATGTCCCTCATGTGATAAACTTCTGTAAGGTCATCCCCCAGCCTCTGACGCTCCAAAGAAAATAGCCCCAGCTTATTCAGCCTCTCCCTATAGTTCAAACCCTCCAGCCCACGAGCATTCCTTAAAGGAATCAGATCCCTCAACTAGATTCAATTGGATAGGGAAATTGTTTCTTTCCTGCTCTTACCATGTTCCTTGTGAGGAGTCAGTTTACAAGATTCTGGGAGTGGCAAAGATGAACTGCAGAGAAGGGGATAACTGGGTTGGAGAGATCCCTATAGGAGCCAATTTTTGTTTTGGCATTCTGGCAAACCACAAGGAGCAAATTTAAATCCTCATTATTTTGGATCACTGCTGCTTTAAAAGGCTAAGGCTCTCATCTCAAACACACAGCGACAGTAACAGGTAAAAGGCAAGACAAGCATCTGAAAACAACTAAAAACCAAGAGAATTGCAGATGCTGTAAAATCAGGAACAAAAACAAAGTTGCTGGAAAAGCTCAGCAGGTCTGGCAGCATCTGTGGAGGAGAAAACAGAGTTAACGTTTCGGGGCCAGTGACCCTTCCTCAGAACTGAAAACAACTGTTCAGATTTGCAACTCAAGTCCCAAACCAGATAGTTAAGTGACCTAACCAACACAAACTGTACATTTCAGGTTGGGTGGGTAGTATTAGATCAGTTTTCATCCTTCCTATGGGAACTAATATTTCATCATGGGCAAAGGGGCAAATCAGAAATGCAGTCAAGGTATGATTCAAATTGTAATTTCTCAGATCGGAAGCACAGAAGTAAAAACGATATTAACGGGCAACAATCTGAGCCTTGCATTACACCTCACTGATATTTTTGACATAACAATTCCTGGAATGAATTTTGTTGGGAAACATGGATATTGGGTAAGGACAGAACAATGATTACTGCCATTTCCAAACACCATTCACTATCCAAACTCACCTATGAACTGCAACTTGATAAAGGATCAAGGGCATTTCAGAGCAAGTGAAAACGAAGCCCAGGTAGGACTCTACAAACAGACAGGAAACTGCAGAAGGATTCATTTTGCAATTTGTTCCACTGGACACTGAATAAAGCACCTTCTTTTTGACCAAGAGCCTTGTTTACCTTCAATGACTGTATCAGACAGAAGATCATTTAGGATCCTCTTTACAAGTATGATTAAAATTTCACTTATCTAAAAGGTGAGAGACAGAGGTTATTATAGAATCCTGACAGTGCGGGTGGAAGCCATTTGGACCATTAGTCCACACTGACCCTCCAGAGAGCATCCCATTCAGACCTAGATCCACCCCCGCAATACCTATCCTATCCCTGTGACCCTGCATTTATCATGGCTAACCCACCTAGCCTGCACATCCCTGGAAACTATGGGACAATTTAGTATGGCCAATCCACCTAACCTGCTCATTTTTGACTGTGGAAGGAAACCAGAGTACCTGCAAAAACCCATACAAACACAAGAAGAACATGCAAACTCCACACAGACAGTCGCCCAAGGTTAGAATCAAGCCCCGATCCCTGATCCTGTGAGGCAACAGTGCTAACCACTGTGCCGTGCCACCCAATGATTGAGGTAAGGCAGTAGGATCTTTACAAGGGGAACCAGATTTCAGGTCAGTTCAACAAGCTGTGACAAACAAAAACAGCATTCATTGTTCCTCAAGATGTCTCCTCACTGGGGGAGTAGTTTAGACACAAAACATGCGCAACTCAGGAGGAGAGTCAGACAAAAGCAAACGTTTTAAAAGTTTTTACTTTTCACCTTAATCAGTCTATTGTTCAGTCTCTTCATAATCCTGAAAACTTCAAACACATCACCTTCTAATTTGCCTTACCCTAACAAAAGATAAACTAGCTTTTTCCTACGTGGTCATATCTGTGTCAATGACTTCTATACTCGCTCCTCTGTCCTCAACGTTCCTCAAGTCGGGGCACTTAATACTAGATACAAGATTCTAATTGCGACCCGACCACTTATTTTGCGTGGCTAACTCTTTCCCAATCTGCTCGGAAGACAAAATGCAGATAATCTCAGCTGGTGCTACCTGGATGTTGAGGGCCATCATGTGATGAGTTCTCACTATCTATACTTTTTTTTTGGAGGCGGGGAGGAGCGGAGGAAAGAGTAAGCAGGTGCAATCCATAGCAGGAATTTGAGAAGCTGTACATACAACTTACAAACAACCGGTAATACAAAATAGGCAAATTCAAAACACGAGCAGTTTGATTATATCATGAGAACAATTTCTAATTGACACAGAAGCATTTTCCTACTCGTTGCGCACGTCTGGACTTAAGATTACCTGCATTGGGTGCGTTCTATGTTTATAGGTTAAGTATTTGGGAATACTAAATCAGCATTAATCTCAACTAATGCTACCTTTCTCCTCAAGGTGAACATTGGCAAAGAAACATCAACACTTTACATTATTTCAATGCATGTAGCTGACTCTTTAACTGCCCTCTGAAATGGCTTAACGGGCCACTCAGTTCAAAAGGCACAACTCTCAGAAAACATAAATTATCCTCATCTCTGTATTAAAAGCACGCTCTTTAAATTTTAAAACGGTGTCCCCTAGTTCTGGATTCACTCACGATAGGAAAAAAAACTTTAAATATCCACGTTGTCGAGCCCATTCAGAATCTTATATACTTCAACCAAGTCACCCCTTCCTCTTCTAAACTCCAGTGAAAACAAATCCAACCTTCCCTCATAATACAACTTTCACATTCCAAGTACCAATCTTGTAAAGCTATTCTGAATCATCCATAATGTATTTAGAGTCTTCTTTAATAAGGAGACCAAAACCTCTCAGTATTTGAGATGTAGTCTCAATAATGCCCTGCAAATTATAAAATAAAAACTTTTATGTTCAATTCCTCTCAGGATAAAGGATAATATTCTGCTAATTTGTGACATTGTCATTTTTCCACCAATATAGTTCCGTCGACATATTTTTCCCATATCTTTCCCACTGCCTTCCAGGCTCCAAACCACTATAAATATATCCCTCTAATTTCATATGATAATGCAGCAGCTTTCTATTTTTAAAGTTGATTCACAAATCTTGACAAGGCATACACTATGGTCCTGTATGGAAGTTGCAACATGTGTCAATGCAAAAGGTGAGAAACCCATTACTTGCAGAATTAGGGCACTCAGGCAACACACTTAACACAGTACGAGTGCCATTATTAAATGATGCCAGGTCTGCGCTTGAAAGCAACTTTCCCCACCAGGGAATCTATTTATCACAAAATGCCAATACTCAGTTCTCAATGCTTCAACAAAGCTTCTTTCCACACCACAAAACAAAACGAAGTGTGCTCGAAAAAGGAATGAAACTTAAAATGCACACACACACACCTTCATTCTAAAGACAGCACTAATTGTAAACTAACTTAGAATAATTACACAAACACTGATTAATACAAAATTGGATTTTAAAAGAGGAACAATGTATCCCAATAAATCTTCTACAAGAGTGGATTTTGTGTTTTTTTTGAAACTGAATGAAAGCAGTATAGTGAGTGTCAAAACTTACAAGGCAAATATCAAAATATTGAACTGAGAATTTTAACAAGTTATTTTTCCCATCAGAACAATGTAAAAACTTTCCAATTTCACCTTCCTCACCAAAAATAAACACTATTTTACAGTTACCGTTGAGTATAATGAAAATAAAAAGGGTACATTTAGTGATTTTGAGATTACAACAGCAAGTACCAAATCATACAAGGCAGTTTTGTTCCTCCCTCAAGGGGCTTCCACATTCCGCTAGTAAATTTGGAGCAATTTTAACACATGCCAATGTACATCCTATTGAATGCAATCTTAACAAGAAACAGTTTCAAAACCATACAGTAATTCCACGGGAAACGCAAGACAGATTTTAAGCAATGAATATTTTATTCATTGATAAATCTAACAAGACCCTGCAGTGCTTCCAAATGCACAAAATGATAGGGTCTTAGTCCACTGCCACGATTTCAGGTGCAACAGTCAGTCAGTTCCTGTGGAGGCTTTTTGTAGTGGACTTTATTTTCTTTCTCAGGGAAAGAGCAGAGAGATGAAAGAAAGAGTATCCTGCAACTTTCATCTATTTCCCCAGGGGCTGCTCCAGAATTTGACTGGAGACTGGGGTTTTCTACCTGCAACTGTCAGTCTGGAGAGATTGGTTTCGCCATCGTGGCACCACACAAATACAACACGCGCACACACACTTACCTGTACAATATCCAAGACCATTCCAGCTGCCACTGTCCCAAAGCCCGCCAGCAGGAAAGGGAACACAACCTGCAGTCCTATAGAGAAAGAAGTCTCTTTAAGGGAATCATGACCTCGAGTTGGGTCAGTGCTGATATCATCGCTGTCAATACTCTGACTGCCATTCTCCAGAAGGGCATCTTCCTCCCTTAAGCCTTTGGCATTGGCACAAGAGTCTCTTACTACAACCTCCACCCTTTCGCCCTGCTCTCTCTCTTCTGTTAAATAGTCTGAGTTCTCCACCAGGTCCTTGGAGGAATTAGGAGTTATAGAAATGGCAAATTCATCAGGGCTGCCAACGACAGGATAGGCATTTCCATTGGCATGGTAAAGGGGGCTAAGCTCTTTCTGTTCCACAGAGTTAGACATAGCGAATTCACAATCTTTGGGATATCATAACGTGTTGCCTTGTTTTCTATCCTCTTTTCTGGTTTCAAATATTAAAATGTTTATAAAACGTTGTTCTCCTCCCTCACAAAAAAATGAAGGCAAGCTCTGTAGTTCTTGTTTGCAAACCGTCAGATTTAGGTCATAAAAGATCCTTTTCAGCTTCTAGTTCCACAATGAAATTGGCAGAACTGCATTTTTGTCAAAAGCAGCTTCATGATGAAAATGTACCCTTTCAACACGTGGCAAAAAAAACTCCCAGTGCAACAACGTGAGACAGACGGACTTTTTTTCCAATGGTCTGAGTCAGCCTGACGTGAGAAATCGATACAATCTGCGAACAGAAGGAAAAGGATACATTAAAATCTAGTTCTAAATGATATCTTTGGGGAAAGAAGGGAGCGAACTTGACAAGCTGCACATTGTTCGGAACCAGCCGATCACTCTCAATGGGAGTCAGTCAATCAGGAAATGAAAACCGGCAGCCAACGTTTGGACATTTACGTTTCGCCCACTCGAATAATAAGCAAGCTAAACTGGGACAAACAAAAACAAAAACAAAACAATCCTCTGAAAAAGCCCGGGGGTAGGAACAAAGCAGAAAGCAAAATCAACTTGCAGTTCTAGTCATTGCTGAGCGTTACCTGAACTGTCTGTCAACAACAAAAATTCTCTCACTCAGATCGACAGTCAAAGACTCTCTACCTCTCAGTTATCAAACAGTTTGTAAAGTTCCCTCCTGTGATCTCTAAAGACAGGTCTTTCTTTTTAAAAAAAGAGAGAGCAACAAACTGTGGTCTCACTTTACTCTTCAAGTTGCCTGACTGGAATGAAGCCCCCCTCACCTCCCGCAGTCTCTTGTCACTGTGTCTCTCACCGTCTCTTGCTCCTTCCTTTTGGGTTTTTCTCTGCTGGCTCTCCACCCACGCCCACACAGAAAGGAGGCGGGGGGGTGGTGGTGAGAAGAGGGGGAGAGACAGATTGAGACACCCCGTTCCCTCTCTGCGGGTTAAAATGTTACCTGCTGGAAGATGTAAGGCGTTAAGCGACCGTCACTCATTAATCGGCAGTTGAGTCAGCCACTATGTAACAGGGCCTCCTCCCTCCCCCTGCGGCTTCCTTCCCTCCTTCTCTCTTCTCCCCTCCTCCGCCGCCTCTGATTCGGTGCCAGGCTTCGAACCTCATGCGCCTTCCATCAGCATAGCCTCCGCGCAAGCGCGTAGCGGAGAGGCCGTGCAGGTCACCTGTCTCCAATGACATCACCGCCCGCCAGTCAGAACGCCCGTCTGTTTGATGGACAGGCCGAAAACCATTCAAAGCTGCGCCCTGTGAATAAGGAACCCGCCCACCCGAACGTCACAGTGAGATTAGAACTCCATGTATCAGAGAATGTAACAAATTGAGGAAAGTTTCTGTTCCTGAGTCAGACTTAGCAGGAAGATGGGTAGAAGAGTATTAGCATTCAGGAACTATTTAGGATTTACCATTAAGGGCCAGGCAGATTGCCAACTGTATAATATCCTCCTTTTATTACCCCTGTGTCTCTTGCCCATCTTGTACGATATCCTTTTTTTATTGTCACGTGTACTCCATTGTAGGTGTACAGTGAAAATCTTTTGCAATTCCTGCCTCCTTATAGCGACATCTTAGGTACAAGTACCTAGGTGCAGTTCTTGGATACAGCAGAGGAATGGAAGTAGTTGCTTAATTACAGAGTTGAAAATAAGTTAAAAATAGGAAAATGTTAAGGGGTTAACATTACAGTGTTCTAAGGTAAAGATTGCCCCCTCATACTGGTCACTTTCCAGGACTCACTGCCTGCATGCAGGCAGCGGTGTTGCTTCCCATGTGCTGCTGCGGGGCTTCTTCCCTGCGCTGCTCCATGCTCACTGCGTTCTGGGGTTCACGGGGCATGCCCGCAAGCCCCAGAGCACAAGGCCATGCTGGGCCTGGGCCTGGGCCTGTGCCTGTGCTCTCTTCCGTCCACAACGGCACTTGGCCTGCTCGCTCTGGTCTGCCACAGGACTTGGCCCACTCGTTCCACAACGCCACTCTCCAGGGGTGGGTGGGAGGGGAGAAAGGGGGAACCACAAGAGGAGGGAAAAAAATGGGAAAAAAGGTAAAGGGACTGGTGAGCAGAGGAGCTCTGACATGTCATTTTCTGGTTGGCAATATGTAAGGAGAGATATGCCATAGGCATCAGTACTGGGACCTCCAATATTTAAAGTTGTAAATCTTTTGGATCCTATTCAAATAAGATTTACTGGAAAAATACCTGGAATGGGGCAGTTGTCTTATGAGGATAGGTTAGAAAAGCTAGTTGAACTGTATATATTTTTAGTTACTTTACATGGGTGGCAGAGTGAGCTGAGTGGATACTCCAGATGAGCCTGATTCATATCTGGACCACAGAAAATGTTATAATATCATTGGAATTGAGGGCTCTTCCAAAGGTATAGACACAAGAACCTCTTGTAGCATTGTAGTAGTGATCTTACCTCTGAGTTAGGAGGCCTGGGTTCAAGTCCCACCTGCTTCAGAGGTGTAATAACATCTCAGACAGATTGATTAGGAAAATGTCTATGGCTATACAGGGAGGATGTTGGAAGTTATTACTAAAGACATAGTAACACATCAATTAAAAGTTCAAGGTTATCAGGCAGATTCAGCAAGTAAAACCCAATTCATATCTAACCAATTAGTAGAAGTTCTAGGAAATAACGTGCTATGAATACAGGAGGACCAATGGATGTATTGTATTCAGATTTCCAGAAGACATTGATTAGGTGCGGTATCGAAGGTTATTGCAGAAAATAAAAACTCTTGATGGTGGGGTTAACATCCTGGCATTGATGCCAGCTTAGCTAGTTAATAGGAAATGGAGTACCCTTGAACGGATCACTTTCTGGTTGGCAATATGTAAGGAAAGGTGTGCCATAGGGATCAGTGCTGTTGTAAATCTTTTGGAAGCTATTCAAATAAGGTTTACCAGAAAAATACCTGGAAGTGGGGTTGGGTTGTATTATGAGGAAAGGTTAGAAAAGCTAGGCTTGCGTCGACTGGAGCTTAGAAGAAAAAGGTTGTTTGTTTGAAATATATAAAATGCTGTAGGATACTGACTGCATGAACATTACTTCTTGTGAGAGAATCTAGAACATGTGGTCACCATTTAATTATAAGGATCTGCCCATTAAAGACAGAAATGGGGAGAATTCTTTTCTCACAGAAGGTCGTGGGCCTTTGGACTTTCTCAAAAGAAAGTGGAAGCAGAGTCTTTGAATATTTTTAAAGGCGTAGATAGATAGATTCATGATATGTGAAGAGGATGAAAGGTTGTTAGGAATAGGCGAGAATGTGGAGTAATCAGATCAGCCATGAGCTTAATAAATGGTGGAGTGAGCTCGAGGGACTTGTTATGGCTGCAAATTCATATATTTGTATGTTGCCATCTGTGAATCGCTGTTTTATTAATGTTAATAAAGAAACTGTGGAATGTGCTGCCTACAGGAATGGAGGAAGTATAGATGATTGATGATTTCGAAAGGAAATTGTATGGTTACATAAGGGAAATAAACCTTTAGGGTTACTTAGAATGAAGCATGGAAATGGGCTGACTGTACAGCTCGACAGAGAACTGGCATAGATTTTATGGACCAAGTTACCTCCTCCTGCACTATAATTACTCCATCATACAGAAAGACGCTATTCAGTCCATTATGTCCATGCAAACCCAAACAGAGCTATCTGGTCTAACCCACCTTTCAGATGCTGGTCTGTGAACCTTTAGGTTTACAGCATCCCAAATGAAAATTCAATTTAATTTTTTAAATGCGATAAGGATTTCTGACTGTACCTCCCCTTAAAGAAATGAGTTCCAGACATCAGCTTTTGGATGAAATAAAAATTAAAAACCACAGTAACAGATGTGCCACCTTTCGTCTTGGCATGTGCTGTATTAGCCAATCTTAACAGGAGCACCACAACTGATCTGAGCTCCCCTTCCAACAGCAAAGAATGTCAAGCAAGTGTTCCATTCTTCATGGATTTCAGTGGCCCCCTCCTTTAAAAATGTGTTGGATTAATTAGATTTGACTGCAGTGATCTTTACAGTTGAGTCCTGACTGCTACATGCTCATGTGTGAAATGGCAAACAAATTACTCCTTGACGAGTAAAAAGAAAATTTAACTATGTGTAATATTGGAGCAAAAGATATCGTTATGTTGCTGGATGCAATGTCATTGCTGAGTTCATGTCTCACTCCATCAAGGTTGACAGTCCAGTGTGTATGAATTGTTGTGTTGTTGGAGGTGGAATAGCCAAGGTGCTATCTGCCCTTTCTAGGGAATGTAAAAGATCCCGTGATGCCATTTGAAGAAGAACGTGGGAGTTATCCCTGGGGTATAAACAGCAAATTCTGGAGATATCCAGCAGGTCCATTAGAATCCGTGGAGATATGTTAATGTCAATGACCTTCCTAATCTGATCAATAGTTAGCCACCTGAAACATAAACTCTGCTTCTTCTGTAGTCTCTCAGAACTGCTGAGTCTCCTCAGTATTTGCTGTCTTTATTGAAGACTTCTAGCACCTGCAGTATTTAACTGCTGAGTACCCCGCCTCCGCTCCCCCGCCCCCCACCCCCCCCAGGGTCCTGGCCTAAACTTATCCCTTAATCAATATCACTAAACAGATTATCTGGTCAATATCATTGTTGTTTTTGTGAGTTTGCTGTATGGATTTAACTTCTGCATTTACTACATTACAACAACGACGACTCTTCAAAAGTACTTCATTTACTGTATAGCACTTTGAAAATCCCAATGGCCATGAAAAGTATCAAATCAATGCAAGTATTTTGGTCTTCTTGCTCACCTTCCCCTTAAGAAATCTGTAGAAAACAAGGTTAGATGAAAGTAATACCTGACAGAAGAAAGCTAATGTTGCAGAAATTAATATCTTAAAGAGTTAGGATTAGGCTGATACATTGCAAACATATAATACTGTATATAAC
>NC_063356.1:11656582-11682518 GCF_021869965.1 Rhincodon typus
CTATCTCTAATACTGTATATGTCCTATTCAAATTTGTGTGCTTGGCAAGAATAAAAGACGCATTTTCACCTCAGCAATTGTTTTTAGGAAGAACTGATATGCATATTCCTTTCCTAAACTGGAAAAGACATTGCTGCACTGGACCATCAGGTTTGAAGTGTCTGCTTGTTTTTTTAAATAAAATGAATATCACAAACTCATTCATCTTGCTTTGGTGCTAACCATAAATATAATTATTTTCTATGCCACAAAGGATGGAACTATTGCCAAGGGCATGCAAAATGGCCCAATGTGTGCAACAATGTGAAACAGTGATCGTGTTTGCCAAAATGAGCAAATAATAGGACATGGAAAATTCTGGTATGGACATGTACAGGATGCATGCCTGAATGAGCACAAAGCACAACTTTTGTTCCCGACACATCTGACTCACTACAGATTGTTCTAGTTACTTGGGTCACTTGGGTTCAGCACTTCTCCTTTTAGCAGAATAAATAATCAGAGCAGGAAACTTGAGCTGGACTTTGTTTCCATATTGTTGTCCATCACCCAACCAAACACATATTAATGATCCTTCCTAGGTAACAGGTTAACAACACTGTAAATTCTTTGTAAAATATTGTACAAGTAACACCAAAGCATCACAGTATCATGCACCCCACAGTTATAGTTGATTGCAGGCTACTTTAGATACACTGCAAAGATGCAGCCAGGTTATCCAACAATACAGAAAAAAAATCTGAAGCAGGCATTCTAATTCTCATATTTTCCACTTAATTTGTCCATTTTGTAAAGTTCACTTCCTTGCGCAAGCCATCATTTCGGAATAAAACAATAACGAAAACTTCCATGTTAAATGGGTAAAATAGACTCTATTGATTAAGAACTGCTGGCTAAAGAAATGCCAATATTGATTAAGTTTGTAGTTGCATAATATAATGATAATGGAGTTGCTGACTGCTCATAGCAATAAATCTCTACCAATTAGGCTGCAATAGACAAATGGCATGAGAAGAAATCTCAGGAAAGTTTTGGGAACCAATTATGTGAAGTCTCCTTTATCGTACCAAACATGCTACATTCATGATATGTAACGTCTCAAATAGCCTATGTAGTGTATCCCAAATTGTCATTTTCAAAAAGGCATCTATTTTGTACTAGAACAAATGAATAGTAACTGCTTCTACTATTTATTAGCTTTCCAGTGGATTGGAGCTGCAACAGCTTTAATAAAGAAAGGAGGGGTGGCAGAAAGCAGGAAACTATACACCTGTTAGCCTGGGGAAGCTGCTGGAATCCATTATTAAGGAGTTAATTGTAGAATACTTAGAAAATCACTTGCAGTTAATCAGTCAGAGTCAACATATCTGTGAACAGAAAACTGTGTTTAACTAATCAATCAAAGGTTTATGACAAACTAACATCTACGGTGGATAGAGGACCATTAGTTGATATAATGTACTCGGATCTCTGACAGACATTTGTTGAGATGCCACATAAAAGTTGTTGCAAACCTAAGAGCACATGGTATAGGGAGTATCATATTAGCATGGGTAAAGGATTATTTGTCAAACAGAAAACAGAGAGTAGGGATAAATGGGTTTTTCTTGGGCTAGCAAATCATCATTAATTCTAGGTCCTCAACCATTTGCAAGCTATACCAATGATTTGAATGAGGGAATCAAATGTATATGCACTAAATTTGACAATGATGCCAAGGTGGGTAGGAAATTGAGTTGTAAAGATGAGGTAGAGAGTCTGTAAAGAGATATAAACAGGTTAAGCGATTGTGTAGAAAAAAGACACAAGGAGCAAGACCTGGGGAAATGTGAACTTGTGCACTTTGGTGGGAAGAATAGACAAGCAGTCTACTATTTAAATAGAGGGGAATTGCGTAGCTTGAAGGTACAGAGGGATTTGGGTAACTTAGTAATTGAATCATCTAAAGTTAACATGCAGCAAATCATTAGGAAGGCAAATGAAATGTTGTTGTTTACTGCAAGTGGAATAGAATATAAAAGTAGGAAGTTGAATGGGATGTTAGTGAGACCACATCTGGAGTACTGGGTATAGTTTTGGGCTCCATTTTGAAAAAAAGTACAAGGTTCACTCATTCCTAGGACGGAAGCGTTCTTTTATGGAGAAAAATCAAACAGGTTAGGCCTATACCCACTGAAGTTTGAAAGGAAGAGAGATGACCTTATCAATACATAAAAGATTTTGAGAGACCTAGATGGGGTGGATTCTGGAAGGATATTTCCTCCTTTAGGGGAGACGAAAGCCAGGGAACATATTTTAAAAATAAGAAGTACCCATGAAGACATAGATGAAGAGTTGAACTTTCCCCGTTCTGAGGTGACAAGAATGAGGGTAATTCATAGAAACCCTACAGAGTGGAAGCAGGCCATTCAGTCCATCAAGTCCACAATGCCCCTTGAAGAGCATCCCCCACCCAGACCCACCACCCGCCCCCCCCACCCCACCCCATCCCTATGAAACTGCATTTCCCATGGCTAACCCACCTAGCCTGTACATCCCTGGACATTATGGGCAATTTAGCATGGCCAATCCACCAAACCTGCCACATCTTTGGATTATGGGAGGAAAGACAAAGGAAGAAATCCAAAACTTGACACAGATAGCCACCCGAGAGGCATCAAACCTGGGTCCCAGGCACTGTGAGGCAGCAGCTCTAATCACTGAGCTACCCCGCTGCTCCATGAGCAACCTACTTGGGTGAGAGTCCAAAAATCAGATTCTTGTCATCAAGAAAATCTCTCCCATGGGAAGCACGAAAGTATAAATGTATCAGTCAGACAGAGGGTGGACATGTTACTGCATGGCACATGCTACTTCAGGATCACAGTGGCAGCATATGTCAGCAGGTTTTATTTTCCTCCATGGGATGTCAATGTCACATGCAAGGGCAACATTTGTTATCAATCCCCAATCACCCTTGAATGGATTGGCTTACTAGGCCATTTCAAAGGAATGTTAAGAATCAACCACATTTCCTTGGGTCTGGAGCCAGCTTATGCTGTAAACACAGTGCATGAGGTAGCATGCTGAATCATAGCATCCCTTCCAAGTGTTATATCCCTGGTACTGTGAGGCAGCAGTGCTAACTACTGAGACCCCATGCTGTTGAAAATCAAGATCTGCCATTCCTCGAGCCATCACAAAAGTTAAAGATTTTATCAACGTATGCAAAGTCACCCACTTACCTGTCAGAAAGATCCAGGTTAACAGAAAACACAGACCAGGTTTCTGTACTTAACAAGAACTACTATTTTATCATACATCAATGCATTCTAACCACAGGTAAACAGCTACAAACTATCAACATATAACTCTATTAAAACTCTTAGTTTGCACCCCAGTTTCCCCCTGCCAACTAAAGTCTCCCTGTACACATATATAGACAGGCAAAGACAAACAAAAAATAGCTAGTGTTATGGGTGGAGGATAAAACAAATGCAGGGGAAACAGTTTGATGGTGCTATTCCTCAGGATTCGACGGAGTGTTTATTTTGTTTCCAACATCCTTCAGTTGAAGCAGGTCAGAGAAAATAAATTGGCTTTCTTCAGGCTTTTACATTTTACTTGAGAGAGAGACAGAGAGAGAAAAACACATGTCTGCCTTTTCAACAGCCTGCAGGCTTTTGCCAAGATCATTTGCAGCTACAAGCTGTTCAGCTACCTGAGAGCAAATCAGTTAGTTGCTGTAAGGGTGATGGTCATCCATAACAACTCCACAAACCAATCAGCAACCTATCACAATCCAAACTCATAATTTGTATATACTCTCTGGTACCATCCCTTTGAAATGAAGCAACCATGTAAACACAACGTACGATGAGTTTCAGTAACTTTATTTTCAAAAGTGCAGCAATTCCTTCCGCAATCCTTTCTTTTAAAACAGTCCTTTTCCCATTGAGTCCACAATCAAAACTACAGAATAATAAAAAAAATTCAACCTTTACAATGTGCATGAAAAAAATAGCGATTTGAGAAAGTCAAAGGGCATGAGTGTTCGGTGAAGTGAGGGTGGACTCCAGCCAGGGAGAGGGGGTACTGGCACACTCAGTCAGGGGATTAGTTCGATTCTAATCCAGGGGGATTGATTATGGTCAGTCAGGTGCTTAGTCATACCCAATGGGCTTCCAAGCTGTATGAGTAGGGGACTTGGGCAGTGGTCTGTCCTTGAGGTCAAGTTTCAGCAGCCTGGGGATTCCATGTAGGTAAGTCACAGTACTGTTGAGAGATTAGTCCATGGAGTTGGCTATGGTCGGTTTGAAACTGTCCTTTTGAGTCTGTCCTGGGGTGAACCATGGTCACAAATGGAGTTCAGTTGTTAACTGTCAGGGATAGAGTAGCAATGTTGACTTTTAAGCCCTGAAAGGGGCAATTACAGTAATTAATGCTACTCATATGCCTCAAATCTCACTTCATCTGAAGGATAGATGGTTGTGAAAGAATGCAGATATCAAATAATGGCCTCAAGCAATCACCAGCATTACATTTTGCCCCTGTCCTTGCAATATAAGCCAACAATCCAGAAGCCAGATACTGGAAGACTGAAGGTTGACTAACATGATGCCATTATTTAAGAAAGGTGGTAAAGAAAAGCCAGGGAAGTATAGATCGGTAAGCCTGACGTCAGTCGTGGGCAAGTTGTTGGAGGGGTTCCTGAGGGACAGGATTTACATGTACTTGGAAAGGCTTTGTGTGTGGGAAATCGTGTCTCACAAACTTGATTGAGTGCTTTGAAGAAGTAACAAAGAGAATTGAATGAGGGCAGAATCGTGGGTGTGATTTCAATGGACTTCAGTAAGGCGTTCAACAAGGTTCATCATGGTCGACTGGTTGGTAAGGTTAAATCACATGGAATACAGGGAGAACTAGCTATCTGGATATAGAACTGGCTCAAAGGTGGTGGTGGAGGGTTGTTTTTCAGATTGGAGGCCTGTGACCTACGGTGTGCCGCAAGGATAGTGCTGGGTCCACTGCTTTTCATCATTTTTATAAACAATTTGGATGTGAATACAGGAGGTATGGTTAGTAAGTTTGCAGATGAGACCAAAATTGGAGGTGTAGTGGACAGTGAAGAAGGTTATCTCAGAGTACAATGGGACCTTGGTCAGATGGGCCAATGGGCTGAGGAGTAGCAGATGGAGGTTAATTTAGATAAATGTGAGGTACTGCATTTTGGAAAGGCAAATCGGGGCAGGACTTATACACTTAATGGTAAGGTCCTGGGGAGTGCTGCTGAACAAAGAGACCTTGGAGTGCAGGTTCATATTTCCTTGAAAGTGGAGTCGCAGGTAGACAGGATAGTGAATAAGGTGTTTGGTATGCTTGCCCGTATCAGTCAGTGCATTGAGTATAGGAGTTGGGAGGTCATGTTGGAGCTGTACAGGACGTTTGGTTAGGCCACTTTTGGAATATTGCATGCAATCTGGTCTCCCTGCTATAAGAAGGATGTTGTGAAACTTGGAAGAGTGCAGAAAAGATTTATAAGGATGTTGCCAGGGTTGTAAGGTGTGAGGTATAAGGAGAGGCTGAATAGACTGTGGCTATTTTCCCTGAAGTGTAGGAGGCTGAGGGGTGACCATATAGAGTTTTATAAAATCATGAGGGGCATGGATAAGGTGAATAGCGAAGGTCTTTTCCCCAGGGTGGCAGAGTCCAAAACTAGAGGGTATAGATTTAAAGTGAGAAAGGAAAGATTTAAAAGGAACCTATGGAACAACTTTTTCACACAGATTGTGGAGTATGTATGGAATGAGCTGCCAAAGGAAGTGGTGGAGCATGGTACAATTACAACGTTTAAAAGACATCTGGATGAATAGGAAGGGTTTGGAGGGATTAGGGCCAAATGCTGGCAAATTGGACTAGATTAATTTAGGATATCTTGTCAGCATGGATGAGTTGGACTGAAGGGTCTGTTTCCATGCTGTACAACTCTATGACTCTATACGTCTTATTGTAACAAGCAACATTGAAGTTAAACCTGATGACCCCAATTGACCATGACATTCTCTAGCAAATACTGGAAAAGTAACAGCTACCAGATCCTCAGATACAAAGGCAACTCTTCGAGGACACATGCTGTGATGTGGAAAGGAGGTTTAGGGATGGGATTATGTTTCATGGGGGCCCATTTGCAGAAGGACTGATACTTTGGTTGTCCACCGACCATTTGGTTCGGTTAAATACCATGGAGCTCCAAGACATGTCTGTGTCCTCCTTGGGAAGCTTCCAATGTACACTGTGTGGGAGTAGAACATTCAGCTCGATTTTTAAGGATGTGGGGTTTTCAGGTATTCCTACAATTACACTCTGTGATCTCAGACATTTCCCACAGATTATCGTTTAAAACGGAGCTGACATGTCAGATGCAGTGTCTGCTGTTCTTGTGGCCTCTTCATACTGTAAATGAACAGGAGGATGAGACATTGGAGACGAAAACTTTAGCAAATCCCATAAAAACCATAATCTCCAGTGGCTGCTACACACAGCTTCCAGACGGAGATGCTGCGGGACAAGATCCACTAAGGAGGTGCAGAGGAATGTGAGAACCAGGCACTTATAGGCTTCATTGCAGTTATTTGAGAATGTCAGAACATCAATGATGCAGAAGATTAATGATGTCCAGATCCAGCATCTCACAGCAATGCCAACTGCTGGATGATGGCCAAATGGCCCAGTCCTAGGTCTTATGTTCCAATGTCTGAAACTGCAGGACAACTACGCAACCTGTTGATGGTAATATACATGATTCCTTTCCCTCATCTAGTTTTGGTTTCAACTGTCTGATCCTAATGGTATTGACTCCTTGTAGGAGCATGATTCTACGAACATCAGTTGCCACCCAATTCAAGAATGCTATTTTAAAGAATTTTTAAAGTTCTCATTTTTGCTTTCCTACAACATTGATGAAGCAAAAAATCTCCATGCTATAACTCTGACAGCTATCACAGTGTAATCTTTACTGCAGAGATACAAGGCGCTAAGATTTAATGAGCAGCAAATAGATCACAGATGTGATTTTCCTTTGTCACATCAATAACTAAACTTTAAAAATATTGGCTGTGTATTGCTTTGAGATGTGCTGAAGTTTCTGAAGGATTTTATCAATGCAAATTGTTCTTTTTCATTTTTGCTGAGCTATTTTGAAACAACTGTCAATCCACCAATTCCTGAATATGCAAAAGAAGAGACATTATTAAATAATGATTCTTTTTTGTACAAAGACAGGGGATATTGCATTGGAAAATGGCAGAACAGTTAATGAAGGCTTCAATTTCCAGCTAGTTGAAGAGTTTAAACTAACCAAGGAAACAATATTTTTCTTGCATTCCCTGACTTGCTGTCAGCAATAAATTATATGCGATGCCCAGACATCACTTCTTGCATTGAACACCAATAAATTACAATAAAACATTCCTAAAGTGATATTGCATTACCATTCCACATGCTGTCTGTTCAAAGGTAGGTCCTTGTTCCTGAGCCAGATTTCTTGGCAGTTTTTTTGCCAGTGGTTGATCGCCATTGTCTTCCACTGGCAGGGGTAGGGTCAGGAAGCAGGTTACAGGTCTACCTTAGCTGGAACAGGAATCAAAGTCATGCTCTTGGCATTATTCTGAGCCACCGCTGTCCAGATCTTTAAGAGTTTTGTAAGTTCCAATTAGATCACATCACATTCAGCTAAAGACTACAGGTTCAGTCTACTCAATTTCTCCACATAAGACAATCCTGCCATCCCAGGAATTTGCTTGGTAAACCTCTGCTGCATTCCCTCTATGAAAAATTCTTCCTTAGAAAGGGGGACCAAAACTGCTCACAATGCTCCAGGAATTGTCCCACTAAAGTTCTATACATTTGCTGCAATACCTCATTACTCCTATACTCAAAAGGAATCCCTCTTGCATTCTGCTAATTCTGCTCAGTCACCTTGGCAGCTTCATACACTTATTCACTATGCTTCTGCAAATGATGACATCTATGCCTAAGGATAATCAAAACTATTTTAACCCGCATCACCAGTAAGATGGTCTTTCGAAACCGTTTGGTTTTTTGAATGATCGGAATGAAATAGCAGTTGATGAATTTTAAGTAGCCTCACCAGGAACACAGTAATACCAGTGGTAATGTCATGAGGCAAATAATCCAAATGTTCAGGGGACATGGTTTCAAATCCCTTAATGGCAGTTGGTGGAATTTAATTTTAATTAATTAAAAAAAATGTCTGACACTGAAAATGTTGACCATGAAACTTCCTCAATTATAGTGAAAAAGCGTCTGGTTGACTAATATTCCTTGAGGGAATAGTCTCTGTCATTCTTACAAAGTCTGGCCTCGATGTGACTAATAATTACTTTCAGGAGCAGTCAAGGATGTGGAACAAAAGCTGGCGTTCCATTAATGAAATAATAAAAAGATCAATTTTTCCGAAAATTGCCACCAGTGATATTGAACACAAAAGACTATTTACTGTCATTAATGAAATGTCATTATCTGAATTAGCAAATTTATTCGTTAGTTGTTTTACTCAAGTAACAGAAGAAAGAATGATAAGAGATTTAATCTAAATGTAAAGAATTGAGAGAGGATAAGTAAATCAAGATGAATTATTTCCATTTGTTTGTAATTTGATAACTAGAGGGCATGGGGAAGTTTTCAATGAACTGCAATCTTTGGACAGCCTGGTAAACAGTGGATAGCATACTTGTGTATTCAGGTATTGGAATGTACAAGTTTCTTGATATGTAGACATAATATTGTACATCTCAGGCTAGTATTTTAAAGGTCACATTGCCAGGATGGCAACACACTCTGCCCCACTGCAGTCCTTAAGGTACATGTTGCTGGCCACTGAGGAAAAGGACCCTAGGCATACTTTTCTTTCTGTAGGGCCCTGAGGATCAGGACTGCTCTAAGATGCATGTGACTGTATCTCTCGATATTGTTTACTGCTGCCAGAAATTTGAGGTATTTATTCTATTTGCTGCCCCTTTTAAAGAGGCTGGGATCAGAGGGTAAAAGAAATCTTCTTTAAAAGTGTGATCTCTGTAGGCTTTTCTATGATTACACTGCGATGGAGAAAAATGCAGCCTCAGGTTCAACATGTGCAATCCCTTTTGGAGAATTACACACCTTGGAGTCTCAACTTTTGTTCTCTCTCAATCCATTTTCATTCCATCCTGGGATATTCGATTGAATGGAAAGTGAGATGAAGCAGAAACAGATGAAACACGTCAATTCTATGCTGAAAATATTGAGGTCAGTGATGCTTTCTCAAAATGATTGAAACAATTCCCTGTTAGAAAAGTTGTATAATGTAGATAATAGTAGCTTTTGGGATTTGGATTCAAAAATAGAGACTGGTCAATTCTATGAAGATGATTTTTCTTTTAAAAGATCAGAAAATTATTTGAAACAGCGACTTAAATGATCATTTCCAAGAAGGCATGTGACGTCAGTCAAGTCTGGATGGCTATATGAAAAGGAAGGGTTTGGAGGGATGTGGGCCTCTATGCTGGCAAGTGGAACTAGATTAACTTAGGATACCTGGTCGGCATGGATGAGTTGGACCAAAGGGTCTGTTTCCGTGCTATACAACTCTATGACTCTATGACTATGAATCCGATGATGAAAATCTCCCAAAGCAATGAAAGGGCGTGATGTGCTGGATGCCAAGGAACTGGCAGGAGCAGTCATCCGAGGATGAGAACAAGGACTTTGGGAAGGAAGAAACTGTCCTTGTCCATGACAGAGCTCCGCTGCATCGGGTGCTCCAAGCCAGACAGGAGCTGACCGACACCTGGTTCCAGTCACTGGGGCCTGGTTTCAGCAATTGTGAACTATTAAACAGTTGTTGATCATTATACCAGAATTTGGTTTTTATTGTGGGGTGAAACACAACCTCTATTTGTTTTGTTTTGCTGGCTATAAATAAAAACTCATTTTTGGAACTGTTTGATTAATTGACTGATTGTGATGTTCCGATACTGGCCGCGGTCCCCAGTGGCTCAGAGAGGTCACAGCAGCAGTGACCCAGAGAGGGTGTTTAGACAGGATGTAGGACAAATAAACTACGTGTGGCCTGGTGTTTAAGGAGTGACTAGGAGGGGAGAATGGGATTGTGAGGAAGTGTCAGGCATGCTGGCTATGTGCTGTAAGCAGCTTGGGTCTGTGGCTGCTATAACATTATGTTGCGGATGAAGGGCAACCCCAATTGTCAATGATTGCCTGGGTACACAGTGGCCTCTTATCAATGACACGGGCACTCGAGGGGTTGGACTTTTGAGAATATCTGGTGAGTGGCACATTGTTCTGGGAATGGCAGGTGGTAGAATGCGTCTAGATTTGGATAAGAGGGACACCACAGGGACGGGATAGGTAGTTAATGGGATGAAGTTGGTAAAATGCAGCAAAATATTGTGCTCGGTCTCACAGAAAACTTGATCCTTCATCACACGGGGTTGGCAGGGCTGTACACTCTTCCTAACCCTTTTCGTCTTCATTGGTTTCGCCATGAGGAAGGTGAAGGGGGAATGCAGGGTTAACAACAACATGGTAAACAAACCTGGAGTGAAGTAACTAGTAGTCATTTATTTCGTTCTCTCCATGCATTGGAGTTTCTTTTTGTGAGCGTGTGAGGGGCAGAGGGGGTGTGGATCTGAGAGGCCTCAATTCTTGACCTTCTGGTTGTCTCCTCCTACACCAAAATATTCAAACTCTGCCTCCAAAGCATCTGCAATATCGTAGATGTTCTACACTTAAGATTTCGATCAGTAATACTAACCAGAATGTTACGAGATAACACAGTGTGGAGCTGGAGAACAGAGCAGGAACGGCAGCATCAAAGGAGCAGTCAAGTTGATGTTTTGGATTGGGACCCTTCCTCAGAAATGTTATGCGTCTTTGTGGCATTAGTGGGTGTGATATCTGAATTGTTCTGAATCCTCTGCCAGGAAAACTTTAAAATTCTGTGATGGATAATATGACAGAAAATTTTTTAGGAAATAATTAATTAAATAAAATCTGTCCAAAGCTGCTTATCTTTCAACAATTGGGAGAAATTCCCTAATCCAACCTGAAAGCAAAATAATTGATTTCAGGACAGACTCATTTTTTGGATGTGGATGTTGGGGAAAAATATCATAATTTTTCTCGGCTCTTAGCTCTGTGAAAGTAGTATTTTTTCCGTAATCTTTCAATCAGGGAACTCTCTCCGTCCTAACACTTCCTGTGGAGCAAATTTTCAAAACTACTATTATTGAGTTTTGGAAATTTCTCTATTTTTACAGAGGACAACATTGGGAACCTAGTAGACTCAGGTCTGGAACAATGGCCTAAAGTGAGGAAAATACCAACGTTCTTTTTGATAATGATTCATTTGTGAACTTTAAAACAGTACTTCTGTTAAATATTGCCAAGGAATTTGTGTGAAGAGAAACAGGAATTATTAACAAGATGCAGTGGCATACATTTTGCTGCAACCTCTCTGACTAATTGCTGCAATTATAGTAAAATCTCTCTCTCTTTTGCAACATTATTTGTAACAATATAACACTTCCTTTTAAACTTTTATTCATAACTTTTTGATGGCTTGGGAACATGTTGTTCAGCAGTCCGGTGCAGACAGGTTCCAGGTTAACCTTCATAATCCCAACCCTAAAAGGCTAGCCCCCACATATCAGTGTTTGTTTATTTTTCTTTTTTTCTCACTTATGTTCTGAGGTGGGTTTTGAAATTGAGCCACTATTCTGATCTAGTCTATTAAAGACGAACAATCAGAGAGAGAAGGACAAACAGCAGGACAGATTAGAATTACAATGGTGTAGGTTTAGTACACTTCCCTCTACGTCAGGAGAATTTGTCTTCAAGACTCTTGCACATAAATTTAGACTGACTCTACAATGTCATATTGAAGGAATCCTGCATGATTAGCGGTGCCATCTTTTGGATTTGACATAGCAGGGATCTTGTCTGCCCTTGCCGATGGACATAAAATCGTTTTGGAAAGCTGCGGGAGTTCTCATCCATGCCCTGGTCAATATACCTCCCTCAACATGATTCACTAAAAGCATTCTGAAGAAGAGTCATTGGACTTGAAACATTAATTCTGTTTCCCTCTCCAAAGGTGCTGCCAGACCTGCTGAGTTTCTGCAGCATTTTTTGTTTTTATTTCAGACCTCTAGCATCCACAGCGCATTTCTTTTATCCAGTAAAAGAGATTTTCAGCTTAATATCTCATTGCTAAGCTCATTGTGTGTCATTTCCTACGTTACACCAATGACTACACTTCAAAAGTAGATCACTAGCCGTAAAGTACTTCGGAACATTTCGAAGTCATGAAAGATGTTGCATAAATGCAAACATTTCTTTTAAAAATAAATAATTAAAACTAGATATATCATTACAGTGAGACAGACAATGCAGATGCTATACTTTTCCAAAAACTGATAACCATTACTGCAAATGAAGAGCATTGATAGGACGTTAAGAGTACGACACTGGCTTAGTCAAAAGACAGCGTTATTAAATGAATATAAATTAAACACACTCTATTAGCACCCTAATCATTATGCATAATTAACAATAGCCAACAATGCAGCAATTAAACAGCAGCACCTATAAAGATGCAAATAAAACTGGCTTTGGGCTTTGCTGTCATGCTTCTTAATGCCATTTGCTGCTCTTCATTAGATTATGGCCTTGTAGCCAGCTGCCACCCATCTAATAAAAACTATATTTTTATGCTTTTACTTGCGATAAACAGGTATAAATTGTACTGGGTTTAGACATGATAACTTACTTAGATATATGACTGTGATGATATAAAGTATGGACAAGTTAACAAAACACTTATTTTTCATGGAAGTCCGAAGCTTTTGCACATCCATCAGTTGAAAGCCAGATCACTTGCAGCTTACAGAGCCTGTGATAATTTGGAATCTTGAAATCCACACTCTCAAGGGCACTAATTCTCTAAACATGTAAGTGATAATTTATAGTAACATAGATTTAATATTTAGAGTGAATTACACATTTGCTGGTATCTCTATACAGATAAATTTACACAATTTAAATATCAAACAGCTTAATCAAGGGCAGATGCATCAGCTCTGATGTTCAAGAGAAACCGATATAATAATCTGGAATAAACATTGACCTTGTGATTGTCGGTTGATAACTTTCAGCTTTCACTTCATCATCAGATAGCATAATTTTATATATATTTATGGTACATTTTAAACATAAGCCTACATATGAGGAGACAGTGAGATAGCAGTAATCCAGAGACCTAGACTAATGCTCTGGGGTCATGGATTAGAATCCCACTCAGTTGATAAATTTTAAATTCAAATAGCAAATTTGGAATATAAAGCCTGTCTCAATACCGTGCTGCTAAAACCCCAATTGTTGTAAAAGCCCATTTGGTTTACTTGTGTCATTTTGGGAGGGAAATCTGTCATCATTTGCCCTACATGTCATTCCAGGTCTCCAGCAAAGTGGTTGATTTTTAACTTCCCTTTGGATTATGGCTCTAGCAAAGCACTCAATTCCCGTGCAGTTAGAGATGGCCAATATTACCCAATCGCATGAAAGAATCAAGACACAATAATGGACTTGAATGTTAATTGTTAGATAAATGATAGTCAAACAAACATGATCTTCATCTTTTACTTGCTGAGTATATAACTTATTCCAGAAGTGATCTAAACAACTAAGAAATGGAGTAGCCACATGAGATGTAGAAGTACTATACTTCATAGGTATAGAATAAGTACTGTTACTGCACCTCAAAGTTGAGAATTTTGCTTATACTATAGGCTGACATGGAGTAGAATTCCAAACATAAAAACAAATCTAATTTGTGGGTACATAAAGTTATTTATTGTAATTTCAGATCATGCTGAAATGCCCTATTACTGTGTGCAAGGTGTGTTGCTAGAATGCTAGAGTGATTGACAGCCACGTTGGAAAGACCAACCAGTTATATTTATATAGCACCTTTAAATAGTAAAACATCACAGTGCATGGGAAATGGTGTTAGAAGTTGAGTAAATGTAGTTTCAAATTACATTTAATTATGTGTTATTGTGGCGCATGTGCTCAGTGATTCATCGCACACAGCAACTGTATGCAATCGCTAGTTATGATGACGCGCTTCCTGCTCTGGTACGTATTTAGCAGTCTTCCTAGAAATGCTAAATGGATAAATGGAACTCAACTGTTACTAATTAAAGATGCATTATATCATGTATTTATTTTTCTGCACAGTAATGAATTATGATGTAGAAGTCAAAAACATTTCAATTGAAATGAAAATTATTTCTGAAAATTAGAAGTTCCTGAGACACTGGGCTTATTGGAAAATAGTATAATTCTTTGCACCTGAATATTTTACGCAGATAACACAAATGTAATATTCAGTCCCTAAACTCCCTATGTGTTGGCAAACAGTCACTCAAAAAATTACATTATAAAGGTTTGGAATATGTAGCCTTTGGATCCTAAATAATTACAATATTAGGTCTCTGGCAATTTTACATTCAGTTAATAAGGATACATAATATAGTGGTTACGTTACTAGAATAGTAATTCATAAAGTCTGCACTAATCTGTCAGAGAATTTGAGATCACATCTCACCATGGAAGCTTGTGAATTTGAATTTAGTTTGAAAAATCCTGAGTTAATTACCTGAAATCAGTAAAAGTGACCGCAAAGTTGTTGGATTATCTTGTAAGGCGTTGGTTGACTCAATTTGTGATGCAGAGTGGTGCTAACAGCATGGGTTAAATTCCCACACTTGAAGGACTCTCCTTCTCAACGTCTTCCCTCCTCTGAGGTGTGATGGCTGTCATGTTAATCACTACCTGCTGTCTCCTTCTAATGAGAGGAGAATTGACAATGTTTCCTGAAACTGTCTCTTTTCAGGTGGTTCTGTGACATTTAATTAAATGGGAGGTCATAAAGTCATAGAGTGATAGAGTCATGCAGCATGGAAAAGGACCCTTTAATCCAACCAGTCCATGCCAAACGTAATCCCAAACTAAACCAATCCCACCTGCCTGTTCTAGGCCTACATCCCTCCAAATATTTCCTATTCATGTACTTATCCAAATGTCTTTTAAACGCTATAATTGTACCCGCATCCACCACTTCCTCAGGAAGTTCATTTCACACATGAACTACCTTCTGTGTAAAAAATTTGCCTCTCATGTCTTTTTTAAAAATTTCTCACCTCTCACCTCAAAAATGTGCCCCTTGTCTTGAAATCCCCCATCCTAGGGGAAAGACAACTACCATTAACTCCATCTATACCCCTCATTATTTTATAAACTTCTGTAAGGTCACCTTTCAACCTCCTATGCTCTGGCAGAAGGAGTTCAATCTGGATAAATGTGAGGTATTGCATTTTGCTACAACAAACAAGGGTAGGGTTTAATTGTAGGGCCTTGGGAAGTGTTGTAGAACAGAGGGACCTAGGGGTGCAGGTATATAATTCTTTGAGTTTGCATCACATACAGGATGGTGGAAAAGGCATTTGGCACACTTGCCTTCATTGCTCAGTCCTTTTAGTATAGAAGTTGGCAGGTCATGTTGAGGTTGTATAGAAGATTGGTGAGGCATCTTCTGGAATACAGTGTCCAGGTCTGGCCGCCCAGCTATTGGAAGGATATTATTAAGCTGGAGAGGATTCAGAAGAGATTTACCGGGATATGGCTGGGAGGTAGGATTTGTTGCTTTAATTTAATCCCAAAGAAAGCCCTGTAGAAACTATTACTGTCCACCTTGTGTGTCGAAAGCTATGTCATGCACATGTAAATGAGGACAGGTAGACCCAGGCAAGCTGTCTGTACAACTGTCCCAGCATAATGAGTACATTAATATAATAAAAAAAACACAATTAGAAATCAGCACTTAACTCTTTCACGTTTGCCTCACTTCATGGAAAATGTTAAAGAAAACTTCCCTTCATTGGAGAGTATTCCTCCCAGATCCTTCAACAGGATAATGATGTGACATTTGCAATGCATTAGTAATTATATCCCCAAGTAATAATTACTTACAGAGATGCGACACAGTTCACCTGAACACACACTTAAAGGAACTCTTCAAGATATTTTCTAATTGTTCATTGATGTTATCACACATTTTTGGAGCAGCTGGAACTTGAACCCAGGCCTCCTGCCTTAGAGGTAAGGACATTGCTACTGTACCACAAGAGCCCATAAAGGAAATATTCAACCTTTGCTGCATTTACTCAACTCAGTTGAGGCAGATTCTCTTTCAAATTTGCTAAAACCCTGGTTCATGTCCCACCTGCTCCACAGGTGTATCGTAACACCTCTGAACAGGTTGTTTAGAAAATATCTTCTGTTTGATATGGATCAGTGACAAATTAAAAAATGCCAAAAGAGAGATGAACGTCACAAACTTGTAAAGACTTTGGAAAACATGCAGGAGGTAAAGCTCAAATGGAGCCATGAGAGTTATTTCTTTCAGCGATCATGCGCAACTATCCAACAGCTAATCATCTCAAATTTTTCATGACTTTCCTTTATTTGGTAGTTGAATATACAACTTCTCTTGCTGGTCTTTGCTTTTGAGATTCCATATAACAGACAAACAAGCTTCCCTCAGACTTACTTCCTTCTACCATGCTTTCCTTTTGCAATGATTCAACCCAGTTTCAAACTCAAAAGAAATAATTTGACTTTCTTGGATCTAAAGCGTATCACCTGACACTTCACCATAATAAACTCCATCTGCCACAGTGTTTCCCACTCACTTAATCTGTTTATGTCCCTTTCAAATTTCCTGCTTCCACCTACATAATAAACTGTGCCGACCAACTGAGTCTAAACTGCAGAATTGGATATGCAATTCTCTGTTCCCTCAACCAGCTCAACATTACTGTTTGTTAAAACTTAGAATTCTGGTACAGATCGTATCTTGTCAATTAGTCTATTTATCTCAATCTCCCTATTTCCAGCCTCATAAACAACTATCATAGAATCATCAGATTCCTGCAGTGCAGAAGCAGGCCATTCAGTTCATATTGACCCTCCAAAGAGCATCTCACCCAGGCCCACCCCATCCCTGAACCCTGCATTTCCCATGGCTATTCCACCCAGCCTGCACATCCCCGGACACTACGGGGCAATTTAGCATGGTCCATCCACCTAATGTGCACATCTTTGGACTGTGGAAGGAAACCCACGCAGACATGGGAAGAACATGCAAACCCCACACAGACAGTTGCCCAAGGCTGGAAGCGAACCCGGGTCCCTGGCGCTGTGGGCCTAACAACTGAGCCACAAATCCATATCATTAGGTTATTCTAATCCCACACACTATATTTATTTATT
This sequence comes from Rhincodon typus, assembly GCF_021869965.1. Lineage (NCBI taxonomy): Eukaryota > Metazoa > Chordata > Chondrichthyes > Orectolobiformes > Rhincodontidae > Rhincodon > Rhincodon typus. Next base: position 11,673,974 of record NC_063356.1, read on the forward strand.
TGTGCACTGCAGGCATTGCTAGCACTTAATGTCCATCCCTAATTTCCATTTAACCAACTGAGTGGCTTGTTTAGGCTGTGCAGGTTTGCAGGTCCACATACATGGTTAGGCAGGTTAGTGATGACAGAGTTCCTTCCACAAGTAAACCAAGTCTCATATTTTTGTAATTCAGCAGTTATATGGTTACCAGTATGGATAGCTTTTTAATTCTAAGTTTATTTAATTAGTTAAAATTACACTACAGCCTCCACATAAAGTAATCACAGCTGAACATGCCCCCGGTCTGCGCAGGAGGTACAGGATAGCCATTCTCGATACTTCAGCAAGGCACAAGGATGTCCAGGACACTGTCAGAGAACTATGTTAACTGTTGGAGCCAGAGGTGTGAGCTGAACGAGTGGGTACTATCCTATCCCAGTGGCCATCAAGGGAAAAGTTGAGCTATATTTTTATGCAATTGGCTGCTTCCATGGAGCCACTGGGAACCTCTGTGGAATCTTTCAATTCTCAATCCACAAACGTATCAAAGCTATTACTATTGCAATTTGTGCCAGCTCACACCATTTCATCTCATTTGCCCCATGATGAGGTGAGTGCTGCAGCCTGAGCAGTAAGATTTGGCAACATAGCTTGTCTTCCCCCACATGCAGGGCACTGCAGACTGGACACACATCACATTGAGAGTGCCATAGCATAACACAGCTGACTTAGAAAAGGGTTCCATTCCATCAATATTTGTCATCTGGCATCATCAGTACCACATTTTGGGGATCAGTGCCTGGTACTTTGGAAACTGCCATTATGCCTAATTCCTAGAGAACTCGTCTTTTTCTGCTTCATTTCTAGGACTGAATGCCTTATAAAGATAATTACTGAAAGACAAGGGCTACACTTTGCAAATTTGGCTGATGACTCCATTACACAAGACTTCGACTGAGGCCAAGTGTAGATACAATGGATACCATTCTTTGACTGAGGCCATCATGGAGCAGATGAGAGGTTTGCTGATGTTGAAGATCCGACATCTGGGTCAGTCTGGATGGGGTGGAGGGTTGTGGGGAGAGGGGGTTGGTGTTTGGGTGGTTGGGGGGTGATGCTGGGATACCTTGCTGTACAATCTAGACAATGTGCCCCATCGTCTTTGCATGTGCTCTGCACAACTGAAGAAGGCAACGAAGGAATGTAATGAACTCCGAAGAGCTGGGAGAGCGGCAGCAAACTTTGGAGATGGAAAATGAGAGCATGAGTAGGAGAAACATCACCTTCTGTTTGATAGACCTCTGCAGTGTTAGGCACTACGAGCAAGACAGGACTTAATTGACTTTGCTAGATGTAAGCTGGGTAATTGATCACTTATTGACCTTAAATTTGTTGGTACGTAAAAGACAAACAGTCCCTGCCTTCCCAGAGGCAAATGCAGCTTGTTTTCTTTGTTCACTTTTATTGTTCCTGAAAACAAGTGAATGTTTTGAATCATTTGAAGGTTTTCCTGTATGTGATGGTTTCATATTGAACAACAAGAAGATGCTGACTGCACTGGAAATTTGGGAAATAATTAGGCAGGGTTGTAAGATGGGATGAATCTAAGGACAGGTAAACTGTATAGCTTGGTACTTACATAGCAATGCAACAATGTGCACTTGTATGTGCAATGAAATGTCAACTGGGCCACCTAGGTGCCCTGAGAAGCATTGGTTTCACATGCTCAGTGAAGGCAGCTCTTTTTTGACTGACTGTGCCTGACTGGGTCCGTAGCTGAGCTTTAAAGAGGGCACCATTGACATGGATCCTGGTAGTCCTGGCAGTGGTGGGTACGTCAACCTGTGGTGACTGGAAGAATGCAATAAGTGAGGTGTCACAGGGACATGTTGCACACATAAAGACGCGAGTTTGGGAAGATAGCGTGAGAAAGCTGCTCAGCCTCACAGTCAGAAAACCTCCACGAAAATCACCAAACCTGACACTCAACCAACATCTGGTAGATTTCTGCCCCATTTTTTCCAAATAATAACAACATATAATGAATCTTCATATGAATGTATGAATAGGAGCAAAAGTAGGCCAATCAACTCCTTGAGATTGCTCTGCCACTAAATAAGATCATGGCTATTCTGATTGAAACCTTAAATTCGCAGTCCCACCTGTGCCTGAAAAACATTCACTCCCTTGCTTAACAAGAACCTATCTACCACTGCCTTAAAAATACACGAAGACTTTGTTTCCAGGAAGACAGTTCCAAAGAGTTATGAAAACCGAAAGAACTGCGGATGCTGTAAATCAGAAACAAAAACAGAAATTGCAGGAAAAGCTCAGCAGATCTGGTGGCATCTGCGGAGAGAAATCAGAGTTAATATTTCAGGTCAAGTGACCCTTCCTCAGAACTAGGAAGGATCACTCACCTGAAATGTTAACTCTGATTTCTCTCCACAGAAGCTGGCAGACCTGCTGAACTTTTCCAGCAGTTTCTGTTTTTTGTTTCCAAAGACTTATGACCGTCTGAGAGAAAAATAAATTCACCTAATCTCTATTTTAAATGTCCAACCCCTGATTTTTAAACAGTGGCCCCTTCTTCCAGACTCTCCAAGTAATGGAAACATCCCTTCTACATTCAGCCTGTCAAGATCCCACAGGATCTTATGTGTTTCACTCAGGTTGTCTCTTACCTTTCTAAACTCCAGCAGATATATGCTTAGCCTGTCCAACTTTTCCCTTTGGGATGGCCCTGTCATTCCAGGAACAAGTCTCTTAAGCCCTGTCTGAACTGCTTTGAATGTATTCACATCCTTTTTTTTAATAAGATGAATAATACTATACAAAGTCTCATCAGTCTCCTGTTTAACTGAAGCATAATCTCCCTACTTCTGCATTTAATTCCCCTTGTAATAAATTATAACATTCTATTAGCTTTCGTCACAATAGGAGGCTCTTGAAGATTACTTTGACTTGAAAATCATTAATTTTAATTATAAAGGAACAAATGTTGGGAAACTTGGACAAGTGTAAATATGCAAGAAACAGGATAAATGAGGTGATTATTTATAAAATCTGGTCTAAAAAATATATCTACATCCATACATGCATTGGTCATATTATCTTTAAAGCTAGAAGTGCTCTTGTGGTGTTGCTAATGGTGCTCAAGGATATACTTTATGTCAGTTACCTACTGATCAAATAAGTATACTATTCTTCTATGAAATTTTAATACACCCCTTCCCTTGATCCTGCAACTTTTACTAAAATGTTTAACCTTTCAGAGGATGGATGGGCAAATTGCATAAGTAATTTTAACACAACTGACTTTACCTTCTAAATTTCTGCCCCCGATGCCCTTAACACATGTTTGTTCTCTTTAGTTGGAAGTTAGGTTCCATTAAAGGAATACATAGTATCCTGACTTTATAAATTGCAAATTATCATATGTTAGCTCTGTTGTTTTGCACATCCTGTTTTATTTGTGCTTTCTTCATCAATGGTCCGGTTAACAACAAAGATATTTTATTGCCCATTATATCCGTGTTAATAAAATGAATGATTCCAGTTATTTTACAAGAAATAGTAACTCCTTTCAAAGATTTTAGTGTGTTATCATCCCCAAATCTAAAACTGTTGGAACTCCCAAATTCCCTACTTTTGTCCCAAACTTATTACTCATAGAGTCTATGTACCACTTTAGCCAATCTATTTACACATTGTAAACGTGCATCCACTGTTGAATACTGCACAATTGAAAGACTCTGCCACCAACACATTCAGTACTGGGGGTAAAAGTCTTTGTAACCAATGCAATATCCTCTCTTTGGTCTGTATTTATATTCTTTTCCCTTAAATCTTCCATTTCTTCTTTACTTTGAATATGCCATTTTATCTTTTGGGACAATTCATGGTGTAATGTACTTTGAATCACATCTGAAAGATTGCTTGACTATACCCCCTGAGCATTTCTAGGATTAACTCTATTATTGCAAATCCCAAATTCTCTTGGCTCTTCAAAATTATCAATAGCGTTACTGTTCCCATTTCTTGTAGTTACAGTTCCCCTTTCATACTGTTGCCCTGACCTGTATCAAGACAGTCTTGGCCTTTTAATTAACATAGTGACCCCATTTTCTGATCTATCACTAACATTTGTTATTCTCTAAGCATTGCTGGAAAGAAATGATTTCCTAAAATATTTTTTAATGCTTTCAACATTTTCTCCATCTGTGCATGTTTATAGACAAAATTAACTCCTGTCAAAACCAGAATTCTGTTTATATTTGATGCTTTGGCACTGTCCAGTTATTTAAATGCTCTTGCATACAATCCACTGAATTCCATTGTGCATTTTTCCATGGTATTACCCTCAATCTTTCTAAATTTATCAAAAGCTGACCATGCCTCATGCACAGTCAAAAAATATCAGCTTTTTGATAAATTTTATCCATGAAATGTAGCAATTTGTGCAAACTTTCAGCGATGTTCAGAATATCAGATACAATTCCATAAAAACTTTGCTTCTTACCCTGCTTCTATATACTTAAGTATTAAGCGTATACCTTGTTTCCGCTTTGGTAAACAAGTAACCTATGCCCACAATATAACTTAATTATTCCATTGGTCATAAGGCTCATTCATGGAAAACAGGGTGCGTTATCATTCTCAGAAACTTTACATTTTGACTCAACCATCTTCTACTGCCAACAATCTAGAAGATAAATTTTGTTTTGAACAGAGTCCAAACTTTTACGTGAGAGCTTCATTACACTTAACCACACTCCATAAAAAACCCATCCCACTGGTTACTAGCTTGTCATATTTATACAACCAATTCACACTAAATTAATCCTTTATCAGTATATCCATCACTTGTTCACTCATTCCATGAGGCCTCAGACATCTCTTCAGATCTTATTAGATGATGAAATCTTTCACTCACTGTCAAATATCTGGTCCCTTCTTTGAGTTATGCACTTGTACTCAATGGTTTGTAAGAATGTGCTGTAGCTGTCCTCAAGTGCAACTAATAAAACGACAATTGGCAATACAACAAGCCGCAATGTGGAAAATCAAATTCACTTCTGTGATGCTTTCAACTACTGCAGCATTCTTAGATTTTTTTCTCTTCAGACCTCATTAATTAATGTTGCTGAGAATCCTCAATCAAGTTTTGATGAAGCTGCACAGGGAACATTGGGTTGGTTTTAGTAGGTATAACAGCAACTGGCAGAAATTGTGGAGGTGGAAATCAGCCAAGAAGATAAGTTTCCTTTTTGAGGTGCTTTGAATTTAAATATAAACAAAAGATATGTTTATAACACTCCTGCAATCACAAGGTTGGGTTTGAGCTTCCATACTTTCACTCCAAATAGACAAGCACAAAATCCAGGGAGACATTTCAATATAGTACTGAACAGATAGCTCTGAGAAAGTACAATCTGACATGGACTTTTCTTTACAGCAGAATCCCTACAGAGGGGAAGCAGGCCATTTGGCCTATCAAGTGTACACTGACCCTCTGGAGATCATCCCACCTAGACCCAGACCCCTACGCTATCCCCGTAACCCTGAATTTACCTTAGCCAATCCACCGAGCATGCACATTTTTGGACTAGCTGGGTATCTTTATAACAATGCTTATGACATCCTTTGTTACATAAGAAACTAGGGTGTGGGTACAATGAGATTGAAGTATCCAACAGACATTTGTCATTGCTAATTAATATTACATTTACAGGCACATCATTGCTTGGGCGAACATTAAGCTATTAGGTTACACACAGTGGCACATTTCCTTAGTGTGTCATGTTTCAAGTGGTCCCAATTAAGTTGAAGTCTGAGATCTTTATACCCTCAAGTCACATGCTGTAGATAAAGATGATATCATGATTGTGTCTCTTAAAGATACACCGACACTGAATTTGGGACATAACACAACACCATCTAATAGATGATAAGTTAAATCCTTGAAGGTTGCCTCATTAATAAAACTGAGCATATCTCATTAATGTTCATGGGAGCTTACTATGAGCAAATTAGCTACTGCATTTCAGTAATATTACAGCAGTGATGCAGTAAAGGTCCTCTCTTCACTACAAATCATTTGGAATGTCCTGAGTTTGTGAAAAGTGCTATATAAATTCGACTTTTCCCTTTATGATATTGAGAAGCAATTTGAACTTCAAAAACTAACAGAAGAAAGCATAAACTAAATCATGACACGTATGGCTGGGAAGTTCATTGGAATTGCTCCTAGCCATATGCTGCAATTTAAGGTTTGGGCCATACATCAAGCAAAGTTATGGCAATTGGGAGCAGATCAGGAAATTCCAGGCCCTGATTTCTGGGGGAGGAAATGACTTACAGTTCGGAAATAAATACTGTGATTATTACCAGAGGAAGAGGAAGTGTTTTAAACCACTGAGAGGAATGGAAACACTGGGACATCAGAACAGTGTTTGACTTCACAAATACATCAGGGGCGGAAACACAGCATGACTCAGTCAAAACAGCAGGTGAATTTAATAAAGTGCTGAACAAAATACCAGGGAATCAATATTTGTAAAGCTATGTTAGCTCTGGGCCAAAATCAAAGTTGCATGCCACTAATGTGCTACTGACCTTGCATGGGATTTCAAGACCTAAAGCACAAGGAATTATGCCTCCGAGCTCTGAGAGTCTTTGTACAATGTGGCAAAAGTTACAGAACACTATTTGATTCAGCAGAATGATACATTCATATAACAGATTGCCTTCTGTTTAGGATGCAGCACTTTAGAAAAATTAAATTGCTTTATTTAGCATAAATATTTGTCAAGACTCCGTCCTTCCCTTCCCCTCCCAGTTTGTTGGCAGTCTAATTCTAATTCTGCTGAATTCTAAACTCTTGAGAAGTTTTCACTTGGTATGATTCTTATTCCTGTCTGCAACAGTGCATTAGTTTATCAACTAGCTCATTTTTTTGATGACTATTGAATGTGGTATTAAAGTAGGTACGTAGCAGGCAATTGTAATACGCAGTTAATCACTAAAAGGGGTTAACTGCTATTGCAAGATAAGCTCAACCTATCAGAATATAAAGGACTATTTCTGGAAAGAGAGACCCAGACTTATAAAGAGGCGCAGATTGCTCTCCATGCGTTCTCTGAGAGTTGTGTAGTGTGTTCTTAATGTAACCAATGTTTCAGTGATTGTGTCTCACAAAAGACCATATGTATCTCTGATGTAATTTAATGGCATGGTGGTTCAGTGGTTAGCACTGCTGTCTCATAGCATCAGGGACTCAAGTTCAATTCCAGCCTTGGGCAACTGTATGTGTGGAGTTTGCATGTTTCCTGTGTCTGCGTGGGTTTCCATCAGGTGCTCCGGTTTCCTCCCACTGTCCAAAGATGTTCAGGTTAGGTGGCTTAGCCGTGTTCAATTATCCTGTGGTGTGCAGGAATGTGCAGGTTAGATCTTTAGCCATGGAAAATGTGGTGTTATGGGAATAAGGTGAGAGTGGGGGTCTGGGTTTAGGTGGGATGATAGTCTGAGGGTCAAAGTAGACTCGATGGGCGGAACAGCATCATTCTGCACTGCAGGGATTCTATGAACTAGTTAATCAACATGATAGTTGGAGACTTCCCAACCCATGAATGACATGAACCATGGCAAGAGTGTTGGGAAAATAAGATGAGGTGTCCAGCAAGGATCTTCTTGTCGTTGAGATCAAATAGTCACATCCTCTTACCAAGTGTTGATCTGCAATATGAAATACTTGTTCAGGAGTGGAAAGAGAGGCCTATTTGCATAGGTTATTACTTGTTATCACTTTCATTTGTATGCAGTTTCCCACTCTCTCACGCTGGGTACTCAGTGACTTCAACTTGCTACTTGCTCCTCTAGACCTCCACATTGGAACAGCATCTCACGGCATACTCCATGGACAGTGACCGCATGCAGCCCATATCCACGGACATTGATATCTGACATGTACCAGCCTCATTGCAACAGCACGACACACCTCTGATCCACTTATGGTATGGTTCTGTACTTCAATGCAGTATTGGAATTCTATGAAAACTTTCATAGAATGCTACTGCCAGGACATGTTGCCCGCAGTGACAGGCACCCTCTCATGGATTTAAACAAGATGCATCTCAGAGCTGCTTACTCACTTTCTTAGCACTCACTCAATTTGTGCCTACTTCTCTTGCCTTGCCTGGAGTTCCCGTGCCTTGTCTTTATTTTCTTTCACTCCCTCAACTAACAGGCTCATGGTACTTCTGTCTTGGCTTACCTTTCAGTCGAGACACAAAGCCAGGCACTGAGTCATGGTTGATCAGTCAAGGGATGGGTATGATGCAGTTTGGCACTGTTTTATGTCAATTTCACACCTGTACCAACTATCAAGGTGTACATCTAAACACAATACATGTATAGCAACCAAATCAAACTAGGGATGGTATTGTCAATGTTAGAGACAAATAAAAATCGCAGATGCTGGAATCCAAGGTAGACAAACAGGAGGCTGGAAGACCACAGCAGGCCAGGCAGCATCTGGAGGAAAGGAGCAGTCAACGTTTCTGGT
>NC_063356.1:11682918-11749552 GCF_021869965.1 Rhincodon typus
TAATACCTGAAACGTTGACTGCTCCTTTCCTCCAGATGCTGCCTGGCCTGCTGTGTTCTTCCAGCCTCCTGTTTGTTTACCATGGTATTGCCAGTCTTGTCCTCTGCAGCCCTGTCTATTTATAATCACAATGACTGAGTCAGAGTCTGGAAGATCCATCGAACAACATAATACAAGAGTCGATGAGAATTCACATGACTTTTAAACATGAGAATAAATGAAATTCCATTCAGAATTGAGCATGCAAATGAATACAGTGCATTTGAATGCAATGATTGAAAGGAAGCAGAAAAATAAATCAAATTGGTCTGAGCAAGGGTTTAATTACACAGTCATTATTTCTTTGACACTCTTTCATTCCTACAATGGATCCCAAAGTAATTTACACTGGGTGCAATGACATCTGTCGGTTAACAGGAAGTCACATTCCAAACAGTGTCACAAATGTTTCCTGCATATGTCTGAGGGATAGGAAGTCAAAGCTATTATTTTTTGCACCGAGAATAAAAATAACTGTGAAAATCTTGTTGATGTGGGCAAACTGCAGGTGCAGGCCTTGACACCAAAGAGGCTGTATCTAAATATTGTACCAACTGGTGCCTAACAGTCCTTCTAGGTTTGTGCTTCATGCCAGCCTGTATTGGTACTGCCATTGTATTTTGTTTATATATCTAAACCATGAAGGATGCATTAATTCTTCAAGTCACATCAGACAAAAGGGGCGGCCTAGTGGCCCAGTGGCCCAGTGGTTAGCACTGCTGCCTCACAGTGCCAGGGACCTGGGTTTGTTTCCAGCCTTGGGCGGCTGTCTCTGTGCCAAGCTTGCACATTCTCGCTGTGACTGTTCGGGTTTCCACCAGGTGCTCATGTCTCCTCCCACAGTCCAAAGATTTGCAGATTAGGTGGATTGGCCATGGGAAATGCAGGGTTACAGCAATAGGATAGTGGTGGGGGGGGGGATGCTCTTCAGAGGGGGTGTGTGGATGCAATTGCCTGCATCCATATTGTAGAAATTCTCTGTAAATGGACATTTTACTTTGTTATAGGCATTGCATAAAGGCAAGTTGTTGTTGTAGTACATGAATACAATAATGTTAAGAATTCCAAAAGCACTTCGTTAAATTATGTATCCTTCCTTGGCTGTAAAATACTTTGGGACATTCTAACATCCTGAAAGTGCATATCTTTCTCTAGGTCTTTCACAAAACCTCAGCTACTCTCACTGTTTTTGAATGAATGTGTTAAATCTGCAGCATTTGATATGAGGTTAGCTGGCTGGAATATGTGAAGAGGATTGTATAAGCCAGGCAACGTCTGCAAGTGGTAGAAGAAAGACTGAAGAATCACATCATAAGCAGTCTGTAAGTCTAGTTTTAGTATTGTGCTGTGAAACCATCTGTTATTTTGGGAAAGCAGTAAAGTACACCACTATGGTAAGATAATGTAATTCTGCTGCTACTATCTGTTTGTTCTCCTAATGTTTAATAAATTTCCTGGGCAATTAAGGCTGAAAACAGATGTGGTGTGGAGATGATCCACTACTTACAAAGACAAGGAAGGCATAGAGGCACAGAATAAGACTGGTAGCTGAAACTGCCTAAAAATTGTTTCTAATCATTATTTCAGGGCAGAGCAATATTTTACCAGAAATCAGAGGAAAAGGGGACACATATGGAGCTAAGTGTATTTCTGAGATATTTTGAACTATAGAAGACAAAAGCAATACATTAGAAATGGTAAAGAAGCCAAAATATAAGACCTTTTATCTAATTCATTTAATTGTCACTTCTAATTTCTTCATTTTACATCTTGTATCCCCTGTTCCTTTTCAATCCCTTGTTTTATGGAAAGTTTCAATCTGATCAGCTTTATCTAAACATCAAAACTGTAATTGAGCCACCTCAAAGTCCTATCCCTTTCCAAAGAGGTCAAAATAGGAATCTTAAACCTCTCCTTGAAACTAATTTCATGTATGAGATAAGAAGGTTCAAATATCTGGGCAGTCGTATAAAATTCAAGATACCTTGGAAAGGTGCAATTGGGGTATTAACGTTGGCTCTGCTTGGCCACAAAAAAGTAGGAAGAGTTCGGATTAGGAATTAGTCATATTGGACTCGAAGGATTAATTTTATTTTTTACTGCACAGACACTGCCTGATCTGTCGAGTTTCTCCAGCACTTTTTATTTTTATTTTAGGTCTGCAGCTTCTGTGGTAATTTGCCTTTAGTCTAGGATTAGAAATGTTGCTCCCCAGTTTTATTCAAAGGCGGATTGTCTGGCTAGGGAAAAATAACAAGAATGAGAAAAGTTCCAGAGGTGTCCCATAACACATAACGTCATAGAGTACAGCATTGAAACAGATCCATTGGTCCAACTGGTCCATACTGATCACATATCCCAAATTAACCTAGTCCCATTTGCCAGCATTTGGCCCATATCCCTCAAAACCCTTTCTATTCAAATACCTATCCAGATGCCTTTTAAATGTTGTAATTACACCTGCCTCCACCATTTTCTCTAGCAGTTCGTTCCATACACACACCACTATCTGCATGATAAAGTTGCTCCTTAGGTCCCTTTTAAATCTTTCCCCTCTCACCTTAAACCTATGTTCTCTAGTTTTGGACTCCCCTGTGCTGGGGAAAAGACCTTGACTATTCACCCTATCCATGCCCCTTGTGATTTTATAAATGTCTATAAGGTTGCTCCTCAGTTTCTGGCATGTCAGGGAAAATTGTCCCAGCCTCTTCTGCTCGAACAGTTGGATTTTAAAAAAAGGTTTACTTTTTGTAATGTATACAATGACATGTCATGACTGTGAAATGAAAGGACCTATTAGTGTAAAATGTACTCAAAGGATTGTTTTGTTTGACTTTTGGAATCCACATTAACACATGGATAGAACCTTGATCGTCAGCAAACACAAACATTAACCAGAGCTTAACTGTCTCCTTGGTGACACACTAATTATGATGAAGTGTTGTGCAATTCTCAAGAGGTCAGAACATGCTGGGGACACTCAAGAGGTCAAGTAACCTTTGTCAAAGGAGAATCTGAGTCAGTTGACAGTATGGACATTGCACACTTTCTTAAATTGAAATGTGAAAAATGAATAGCAGTTAGTAATGGATCAGAACAAAAGGCAATGGAGAGAAATACACAACAGCTAAACATACAAGAGAAGAAATTGAACAGTTTTTAAATTGTCTAAATGGCATACTGGAGATGGTTAACTGATAAAAATGATATAATGCATGAAGTAAAGCATAGATGTGACATTTCGTATTCATTTATTTACAGGGGACTAGATATTAGCCTTGGTGCATTTTGGTTCTGGGACTTGGTTCTGTGTAACTAGGGCGTGCCAGAATCAAGATTCATCAGCATTGTTATAAATTGGTGCTTGGGGCATAATAAAATATTCATAAACCATAGAATCTGGTTGTACCTCCACAAGAATCCCCTTGGATGCAGTCATAAAAGTTGGGTTGCTGGCATTTTGAACACAAGCTGAAGAGTAGGTTCAGGAGGTTGGATTGGAATGAGCTATGGGGAGGGATTTGGGGTGAGCGAATGGTCATGGTGATGACATCTGCCTTAGAGTTTGGAAGAACTATCCTTTTCCTCCTGGCTCCAAAGTCTGAGTCTTCTAACAGATAAAATTATTAATCTCTTGCCTGAATTTGATATTTGTGGGAACCACTGAGCAATCCTGAGTGGAGAAAGGCTCAAAATCTGTTCTAGTAAGAGGTCCCAACCTAAGTGCCAACTTGCTTCCCTCTCCCATCCCTCAAGCCATTGGCCTACATATTTCAAGTGGGAAATACATCTTATTGTTAGTTAAGAAAATAAATCACTAAATAATACCAGCTGTTTATATTGCATTCTTATTGGAGATGGACAAGAATTAAATCACTCAGTAATGCTCTTTACTGCAGTTTAGACCAATTGTCCTTGCACCCTTTCTGCGGAGATCATGGAGGTTGTCTCCATGTTATGTATAGGATAGCCAATGACAGGAGGAAGTGGTTCAAAAGGTGATTTAGTTGCATCTGTAACCATGTTAATTTGCAGTTCACTGTCAAAGTGCAACCTCATGTAAAACTCTCCTCAATTATTTGTAGTGCTAACTCCGAAAGGGGGCAAAAATAAGTGGAAGAGAATTGTGGGTTTCGCATATGCTGTGGTAAAATCAGATGCATATTTCTTGTGCAACAAGTTAGTTTGGCAAAAATTTGTCAATATCATTTTGAATGTAAAGGAGTTTGCAGTAGGTTACACATCAAGTTATGTGAAGTCGGAAGGTCCATCTTCAAAAGTAACTTTATTCAGGCTTCATTTTTCAGCAGCGGAGAGAGAGGCGACAGCGAGGACCAGGGGGCTGCCGGGAAGGTAAGTTTTCCCTCTTAAAGGGCTTACCTCGAGCGTCAGCGGCCTTCGTTTTTCAGCAGCAGAGAGAGAGGCGACAGCAAGGACCAGGGGGCTGCCAGGAATATATTTGGGCAGCGGCTGAACCCGAGACACTAAACGTGTAGTGTCTCCCACCCGCCCTCCTCCTCTAACTTTTTCTATTTCTTCTGTATTGTGTAATTGGTTAAAAATTTACTTTCTTTTTTTATTTATCTATTAATTGGTTATTTGAAAAGACCATAGCAGAGAAGTATTAGAAAGTATTTAACTCATAAATTGATATAAAGTAATAAAGTAATTAACTAAGTAGAGATGGTTGGGCAGGTGATGTGCTGTAGCTGTATGATGTGGGAGCTGGCTGATCCCATTGTGAACGGCAGTGACCACATCTGCAGCAAGTGTTGGTTGCTGGAAGAACTCCGGCTCAGAGTTGAAGATCTGGAATCTGAGCTTCAAACACTGCGGCACATCCGGGAGGGGGAGAGTTACCTGGATGCTTTGTTTCAGGAGGCAGTCACACCAGGTAGATTAAGTAATTCAAATTCAGTTAGTGATCAGGGACAACAGGGTGTGAATGCAAGTGAGGCAGGTAGGGGGATCCTGAGTTCAGGGGTGGAGGAGCCTCAGCTTTTGACCTTATCCAACAGGTACGAGATACTTGCTACCTGTGTGGATGAGGAAAAGGGCTGCGGGGAGGATGAGCCAGCTCACCACGGCAGAAGGCCATTCAAGAGGGGGGAGCAAAAAGACAAGTGGTAGTTATAGGGGATTCTATAGTTAGGGGGATAGATAGTATCCTTTGCAAGCCGGATCGGGAGTCCCGCGTGGTGTGTTGCCTGCCCGGTGCCAGGGTGCAGGACATCTCTGACCGGCTTGAGAGGATATTGGAGCGGGAGGGGGAGGATCCAGTTGTTGTGGTCCACGTTGGGACTAACAACATAGGCAAGGCTAGGATGGAGGACCTGTTTGGGGATTATCAAGCACTAGGAATGAAATTAAGGAACAGGTCCTTGAGGGTCATAATCACCGGATTACTGCCCGAGCCACGTGCAAATTGGCTTAGGGATAAGAAAATTAAGGAAGTAAACACATGGCTAAGGGAGTGGTGTGGGAAAGAGGGGTTCCATTTCATGGGGCATTGGCATCAGTTTTGGAACCAGAGGGATCTGTACCGATGGGACGGTCTCCACCTGAACCGATCTGGAACCAGTGTTCTAGTGAAAAGGATAAATAGGGTGGTCACTAGGACTTTAAACTAGTGTGTTGGGGGGAACGGAAAGGGAAAATGACAGGGAGTATGATGGTAAATAAAAAGGTAAGCAGCAGGTTAGCATGTGTGCAGGAGGGTTTAAGTTCAAGGCAGACTATGAAAGAAGCAAAAAGGAAGGATACCTCAGGAGATATTATTAGAGATGTTGGAAATCATGAGGGTAAGAAAGCTAGCATAAAGGCACTTTACCTGAATGCTCGTAGCATTCATAACAAGGTTGATGAGTTAACGGCACAAATCATCGCGAATGAATATGATTTGGTAGCCATTACGGAGACATGGTTACAGGATGGTCACGACTGGGAGTTAAATATCCAAGGGTACCAGACTATTTGGAAGGACAGACAGGAAGGTAAGGGAGGTGGTGTAGCTCTGATATTCAAGGACGACATCAGGGCAGTGCTGAGAGATGATATAGGTTCTATGGAGAATGAGGTTGAATCCATTTGGGTGGAAATTAGAAATTCTAAGAGGAAAAAGTCACTGATAGGCGTAGTCTATAGGCCACCAAATAATAACATCACATTGAGGCGGGCAATAAACAAAGAAATAACTAATGCCTGTAAAAATGGTACGGCAATTATCATGGGGTATTTTAATCTACATGTAGATTGGTCGAACCAGCTCGGTCAGGGTAGCCTTGAGGAGGAGTTCGTTGAGTGTATCCGTGATAGTTTTCTTGAACAGTATGTAATGGAACCGACAAGGGAGCAAGCTATCCTAGATCTGGTCCTGTGTAATGAGACAGGAATAATTAATGACCTCATAGTTAGGGATCCTCTTGGAAGGAGTGATCACAGTATGGTTGAATTTAGAATACAGATGGACAGTGTGAAGATAAAATCCAATACCAGGGTCCTGTGCTTGTTAAAGGGGAACTACAATAGAATGAGGGAGGACTTGGCTAAAGTAGACTGGAAACAAAGATTTTATAGTGCGACAGTTGACCAGCAGTGGAGGACTTTCAAAGCAATTTTTCAAAGTGCTCAGCAAAACTATATTCCAGTGAAAGGAAGGACTGTAAGAAAAGGGGTAATCTGCCATGGGTGTCTAAAGAAATAAGGGAGGCTATCAAATTGGAAGAGAAGGCATACAAAGTGGCCAAAAACAGCATGAAACTAGAAGATTGGGAAAACTTTAAAGGTCAACAGAAAGCCACAAAAGGAGCTATAAAGAAAAGTAAGATAGAACATGAGAAAAAACTAGCACAGAATATAAAGACAGATAGCAAAAGTTTCTATAAATATATAAAACGAAAAAGAGTGGCTAAAGTAAACATTGGCCCTTCAGAGGGTGAGAAGGGGAATTTAGTTATGGGATATGATGAAATGGCCGAGGCATTGAACAGGTATTTTGTATCGGTCTTCACAGTGGAGGACACTAATAACATGCCAGTAACTGACAAAGAGACGAAGGTAGGTGAGGACCTGGAAACAATCATTATTACGGAAGAGGTAGTGTTGGGCAGGCTAATGGAGCTAAGGATTGATAAGTCTCCTGGCCCTGATGGAATGCATCCCAGGGTACTAAAAGAGATGTCGGGAGAAATAGCAGGTGCACTGGCGGTAATTTTCCAAAACTGGGGGACTCTGGGGCAGTCCCAGCAGATTGGAAAACAGCAAATGTGATGCCACTGTTTAAAAAGGGAAGTAGACAAAAGATGGGGAATTATAGACCAGTTAGCTTAACCTCTGTAGTGGGGAAGATGCTTGAGTCTATTATCAAGGAAGAAATAGCAAGGTATCTTGATAGAAATTGTCCCATTGGGCAGACGCAGCATGGGTTCATGAAGGGCAGGTCATGCTTGACAAATCTTTTGGAATTCTATGAAGGCATTACGAGCGAGGTGGACAATGGGGACCCAGTGGATGTGGTGTACCTAGATTTCCAAAAGGCCTCCGACAAGGTGCCGCACAAGAGGCTACTGCATAAGATAAGGATGCATGGCGTTAAGGGTAAAGGATTAGCATGGATAGAGGATTGGTTGACTAACAAGAAGCAAAGAGTGGGGATAAATGAGGGCTATTCTAGCTGGCAGTCAGTGACTAGTGGTGTGCCTCAGGGATCGGTGTTGGGACCGCAATTATTTACAATTTATATAGATGATTTGGAGTTGGGGACCACGTGTAGGGTGTCAAAGTTTGCAGATGACACTAAGATGAGAGGACTGTGAAACTTTGCAGAGGAACATAGATACATTGAGTGAGTGGGCAAAGGTCTGGCAGATGGAATACAATGTAAATAAATGTGAAGTCATACATTTTGGTAGGAGTAATAGTAAAAAGGATTATTACTTGAATGGTAAAAAGTTGCAGCATGCCGCTATACAGACGGACCTGGGTGTCCTTGTGCATGAATCACAGAAGGTAGGTCTGCAGGTACAACAAGTAATTAGGAAGACAAATGGAATTTTGTCCTTCATTGCTAAAGGGATTGAAATAAAAAGCAGAGAGGTTATGTTGCAGCTGTACAAGGTGCTGGTGAGGCCATACCTGGCGTACTGTGTGCAGTTTTGGTCTCCTTACTTGAGAAAGGATGCACTGGCACTGGAGGGGGTGTAAAGGAGGTTCACTAGGTTGATTCCGGAGTTGAGGGGGTTTTCTTATGAGGAGAGACTGAGTAGTTTGGGATTATATTCATTGGAATTCAGAAGATTGAGGGGGGGATCTTAGAGAAACATATAAAATTATGGAGGGAATAGATAAGATAGAAGTAGAGAGGATGTTTCCACTGGCAGGTGAAGCTCGGACAAGAGGGCATAGCCTCAAGATTAGAGGGAGCGGATTTAGGACTGAATTGAGAAGGAACTTCTTCACCCAGAGGGTTGTTAATCTATGGAATTCCTTGCCCAGTGAAGTAGTTGATGCTACTTCAGTAAACATTTTTAAAAATAAGGTAGATATTTTTTGAACAATACAGGAATTAAGGGATATGGTGAGAACGCAAGTAAGTGGATCTGAGTCCACGAAAAGATCAGCCATGATCTTATTGAATGCCGGAGCAGGCTCGAAGGGCCGGATGGCCTACTCCTGCTCCTAGTTCTTATGTTCTTATGTTCTAATTCCTAATTTAAAAGGAGGAAATCACTTTAAAATTTAGAGAAAATCTAGATGCAGCATTTATTCATTAACAGGTTCGGTGACATGTGCCTGCTTTTTAATGAGTTTGACTAGAGAAGATAACTTATTAAGTCCGGTGGAAGTTGATGTTGATTTCTAGCCATCTGAACAGTGTAGATCTGAGACAAAGTCCCTTATTGTATTTCATGAAATACTCCTTAATAATTTACCCAGAGTTTGGTTAGAATGTGGAACCAGATACCACATGGATTGGTTGATTCAAATAGTAGTAATACAATTAGGTCAAAGTAATTAAACACATGAAGGAGCAAGCTTAGAAAGTTATGCTGAAGAGGGGTTGTGAGAGAAACCTCACATTGAGCATAAATATGAACATAGAGCAGCTGGCCTGAATGGCCTGCTTCTCTGCTGTGAACATGATACAGTATAGGATTATCATTAATTCACAGTTGTTGCTTCACAAATTAATCTTCCAGACTGCATCTCTGCAAAAGTGTGACCTGACATACTCAGAGAATTCTGATGTGGACAATCGTAAAAGAAACTTAATGCTGCAGAGAGGAAATCACTTGTCAAGTCCAGTATTCCCAGATCATGACCAGACTTTTTCCTGTAGATTACAATAGTTTTTCTCTATTTCCTTGTAGGTTTTCTAATATACTTTGTCATGACCACATTCAAGTGGGAATGCACCTGGGCAAGAATAGGAGCCCAATATATTGTTAAGAGTCGTAAATATAAAGTGGTTGAACATTTGGAAATTGCTAATGGAGTTCAGTCAAAACTTGGAAACCAGAAAGGCAGAGTCATGTAATTGTTTCAAACTTAATTCATGTTTTGTTGCGTATTGTTTGATTTTTTTGCCCTCTATTTGCACTTCCTTCATGAATTTGAATTTTTTTCTCTTCACTGATGCACCTTTATCCTTCTGCTTTTACAAAAATGTTGACGCCTCTCACTCTGTTGCTCAATTTACTTCTCGCAGAACCTTCCTTCTGGGGATTGATTCACACAACATATTCTAGCAAAACTTGCACATCCAAGGATTGTCAGTGATATATATTTTGTCCATCTTCATTAGGCCTGTTCTGCTCAGGATTCATCTGCACTTAACCAACAGCCCAACAAGATTCTCCCCACAGCATCCAAGGATACTAATGAAAGATATGTTTATTTTTATCTGCTTTATGTGAAAACAGAGGAGCAGGAGTTCATTTCCAACTTCACATTTGTCGCAATTAGCTTCGCATCTATAACTTCTGTTCCAACCTCCTTTCCCCCCAAGGACTTGAGTCTTTGTCAGGGACACTTGACATTTGTGACTGACTTTTGGAAGTGCATTTGTTGCTGGTACTACGCACTTAAAATGTAAAGACGAAATTCCAACCAGCCTTGGGCCTAGGTCTCCGTTTCGGTGCATGTTGCCTATACATTATAAACATTTGCAGTTTGCCTGAGAAAGTTTTATCATTTGGGGCTTTTTCTTCTCTCACTTTCTATCTCAGTTGCTTACATTTCAATTCCAGTCACTTCCTCTCATTGTCTACCTCTCTGGTCTTCAGTAGCCCTAAGTTAAATTACTTCACATTGATCAATTGTATTTTCTGGCTTCAGCTGCCAAGGTTCTAAACTCTAGATTTCCTCTGATACCTCTCTGTGTCACTATCGCTCTTTCTCCCTTTAAGACCCTCCTTAAAAAGTAAACCTCTTTGACTCTGCTTCTAGCAATCTACCCCATTATCTCCAAACTTGGGTTGGCATCAAAGTTTGCTTTTAAACAATTGAGACACAAACATAAGTTGTTAATTTCAATTTTCTCAGCCTCTATCTTCCTGTCTGCTGCCTATTTTCTTTCTTCTAAACTTTCTTGCTTGTTTTTCTTTGTGCCTGGATCATTTTATTTTGGTTCCTCTTGGGTGAAGAAGTTGTATCAAGCACAGGTCAACAAGTGTTGAAAATGGAAGTTAGGAAATATCTGTTTTTTTTTCCTTTATTCATTCACTTGATGAGCGGCGTTGCTGGCTCCGCAGCATTTATTGCCCATCCCTAATTGCCCAGAGGGCCGTTAAGAGTCAACCACATTGCTGTGGGTCTAAAGTCACATATATGCCAGACTAGATAAGGATAGAGACTTC
The DNA here is from genome assembly GCF_021869965.1 of Rhincodon typus. NCBI lineage: Eukaryota > Metazoa > Chordata > Chondrichthyes > Orectolobiformes > Rhincodontidae > Rhincodon > Rhincodon typus. The sequence goes on from NC_063356.1 coordinate 11,693,814, forward strand.
CTTCCCTAAAGGGCATTAATGAACCAGATGGGTTTTTCCAACAATGGATTCATGGTCATTGCTAGATTCTTAATTCTAGATTTGTACTGAATTCAAATTCCACTATCTGCTGAAGTCCCCAGAACATTATTCTGGGTCGCTGGATTAACGGTTCAGCGATAACACCAGCGATAGGCCATCGCCTTCCCTAGCAACAGAAGTTTCATAACCAGGTTAACGTTATGAGCACAGTTTGACTTTCATTTCCAACCCAATGCTATCCTGGTTAATTAATGCTTTAACTTCTTGGTCTGTTTCTCTTGCTTATCATTCTGTGTCTGCTTCCTGCTGAATGTGTAATTTTCTTCCTGTCCTGTCAATTTCATGTGACCTAGCAAGCATGGTCACTAATTTTTTTGAAGTAATTATTATACTATCTGTGGCCATCTTGAAGCTAAATCACATAAACGTTAATGCAGTTTAAAAAATAATGAACATCCTGTGTTTGATAGTCAGTTACCTTCTTTTTCTGCTCATGTCTGGTGTTCTGTTAAATATAAGGATCCCTTGACCTGGGACTTCAAGTTTTGTCAGAATCAGATGATCAGAAAATTAAGCAGAGGCTTCAGATTAATAACTTCTGTTACCAGGACATTTCCAACTGTATTTGGACTCTGGTGACGGGAAGTCACTTGCACAATTCCAAATCTATTAAAACATCTCAAATTTGACTTGCACTGGTTGAGCATTAAGGATATTTGGGCAATTAAGAGTAGAAATGCCAAGTATTAACGTAAGCTCATTTGTTTTTGCAAATGCTGTAAAACAAGTGGCAGTAAGTTAAGTCATGCAATTAATTGCAAGATGCAATCAAAGCAAATTATCAACTCAACAATTAGATATGAGGCACTTGACCTTTTCAAAACAAGATCAAATTTGACACTGGAGTCAAGAGATGTATTAAAAGGAAAGAGGCAGTCAAGGGCTTTAGATCCATATGTTCCTGACAGCTGGAGTTGTGAAGCCTCTGTAAACAAAGCCTATTGACAAAAGAGGGAAGCCAAGGAACTTAGGAAGCAGCTCAACAGTTTAAAATAAGCTACATGTGAAGATGGCCCACACAATTAGCTGAGAAGGAAGGGCATAGGAAGACCGGCTGATTCAAAAGATGACTTCAGAAAGGAAGGTGAATTCAAGTCTCCAGATGCTTGAGGAGGAGACTATATCTACGAGTATTAAAGTTTGCTGAAGGTTGTGTGTATTTTATGAAGGTTTCATTCTTTTTCATTAATTTACTTGATGCCAGTAAAGTGCTGCAAGATGCAGAATAGCTCTGGTGTCACTGTCTGCAGTACAAATCGATAAAGATCAAGCAAGCTCGGTTTTAATGCCAGGTTCAATTACTTCATCTCTACCAAGTTGACAGTTGGATAGATTTAGAGTCCCATGTGCTGGGGCCATGAACCTGGGTTCTTACTGATTACTAACCACTTGCGCTCACACATATATTGACATCGGGGGAGACCGTCTTGTGACTGATGCCTTGAAATAAAATTGGCAAGGGCAAACTCATTGGTGAAGCTGACATATGCAGAATGTCCACCTGGTGACATTTTGGGGGATTACTGTCACCTGTAAAACTGCATCTCTTTCAGGAGAAAAGGACATAGAAAACTCAAATTAAAGTTACAGAATATATAAATAAATGACCAAATAAAATGATGTGTCATACCATTTAATGCACTAATACAAAGGGGGGTTGGCACCCCAAGTGTGGTTAGAGGCTGATTGTTTGGGCAGCAATAGGTGCCACTGAGACTGACCATGTTATAAAGACTGTGTTCCATCTAACAGGACCCATTCTCTCAGTTCTCAGCAAGAGATCATGAAAAACCGAATGCTTTAAAATGGGAAACACTGCACTAATGGCACCAAACAAAGTCAAGGCTCAACTCTTCATGCCTAATTTTGTCTCGTCCTCATTTGGAAGCTGTTAACCAATCTGAAGATGAGGATGACATAAAAGTTTGTAACGGAGAGACAGGGAGCAGCAGTGAAATCGTACGTAACCAGTCTATATAAATAAAATATCGCCAAACCCACAGCCTGAGTGAAAAATTGTGTTGGATTTGGTAACTTGTTTGGACTGTCCAGGGAGTGAACTGTTATCAGTGGTAGGTGGGAATATAGAGTAAATAGATCAGCTATGATCTTATTGAATGACAATGCAGGCTTGTGGAGACAAGTAGCTTACACCAGGTCCTTAAGTATTTGTTCATATGTATGTTCCTAAGAAAGAAATATGGTCCTGGTAAAATTCTGACTTCTATGTACATTCCTTTGTCTCTCAGTCCACTAGGAGGAGAAGCATGGTCTGCACTCTCAGTTCATGTCGTATGTGCCACAATCTTCTTCATATTGACTTTGAAATTTTCCAACAGGTGGTCAAGGGAATGAGTAGAACTAGCACTCACATTCACCTGTTGACCCAACTGGCCTCCTGTCAACCAATCCATTCCACTTCATAGAATCCGCACAGTGTGGAAACAGGCCATTGAGCCCAACAAGTCCACACCAACCGTCTGAAGAGCATCCCACCAAGACCCACCTCCCCCCCCAACCTATCTGTGCATTTCCCATGGCTAACCTACACATCCCTGGACACTATGGGCCATTTAGTATGGCCAATCTGCCTAACGTGTACATCTTTGGACTGTGGGAGGAAACCGGAGCAGCCAACGGAAACCCACACAGACACAGGGAGAACATGCAAATTCCACACAGACAGTTGACCGAGATTGGAATTGATCCTGGGTCCCTGGTGCTGTGAGGCAGCAGTGCTACCCTGACTTGGGTGTGATATTTTCCTGGCCAAACCTTGCCTGATACCTTTGGATGGCAGAGTTAGTCAAAATGTTCAATCGTTATCAAGTGTCTGATGTGCCACCATGTTCAGAAGCTGACCCTTTGGAAGCTCAGAACCTGGCCCATTGGAAGCTCAGAATGGTATTGGCTCTAATTGAAGCTCCACTCCCTCAGCCTGTGTTTCTAACATCACTCAGGCAGTAGTGGGCAGAATTATTGACCTGCGCATTATCAGTAAAAAAAAATTCCTGTTGTTTAATAATTTGACTTGTCATCTCTGCGCCTTCCACAGCCTATGTACAAAGAACCATCGCATTGACTTGACCTTATGTATTTAATCACTTTCAGGAAAGGATTGTGGTCACTACCAAGATCCATAATTCTCAAGGTGTGTCCGAGCCTAAGGCCCAAGAGAGAGTTTAGAGGCAGAATGAAATTTGAGCCAAAGCAGCTGTTCTCTTAAACTTTAGTGTCATCTTTGGACTTGAACTTAGTTCTCAGACTCCATTTGGCAACCAGCAGTATTGATGAAGCTAATTCTGCAAATCGTTCCCTGATATCTAGGGAAAAATCCAGAAGGTGTATTTATCCACTTTGCTTCAGCTTCTCTAACCTGCCTTTTCCAAAGATTGTACTGATACTGTTATGTTTTACCTAATGAAAAGCCAAAACAAAACAAATAATAAATTGCTGGAAACGCTCAGCAACTCAGGCAGCATCTGGAGAGACAAACAGAGTTAACATTTCTGATCTTTGATCTTTCATGTTTTTGTAAGTGTTAAGTATAGCAGGCAGTACACCCTGACCAGATTCCTAGAAAACTGGAACAGTCTTGTAGAACTGTTTTCCCACAGCTCAGGTTAGTATTATCTTTAACCTACTTTAACATTTGGATCGAAAGGACAAATTGATATGAATAATCCTAACATTGAATTCTGCTGGTGACTTGGATTAGAGATTTTTTTTATTCCACAGATGGCTTTATTTAATAAGTACTGAATCACTATGCTTGTGCAAGCACATTGTTAACAAGGAGGTTAAGGTAAAACCAGCTTGTTTCTGTTGATGCCAAATTAATGTGAAAGGTCTTCAAGAAAACAATCAAAATGCCTTGGGCCGTGTGCTGCTTTAAGGTCATGTAACGTCCAAATTCTGTCTTAAAAACTGCCAGATCTCTTCCACTTTATCCATTTAATGAAAGCTCATAACAAAGCTTTGCTTCGGACACCATGTTCTTTAACCCTGTAAAGAATGGATATACCATTTTTGAACCCTGTTCCAGAAAAGCACCTGATTAAGCATATTCTAATTCATCAATATTGTGTTTGTAAACCCAGTATTTGTTGTGAGTCAGTCCCACACATCCTCTGTTAATAAACTGAAGTTTTGAGAAGAAACAATTAAATGCCTAGTACCAGAGAGGAGAAAAAGCAAGATGCATCATTTTAGAATGTTAAGGGGTGATCTGATTGAAGTCTTCAAGATATTAACAGGAAAAGGCAGGGTAGATAAAGATAAATTATTTCCACTGGTTGGGGAATAGTCTGAGAATCAGCGCCTGACCATTGAGGAGACATATTAGGAAGGACTACCACACACAAAGACTGATAGATATTTGGAACTTTTCTCCACAAACGGTAGTTGATGCTAGATCTGTTGTTAATTTTAAATCTGAGATAGATAAACTTTTAATAAGCAAAAGTATTAAGGAATATGGGCCAATGGCAGGTATATGGAAACAGGCCACAGATCAGCCATGATCTTAGTGGAACAGTCTGAAGGAGCTGAATGGCCTACTCCTGTTCCTATTCGTGTAGCTTGGAAGTAAACTGGTAACACGATTATGACTTCATGCTGGGAAAGTTTCAAGACCAGATTTTAGTTTAACTGGTTCAGCAGTGTTTGCTCAGTTTACGCACTATCCGTTCTACTCCAAGCTGTGCATTGGGAATGTAAATTTGGAAAAGGATCCATGCAACTTAATTTGCCTGCTCAGAGATATGAGCAATGATGGACGGAAAAGAGTCCTTGATCCATCCAGCATGTCCTAGAAACTTGCAATATTAGGTGAGGCACAATACTGATATCCACACTCCACGTTTCAGACATGAAAAACACATCAAAACCCTGAGCTCATCTTGAGGCTAAAGCTGTCTGGGGAAATTCCTTTACAATTCCCTCAGGCAGGAAGGAATACAGTTCCTGTTACATGTCATGCGGTACCTACCTTTTGTACTCCATCCCAGCCACAAAATGATCCAGTGCTCACCTTAGAGCGCTCAAAGAATTGACATCCACTTCTCAAGTTGGTGGCTTCCTTCATGGGTCCGTTGCATTTTGGGAAAAATACTCACCTAACTTGGTTCTGGCCTTGGACAGGGCAAGTAGGAACGGACAACAAATTCCAGCCCTGTCCACTTATGACTAACACCATCTAAATCCATGACCCTTGCCACCTAGAAGGACGAAGACAGCAGATGCATGGGAATCCTACCCACCTGCAACTTCCCTACAAGTCACACTCACCGACCTGAGTTGAAAATCTACTGCTGTTCCTTCACTGTCACTAGCTCAAAATCCTGGAACTCCCATTCAAACAATGTCAGTGTCCCTACACCACATGGACTGTAGCAGTTCAAGAGGATGGCTTATGACCATCATCTCAACGGCTGTTGTCACATTGTATGAACAAGTAAAATAAAATTATGTGAAAGGTCCAGAGAGTGAGAATGGAAGTTCTGATGACATCTTTCTCCCATGATCCTGGGTTGGATTTTAATTCAAGCAGCAGAGATTTATTACATTTCATTAACCAGTTTCGTTTGAAAATATTAATGATCTTTTCAGGTCTGTCAAGATGAGAATGATAATGTTGAAGAACAAAATAAAGTGGATTCATAAAAATACTCAATATTAGGTCAGGTTTAAGAAGTCAATACAGAGTAAATCTTCACTCTCCTCCAAGGGCTGTATTTGGCATCTCAAATGGCGCCATCTAGTTTCTGAGACAACAAGGTGTAGAGCTGAATGAACACAGCAGGCCAAGCAGCATCAGAGGAGCAGGAACGCTGACATTTCCGGCCTAGACCCTTCATCAGAAAATGGCGCCATCTAGTTTCTCACTGGTACCTTGGAGAATTGCAGAGACTAAGTAACAATGAGCTATTAATGCATGCAATTGAGACCCCTCGTCACCTAATAGTGAGATTCTCATCTAGCTATTAAAGCATCAAACAGAGGATCAGACCTTTTATTTTTGACAATAGAAGTTTCATTTTTTCATTCTTGTTGCATTTTCCCAATTTTCTTACCATTGCCTATGTCATTCAGAGGCTGGGAAAATTAATCTCAAGATACTGCCATTAACCCCACCCTCGGAAAGGTAACACTTCACTCTCTTAATTGTCATTTTTCAACGGAGCAAATTCTTGCCAATTTGATGTCAAATTGTGGTAGATTTTGTGCTGGGCACTCTAGTGAACGTCCCAAAACATGTCATATTTTAATCTTTTCAACAGACAGAAAAAGGCATTCCTTTTGGTAGTTGTGAATTGATTCAAGGATTGAACGGGCATTGTTCAATTATATTGTGACCCCTTTTTTGCCAACTGTGCTGTAACTTGATCTCAAACTAATAACTTGAGGTAACTTTAGTGCTAAAATGAGTGCAATCTTCATGTGATTACCAGACATAGTTCAAGTTACACACTCAATCATTTTTGACCCGTCTTTTGGAGGTAAAATTTCCTCGTATTACTCAGCCCTTCCACTAAATTCTTTTGCCCAAAGAATCTGGATCCAAATATGTGCAGAAATCATAGTGTATAGAATCTCTACAGTGTGGAAACAGGCCTTTCAGTGTATCAAGTTCACACCAACCCTCCAAGAGGATTCTACTGCCACAACCCTACATTTTCCATGGCTAATCTACCCAACCTGCACACTATGGGCAATTTACCACAACCAACCCACCTAACCTGCACATCTTTGGACTCTGGGAGGAAACTAGAGCATCCAGAGGAAAACCATGCAGACATAGAGAAAATGTGCAAACTCTACACAGTCGCCTGAGGATGGAATTGAACCCAGGTCTCTGGTGTTGTGAAGTAGCAGTGCTAATCACCGAGCCACCATGCTACCCATGGTATGAATTACTTGTTGATAAAACATGGTGTATTGGTCATATTATTCACACTTCAGTAGGCAATTAAATATTCTACATGTGCATCACCCTGAATTTATAGCCTTTCTTAAACTGTTATATAGTCTCAAAACTGAGAAACAAACTGACAACACTTACTGATATTGATATGTATGTATGGTTGCAATTTATCTCAAGACCAACACCTAAAAGCAGATTATCTGTTCTTTACCTCTTGCCGTTTGTGGGAGCTTGCTATGTGTTTAATTCATTGTAGTCTTTCCCACATTAAAGCAGTGACTGCACTTCTAGAGCAATTCATTTATTTTAAAGGATTTTGTGTTGTCCTGACGTTGTGAAAGGTGCTCCATTTGTATAAACTATTGTTTTTTTCATGATACGACATTTGGAAACATAGTTCTAATTGTCATTCTTTAATGTTGAATTGACTAATTTGCACACTTGAAAATATCTGTAATTACACCAGCCTCCACCTCTTCCTCTGGCAGATCATACAATACACGCACCACCCTCTGTGTGAAAAAATTGCTCCTTAGGTCCCTTTTATATTTTTCCCCTTTCACCATAAACCTATGGCCTCTAGTTTTGGACTCCCTTACCCTATCCAAACTGATCACAATTTTTTATGAATAAAAATTTGTTTGTTAATCTAAATGAAATTACCTTATTTACTGTGTTTTATTGTCTGTAGTTTTCTCATTCTCCTGATGTAGTTGGAGCAGATGCAGACCTTTTGGCTTGTTCCATCATTCAATAAGATCATAGCAGATCTGTTTGTCTCTATGATATCACATGCCACTTTACACCTTTGTCATTCTTCCCTGTATGTATGAATATATGTCCTTGTGGCAATTCCATAGATGGTGTTAGTCCTCTGGCACTTCACCCAGTCCCTCACCTTGATACCTGAAAGGAAAAGCCAACCTGATTTTCTCAAACATGGAAGCCTTGACTCCAATCATAGTATCTGCACAATTGGCTCCACGACTGAAACAATTGTTTCAGCATAGGTAATGAATTAAAGCTGATTTTGTGGTCTGTTAACCAATGAGGCATGAGAAACGTTCTATCACTGTTTATATTAGCTACTTTACTTGACCCTGAGCTGACTTTATAACTATTTTTCCTCAAAGACTTCCACCTATTCTCCAACGCACTCTTACCTCACCTTACCTACTGCTAAAACTCCCAAAAATGCATTTTAATTCTGTCAGTCTCAATTAAGTCAATAATCTCCTGGCAACCTCCTAATCTTCAACCTCTGTAACATTAAACTCATCAAAAACTCAATTCCTTTTCTCCCATCTGCACCAAGCCACTTACCAATTATTGTTGGCCTCTACTGAATCTCTGTCTCCTCTACTTCATGTTTGAATATACATTTCAATACATCACTATTTGCTTCATAACGTTTCCAGTACAGCAATGATTCCTCTGATCCTCAGAGTCCAGCCTCTGTCCCATTCCAGGTAAAGGTAAAATAACTATAGTCTCAGAGGACCATGGGGCTGCTCTATCAATAGAGAGAGATGACTGGTGGTGAGTTTAACCTGAGAGTGGGGGTTGTTTATCTCAGTTATCTGGACGGCTGATTTGTGATGCAGCATGATGCCAACAGCATTCCTGTATCAGCTGGGGTTACCATGAAGGACTCCCCTTCTCAACTTCTCTCCTTACCTGAGGTGTGGTGACCTTTTGGTTAAACTACCACCAGTCATCACTCTCTAATGAGAGAGCAGTCCCATGGTCCCTGGAACTATGGTAACTTTACCTTAACCTGAGGGTAATCACGCCTCAGGCAAGGGGTGAGGTTGAGCAGGCAGGACCTTCATAGTGACCTCAGCCAGTGCGGGAACCATGGGCTGCATCTTGGCTCCCATAACCTGGAATTCTGTCTCCAAACCCATTCCCTTCATTCCATCTTCTGTCTCAAGATTGTCCTTAAAAGAAACCCCTTTGGAAGCATTTGTCACCATCTGTCCCAATATCTACTCTCTCCGTCTGAAAATCCAATAACCTTCATAGGCATCTGTGAATCAGCTTGAAAGAATTTTCGAGATTGACGTTGGTGGACGATGACAAGTTAGTTGAATTGATAGAACTGTCATTAGCTATTAATCCAGTTTCTGCTGACTTACCCATAAGCTCTGATAAGACGCCATTTTCCTTTCTCCATGGACATTGACTGATCTGTAGAAAGTTTCCGTTCCTTCATTTTTATTTCAGATTTTAGCATCGGCAGAGCATGGTTTTTTGATGCTCAGCTCAATTAGTGTACCAGATTTTTTTTTAATGCAGACATTGAGAGATGACATAGAGCTTCATTTCAGTCTCAACCAGCAGTTGGTAAAGTCAAAGCTAAAATACATTCAAGCCATTACCTTTAGTAACAGAGTATTCCGATGTCCAAACATACAAAGTATTTTATAAATTAATGATATCTTCTAAAGTTGGGTAGACAAAGCATCAATTATGTAACAGCGAACTTTAAACCCAAACACAATACAGGCCTTAAGGAGCAGCCTGATTCTCTATCCCTATATTATTGTTCTGTAGCAGACCAAATTGTACTTTTATTAATGGCAATGTTATGTACTGTAAGTACCGAACCTTTTCATTTAATTTGTATTATTAACTGTATAATCTCTTTAAATCTAGTTGCAATAGTCACCTGCTACCACTGGATCCTTTCCAGAAGTAGAATTAGCTTCAGATTTATGCTCTATGTTTTGTTATAAGTTGAATTAACTTCTATCCCTTCCCTCTGAAACTCCAGCAGGATCTGTGCTTCCAAGGGGAATTATACACTGCAGTTACACTGTCATTTTAAGTTGCTAGAAGGCAACTTTGGAATCAATTTGGTGATTGTCAACGTGTTGGGTCATCCTCTTACACATGGCTTTATGGTAGGAGATAGAGAGTAAATGGTGGAGGATTGTTTTTCAGACTGGAGGCCTGTGACCAGTGGTGTTCATAAGGTTCAGTGCTGCGTTCATTTTTGTTTGTCATTTATACAAATGATTTAGATGAGAATGCAGAAGGCATGGTTAGTAATTTTGCGGATAACACCAAAATTGGTGGTATGGTGGACAGTGAAGGAGGTTATCTAAGATTACAGAGAGATTTTGTTCAATTGGGTCAATGGGCTGAGGAATGGCAGATGGAGTTTAATTTGGATAAATGCATTTTGGTAAAACAAGGGCAGGACTTATTTAATTAAAAGTAGCACCTTGGGTAGTGTTGTAGAACAGAGGGACCTAAGGGTTCAGGTACATAATTCTTTGACGTCAGCGTCATATAGACAGAGTGATTAGGAAGGCTTTTACCACACTTGCCTTCATTGCTCAGCCCAAGTTGGGACATTGGCTGAGGTTGTACAGGATGTTGGTGTGGCCTCTTCTGGAGTACTATGTCCAGTTCTGTTAAAGGAAGGATGTCATTAAGCTGGAGAGGGTTCAAAACAGATTTACAGGATGTTGCCAGGAATGGAGTGTTTGAGTTAGGAGGGGAGGCGAGATGGGCTGGGACTTCTTTCACTGGCGTGTAGGAGGTTGAGAGCTTATAGAGGTTGATAAAATCATGAGGTGTATAGATAAGGTGAATGGCAGGGGTCTCTTCCTTCGTGTGGGGGATTTCAAGACTAGGAGGCATTTCTTTAAGGTGAGAGGAGAAAGATTTAGCAAAGACTGAGGGGCAACTTTTTTCACACAGAAAGTGGTTCATGTGTGGAATGAATGTCCAGAGGAAGTGGTGGATGCGGGTACAGTTACAACGTTTAAAAGACAGTACATGAGTAAGAAACCTTTGGAGAAATATGGGTCAAGCGCAGATAGGTGGGACTGGTTTAGTTTGGGATTACGGTCAGCATGGACCGAAGGGCCTGTTTCTGTGCTGTATGACTCTCTCTGGTTAGAAACGCAGATTGAGTATTTCAAACTTGCACCTCAGAAGATGGTTTAAGTCTGATTTCTTGAAATTTGTTTACATGCAGAAGGAAGTTCATTGGCACATGATAAGCTAGAAGCAGCAGCCAATAAGATATCGAGACAACAAGGTGCAGGGCTGGATGAACACAGCAGGCCAAGCAGCATCATAGGAGCAGAAAGGCTGACGTTTCGGGCCTAGACCCTTCACTTCTTCAGCCAATAAGATATGGCTGGTTACCAACACACAAACAAAGAACTAGTGTAGGCCATTCAGCCCTTCGAGGCTGTTCCACGATTCAATAAGGTCACGGCTGCTCTGCTTTTGACTCAACGCTACCTTCCTGCATAACCCCGATAATCTTTTGTCCCCTTGGTAACTAAGAATCTCTCTTAAAAATATTTCAAAATTCCGCATCCACTGCCTTTTGAGGAAGGAAGTTCCAAAGACTCTCAACGATCTGAGAGAAATAATTTTGTTTAATACCCTGGGACTCAAAATCACCTCAGGATCTTGATGAAAAGAATTTTAAAAGTTTAAGTCAGCAAATTGACAATCTATCTCCAGTCCACTGGAAGACAATCCATCACAAACATATGAATATAAAAATGCCCTGTGTCAGCACATGCACAGAACATAAAGCACTGCAACACAGCATCTGTAGTTATTATGTAATCAACCTGTACGGAGATGTTATTACACACACTGGAGCATTTAACGATTGAACCCAAGTCTTCTGACTCAGAGATGGGGACACCACCACTGTACCACAGAACTTCTACCTAGAGCAGTGGCAAATGAACATCAGCTTTGGCTCAGTCAGTAATACTCTTACCTTTGACACATCAAGTTGTGGATTCAAGTCCCTCTCCAGCATTGAAAACTAAGCTGACTCACTAATGTAGTACCGTGCAGCCTTTAGGATAGGATACTAAACTGGAACCCTCTCTGCTCTCTCAGGTGGATATAAAACACTCCATGTTGCTATTTTGAAGAGGAGTCATCCTGAGTGTCCTGGCCAATACTTGTCCTTTAATTCAAATCACTAAAAATATGGATTATTTTGTCACATCACATTGTTGTTTGTGGGAGACTGCTGTGTGCAAATTGGCAGCCATTTCGCCCCATCTTATAACTGTGGCTACATTTCAAAAATACATAATTAGTGGTCTTGTATCTTGGAATATCCTGTGGTCTTGAAAGTGCTATATAAATGCAAGTTTATATTTTTAAGTGCAAGGTTTGTGAAAAATCATGGACAATGAATGTCTATTGAAGTGGTCCTCCTGTTTTCATATGTATAAAACAGCAACAATGTGCATTTATGAAGCACCTTGAACATAATAAATAGCCCAAGGCCATTCTTAAGCTATATTTGGCATGGAGGCACATAGAAGGTGCAAAGACAGGTGACCGAATACTTTGTTGAAAAGTTAAACGATGTAGGAAACATTTTGGAAAGCAGGAGAAGTTGAGAAAGGGAATCTATAAGAACTAGGAGCAGGAGTAGGCCATCCGACCCTTTGAGCCTGCTGATCTTTTCGTGGATTCAGTTCAACTTACCCACCCTCTCACCATAACCCTTAATTCCTTTATTGTTCAAAAAATTATCTATCTTAGCTTTGAAAACATTTAATGAGGAAGCCTCAACTACTTCACTGGGCAGGGAATTCCACAGAGTCACTACTCTTTGGGTGAAGAAGTTCTTCCTCAATTCAGTCCTAAATCTGCTCCCCCTCCTTTTGAGGCTTTTCCCTTTTGTTTTAGTTTCAGCCACCAGCAGAAACAATCTCCCTGCTTTGATCTTATATATTCGCTCCATAATTTTATATGTTTCTATAAGATCCCCCCTCATTCTTCTAAATTCCAATGAATGTAATCCCAGTCTACTCAGTCTCTCCTCATAAGTCAACCCTCTCCACTCTGGAATCACCTAGTGAATCTCCACTGCACCCCGTCCAGTGCCAGTACATCCTTTCCCAAGTAAGGAGGACAAAACTGCATGCAGTACTCCAGGTGCGGCCTCACCAGCACCTTATAAAGCTGTAACATAACCTCTCTGCTTTTAAACTCAATCCCTCTAGCAATGAAGGACAAAATTCCATTTGCCTTTTTAATTACCTGGTGTACTTGCAAACCAACCCTCCACACAGCAGCATGCTGTAATTTTTAATTGTTCAAATAATACTCCCTTTTACTGTTATTCCTACCAAAATGGATGACTTCACGATTATCAACATTGTACTCCAACGCCAGACCTTCGCCCACTCACTTAAACTATCTATATCCTCCTGCAAACTTCCAGAGTCCTCTGCACATTCTGCCCTACCACTCATCTTAATGTCATCTGCAAACTTTGACACACACTATACGTCATCCCCAACTCCAAATCATCGCTGTAAATTGTAAACAATTGTGGTCCCAGCACTGATCCCTGAGGCACACCACTAGTCACAATCGCCAATCAGAAAAGCTCTTTCCTTCCTGTTAGTTAACCAATCCTCTATCCATGCTAATACATTGCCTATAACACCGTGCCCCTTTATCTTATGCAACAGCCTTTTGTGCGGTACCTTGTCGAATGCCTTTTGGAAATGCAGATACACCACATCCACTGGTCCCCATTGTCCACTGTGCTCATAACGTCTTCATAGAATTCCAACAATCAAGCTTGACCTGTCTTTCATGAACCCATGAACAAGAACAAAGTTGCTGGAAAAACTCAGCAGGTCTGGCAGCATCTGTGGAGGAGAAAACAGAGTTAACGTTTTGGGTCTGAGGAAGGGTCACCGGACCCGATACATTAACTCTGTTTTCTCCTCCACACATGCTGCCAGACCTACTGAGCTTTTCCAGCAACTTTGTTTTTGTTCCCGATTTACAGCATCCGCCATTCTTTTGATTTTCATGAACCCATGCTGCATCTGCCCAATGGGACAATTTCTATCTAGATGTCTTGCTATTTCTTCCTTGATGATAGGTTCAAGCATTTTCCCCACTACAGAAGTTAAGCTAACAGGCCTATAATTCCCCATTTTTTGTCTATCTCCTTTTTTGAACCGTGGCTTCACATTTCCTGTTTTCCAATCTCCTGCGACTGTCCCAGAACCCAGCGAATTTTGGAAAATTACCATGAGTACATTTGCTATTACTCCCACCATCTCCTTTCGTACCCTGGGATGCATTCCATCAGGGCCAGAGACTTTCCTACCTTTAGCTCCATTAGCCTGCCCAACACTACCTCTTTCAGGATAATGATCGTGTCTAAGTCCTCACCTACCTTCGTCTCCTTGTCTTCACTTACTGGCAAGTTATTTGCGTCCTCCACGGTGAAGAATGAGACAAATTATCTGTCCAATGCCTTGGCTATTTCCTCATTTCCCATTATTAAATCCCCCTTCACATCCTCTAAAGGACCAATGTTTACCTTAGCCACTCTTTTCCGTTTTATATATTTGTAGAAACATTTGCTATCTGTCTTTATGTTCTGAGCTAGTTTACACTCGTAATTTACCTTACTTTTCTTTATAGCTTTTTTGTGGCTTTCTGTTGATGTCTAAAGCTTTCCCAATCTTCCAGTTTCCCACTCGTCTTTGCCATTTTGTATGCCTTGTCTTTCAATTTGATAGCCTCCTTTATTTCCTTAGACATCCCAATGGCTGATTACCCCTTTTCCTACAGTCCTTCCTTTTCACTGGTATATACTTCTGCCGAGCACTTTGAAAAATTGCTTTGAAAGTCCTCCACTGTTCTTGAACTGTCCCACCGTAAAGTCTTCGCTTCCAGTCTACTTTAGCCAACTCCTCCCTCATCCTATTGTAGGCTTCTTTGTTCAAGAATACAGCCCTAGTATTGGATTTTATCTTCTGACTTCCTATCTGTATTCTAAATTCAACCGTATTGTGATTGCTCCTTCCAAGAAGATCCCTAACTATGAGATCATTAATGATTCCTGTCTCAGTACACAGGACCAGATGTACGGTAGATTGCTCCCTCATCGGTTCCATTCCATACTGTTCAAGACAATGATCGCGGATACATTCAACGAACTCCTCCACAAGGCTTCCTTGACTGACCTGGTTTGACCAATCGACATGTAGATTAAAATCCCCCATGATAATTGCCGTGTCATTTTTATAGGCATGAGTTACTTCCTTGTTTAATGCTCGCCCCAATGTGATGTTATTATTTGGTGGCCTATTGACTACGCCTATCAGTGACCTTTTCTCCTTAGAATTTCTAATTTCCACCCAAATGGATTCAACCTTATTCGTCACAGAACCTATATCATCTCTCACTACTGCCCTGATGTCATCCTTAAATATCACAGCTACACTACTCCCCCTTACCTTCCTGTCTGCCCTTCTGAATAGTCTGATACCCCTGGATATTTAGTTCCCAGTCATGACCATCCTGCAACCATGTCTCCATAATGGTTACTAACTCATACTCATTCGCGATGACTTGTGCCGTTAACTCATCTACCTTGTTTCGAATGCTATGAGCATTCAGGTAAAGTGCCTTTATGCTAGTTTTTATACCTGCTTTTTGAATTCTAACATCTCCATCAATTATATCTCCCGCGTGTAACTTCCTCTTAACTTCTTTTGTAGTCTTTGATGTAGTTAAAGCCTCCTGCACATGTGTTAACCTACTGCTTTCTTTTCTATTTACCATTATACTTCCAATGTTTTCCTTTCCCTTCCCCACACTTCACTGGTTTAACATCCTAGTGACTACCCTATCTATCCTCTTCGCTAGAACACTGGTTCCAGATCAGTTCAGGTGGAGACCATCCCAACTGTACAGGTCCAATCTGTTCATAAGGCTGTAATAGAACATAAGGGTTCGGTAAGCAAAGACACAGACATCGTTGATGGAGAATTGTAAGATATAGTGAGAGTTCTATTTGATAAAATCTACGCCATTATTTAGAATATAACTGAACATTTAATTTGGTTTCAATATGATATTCCGCCATAGTATTCTCTAAAAAATAGAAATGTGAATCAAACTCATCATTATTTTATTGTATGAACTACAAACATGTTTTAAAATTAGTTTTAACATGCATGTAATATTTCATTTGGCCACAAGAGGACGGTATAAGCTAGTAATATTATAGAAAGGTGCAGCTGGGGAAGAGGATTTCAAACATTGGGGAACACCATGGAAATCATGAAACACTTCCACAGATTACAGTTTGAAAGCAAATGTTTTAGTCTATCAGCATTAGGAAAAATAGATTGGCTCAACAAATGCCAATTTTTCCAATGTTGAAAAGAATTAAATAAAGTTCAGGCATCTGCTATAGTTGCCAACTTCTGCTGGATGTAATTCCTGGAGAATTTGTTGCAGGAACTCCTGCTGTTGTGTTATTGCACAGATATTAGAAAAGCACTTTTAAGGCAGCTAAATGACTTATAACATGCGATGCTCCAGTGTAAAAGTCTCCATCTTATCCTCTGTACAGACACACAGTAGGTCAGATTAATAGCCAGCCCATCTGCCAGCCACTCAAAGTATGTGTAATAATAATAAGTATGTGTAAATCAGAAATGTCATATCAATTGTTGTTAATAAACTTGCAGATATCTGTCTCAATAAGAAGCCTAGACTCATGAGTTAATGTATAGACATCACCTGCTTCCAAACTTTTCATCCATGTAAATAGTTTTTTTTCACCCAATCTCCAATATTTTACAACAAGTGAACAAAAGTATTGAAAGAAATTGAGCCAATTTTGTCAAGTTTTGCAAAGGGTTTCTCACTGTGAAGCTTCGCAATTTCTCACTATATCATCCCAAACGTCTCTCATTTACAGGAATGGAATTTTAAGGGTGGGGTTTGGATTTTAAAAATAGGAAGTCTTGTTGTACTGTAAGGGGGGAATGGTAAGGCCACACCTGGAGTACTGTGTACAGTTTTAGTGCCCATATTTAAGAAAGGATATGCTGGCATTGTTGACAGTTCAAAAGATATTCACTTGGCGAATTCCTGGGATGAAGGTGGTGACTTCTCAAAAATGGCAGAACAGCTTTCTTTAAATTATTCATTCACAGGATGTAGGCATTGCTGGCTGGGCCAGCATTTATTACCCAGAGGGCAATTAAGAGTCAACCACCTAGCTGTGGGTCTGGAGTCACATGTAGGCCAGACCAGGTGAAGCTGGCAGTTTCCTTCCCTAGAGAGCATTTGTAAACCAAATGGGTTTTTTTGACAATCAGCAATTGTATCATGGTTATCATTCAACTCTTAATTCCAGATGTTTTATTAAATTCAAATTCCAACATCTGTCAATGGCAGGATTTGAACCTGGGTCCCTGCAACATTACCTGAATCTCTGCATTAACAGCCCAGTGATAATACCACAGGCCACAGGCTTCCCTTTAGATTAGGCCTTTGTTCTTTAGAGCATAGAAGTTTAGGGGTGATCTTACTGAAACATACAAGATTCTCAGATTTAACAGTAGCCTTGAGATGCAGTCTGGATGATCCCTTGAAGCAATAAGACCGTAAAACATAACAGCAGAAATAGACCATTCAGCCCATCGAGACTGCTCCACCATTCAGAGGCTCAGTGGTAGGGACACTGCCTTTTGTTTTATCCTAGGCTGCTTATGTATGATCCTCCTGAGCGGTTAACTTTCGATTCCTGAAGACTCCAGGACAATCCTGGACGGTTGGCAACCCCATGCCAATACTCCTTGTTTTAGTTTCAACATTCCAGAAAAAATATTGCTGCATTAGGTAGTGGTTCTGAATAAAATTCATTTTACATTAACTCATTACAGTGTACGGGAGGAACCATCAGTTCTATTCTCGCTTTCAGAGGGAACAGGTATATCTATAACAGCTTCTTAAGGTCCTAGGAATTATGCCTTACCCAGTGTAGTTGTACTTATTGCAATCATACAATAAACCTTTCTGTTGTCGAGAAACAGTGCCTCCCTTCTGTAGATACTCTATGGTGATGTATCCTCTACCACTAACCACCGGATACGCTCAAGACAAGGCAATGACAAAGGAGGATTGGTGTCAGCAAACTACCCCAAATTACTCTTACCCAGTACCACAAACTGGTTGAGGTGGCAAATACCACACAGTACCAGGAGTGGTCATCCAGGAAAGTGCAGTACTACAAGTATTGGATGGCTGGATTGCTGCAAAAGGTAGGTAATCACAGAATTGGTACAGACTGATTTCCTCGTGCCTGGCAGGACCATTGGCTACATCCTGCAGTCTCACTGCTGTTAATCATTTTTTGATCCTAACCTATCAGCCTGATCTTCAGGGCTGTTATTCTGGCTTCATTTCACAGCATATATTGCCTTGTTCATTAAACTGAGCAGCAGGTAATGGCAGAATGCCATCTAATAAATAAATCTTACACTGTTCCATTTTTACTTAACGGCTGAATTATAGGAAAATAGGACTTGGGCATAAGAGTCCCGATTCGATGAGATGGTGCTTGATTTGATTGCGGCCTCAACTCCTTTTTCCTATCTGGCTCAATAATCCTTGACCCCTTTGATTAGTCAGAATCTATCTAATCTGAATAAAATACAGGGACATCATTCTGTGAACCATTCTGATTCATTCCTTTTCATATTGTTGGTGTCAAAGCACTGAAGGATGCAGTCTGTTGCTGTTCCAGCTTTTAGTTATTGCTCAAGGAATAAATGCATAAAATGAAACACAAGATTCATTATCAGAAACAGCACTATTTTTTCTGTGGGATTTAATATTCATTAACTGTGTCACTTAGTATGAGGCATTGCACACAGCAATTATCCATCATAATCCACATCTCTTGATAGATTGTAATAACTTTGTTTGTCTGATTATTGCAATGCCGGTCTGGAAATGTTTTGTGACCAACCACAGCTGCCAGGTTAGTTAATCCCACTTGCCACGTGCTATAAATTTCATTCCTCATTATTCACAGTTTAGTCTGCATTGTTTTGTAATGAAGGGCGTGTTATGCAATTAAGAGACATTATAACATAACTAAGCTAACAGTCATGGCTCATTGTGGCAACTTTCTCTTAGTCAGAAGGCTGTGGGTTGTTATCCTAAGTCCCAGAGACCTGAACCACATAATCAAGACAGATGTAGAGTCAAGACTGGGGGCTTCCAGGTAAGATGCCATATCTTGGTGTCACGGTCAATATTTATCCCTCAAATAAATTCAGTAACACACATAACCTGGACGCTATTACTATGTTGTTTGTAGGAATTTGCTGAGATTGTGACATCTCCACATTAGGTGTACTTCAGTAATAATTCAAAGGCTGTAAATGTTCTATGGTGCATCCTGAAAGTAATATGAAACATTAACTATTCAAATAAAATTAAAATATTTATAAGAAGCATTCAGTTCACAGCCTTTTATTCCCCAACTGTTATGTGTTTCTTTCAATGTCATACTTGCTGTCTTTCTGTTTCTCTTATTTTAGTGTCATTGAATCACACAGCATGGAAACAGGCCCTTTCATCCAAGTAGTCCATGCCAACCATGTTCCCAAACCAAACTCGCTTGCCTGCGTTTGGCTCATATCCCTCCAAACCTTTTCTTATCATGTACCTAAACGGAATAATAGAGCATGAGGTTTGCTCACAGTACAGCATATTCTGAGAGTAGATATGAAGTAGTGTGAAGTGGGTGCATAAGATTATGATGTAGACTTTAAATGGGGAACAGATTAGAGAAAGTGAATGAAGTGACTTAAGCCAACACATGAAGGATAATCGTCATGCGACACTTACAGAAGTGACAATTGATCTTCCCCACCCGGGAAAGGCACCCACTGGATGAAGACAAGGCAGGTAGCTAGATAAATGAATGAATATCATAGAATCCCAAAAATTGTGGAACCAGGCCATTTGGCCCATTGAGTCCACACCAACAGTCCGAAGAGCGTCCCACTGCTATTCCTGTATAACCCTGCACTTCCCATGGCTAACCCACCTAGCCTGCACATCCCTGGACACTGTGGTCAATTTAGCATGGCCAATCCACATAACTTGCACATCTTTGGACCATGGGAGGAAACTGGAGCACCTGGTGGAAACCCACGCAAACACGGGAGAATGACTGTGTGGGGTTTGCACATTCTCCTGAGCGTGGATCGAACTCAGGTCTCTAGCACAGTGAGGCAGCATCGCTAACAACTGAGCCACACTAAAGTGAATGCTGCCTCAGGTTGCAATAGAACCAACCTTTCCATGAACAGTCTGCAACATTAAAACTATTTGCCCATCAACTTCATACTCTATTTGTGGTGTATGGTACAAATTCAACACATTCATTTTACAGTATTGCAGATGTGTGGCCTATCTGAAGACAGGACGGATGATGCAGAAACCTGATTTTAATTTCATGTTTAAACGCAATAGCCTAAACTGACCAACATGCTGTAATATTGGACATGATTTTACATTTCTTTAAGAACTAATCACTCATCGATAGTTAGTCATTGATGGATGGTTTCCATGAGAGAAGTGTGTGAGTCAATGACTAACCAAGTTAGAGTGAAGTTCCCACTCATTCCCAACTGTTCATTAAACCAATCAGCACTGGACAAGTATCTACTTAGCTTGTTGCCATTGTAGATCTTAATCCCCAGCAGGTTACATAAATTAAACTTTCCAAATTATCGCTGTTTCTTAAAGGATCTTGTGGTTCAGTGGTAGGACACCTGGATTCAAGTTTCACCTGACCACGCTGTGTAATAACATTTCTGAACCGGTTGATTTGAAAAAAATATACGTCTCTGTTTCTCCTCTTGCTTACTGTTAGGGCAAAGAGACTGGCAAAAGAGCATGCGAGTTCCCCAGTCTGAATGTACGCCAAATCTGTGTTTCACAAAATTCACTGTACCTCTGTAAGTGTAATGCCGCTGAGAAATGTGGTCCCCAGTCTGAATGAACGCAAAATCTGTGTTTCACAAAATTCACTCTACCTCTGTAGGTGTAATGCCGCTGAGAAATGTGGTCCCCCCAGTCTCAATGTACGCAAGATCTGTGTTTCACAAAATTCACTCTACCTCTGTAGGTGTAATGCCGCTGAGAAATGTGGTTGTTGCGAAGTGGACATAGCGGTGTGGTCTTATGAAATAAAGCCCTAATCTCTCTGCCCGATATCCACACTACACAGGCTCAATGCCACACCGTCAGTGTACCAAATGTTGTGGTCTTGCCAGCAATTACCAGGAACAAAGCATTTTCTGAAGACAAAGACTCTGGCACAGGGCTGCAAGACCCTGCCCTGGGACACCACAGCACTAATTTGCCTTCATGAGACCTGCTTATGACCACTTTGAGAAGAGTAGACTGAAACATAGACAATGGTGACAAGAAATAAATTGCTTGAAGGAATATTAGGCTGAGACTTGAATTCAGATCATACAGATTTTGATGTGTAAATGAGTCAAGTGGGACAGGCAGGGAACTGCAGTTTAAAGCTACAATCAGTTTAGTCATGAGCTTGTTGAAAGGGGTAGCAACCTTGAGGGGCTGAATGGCATACTCCAGCTACTGTTTCTTATGATAGTTCCATAGATCATAAAATTATGGATCCAACAAAGATGAGTTTAAAAACAAGCAGCACAGGAAAACAAGATTCCATATGCACTAATATAAAACACAGAACTGTGGATGCTGGGAATCTGAAACAGAAATTGCCAAGTCTGGTGGAAAGCAGAGTTAATGTTTCAAATACAGTGACCCTTCTTGGGTTAAGAAGCCAAAGAGGGTCACTGAACTCAAAATGTTAACTGTGCTTTCTCTCCACAAATGCTGCCAGCCCTGTTGAGTCTCTCCAGCAATTGCCGTTTCTGTTCCAAAATGTGCCTCCTGCATCATATATTCAACAATTGGTATCCTTTTACTTCACAGAATAAAACAGCAATATAACCAGGTTTCAAATATGTCTTTAATTATGCAATAAATTTAATACTGTTCTGGCAAAAATAAAACATAGTGTTGTGAAGCCACAAGAATGGCATTGAAGAATTTTCCTGACTCAAAGGGCCTCAATCTGCCCCTTATAATTCATGTATAAATGATTTTTAAATATAGGCCTTCATTGTGACTACCCTGAATAATTATATAAATATTACTGTGAAACTATCATTAAAATTTTTTCATTAAACATAATTCCACAAACTGCATCACCTGTGAAAGGTGTTGGATAATGTTATTTACCACGCAGATAAATCCAGTAGGAACATTCTCTAAGGCAGATGACAATATCCATACATATTCATTTTGATGTATATGTTGATTCAATACAGTTGTAATTTGTAGGTATTAGCATACCTTGTAATGGTCTTTTCAACTCTTTTCTAATATTTGTTGCTATGTCTCTTGGATCATCATTGTAGTAGTTGCTGATGCAGTTCCAAAAGAGACAATATTTGTCCAGTACATGTGCTTCCTTTCTACCATTCACATTTACAGGCGAATGTAAATGTGTAACCTTCTCTACCCAGCATCAGCCACACATTAACATTTCCAGCTCAGGGCTACTGTGTCGTATCAGGAACTGGTAACCCTAGCTAATTCTTTTCTCTCTTTCCAATCCCCACCACCCACCTCCATCACGTTCTCCCTACCTTTCCGAGTCTAAGCACAATAAACCAATTCATCTCAGACCAGAGGATAAACCCTGTTTCACACATTGAGTCATTGAGATGTTTCACAATTCTTATTCCTTATATTAGTTACGCTAATCACACCCATCGATAAAAGTCTGCAAAGTTAAGACATGTTGTCCCAATCTCCAACAACGTTGAGAGGTAAATATGTGTGGTTGAATTTTAGTTGGATTTTGAGTGAATGTTATGGGAATATTTGCAACATAAGTTAGAGAAAGCAGTCCGTGCCAATCCAGGAACTTTCTACAGGTCACAAGAGGGAATGCGGGAAGATGGTAGACTGCTTAGATCAGAGTTCTGCAGTAGTCGGAAATAGAACTTCACAATTTCTTCATAGTTCTTTACTGATATTCTTTCATTCACGCCATGTACCCTAAAGAGATAGAGAGATGAAGAAAAAAAGTGCTAATTTAAAGAATTATCCATTGCTTGTGAGCATGACTGTATAAGTTATTGTGTAAGGGCCACTCAGCTCCTGACTTCATTACATGGGATCAAGGAACCTTGCCAAAACTTGAGTCAATGGGAATCAAGGAGAAATCTCTCCATTGGCTGGAGTCATACCTGGCCCAAAGGAAGGTAGTTGTGTTTGTTGGGGGCCAATCATTTCAGCTCCAGGATCTTTCTGCAGGAGTTCCTCAGGGGAGTGTAGTAGATCCAACCATTTTTAGCTGTTTTATCAATGACCTTCCCTCCATCATAAGGACCACAGATGTTTGCTGATGACTGCATAATATTCACTACCATTTGTGACACCTCAGATACTGAAGCAGTCCATGCTCATAAAGCAGCAAGAGCTGGACAATATTCAGGTTCGGTTCAGTAAGTGATAAATTCATGATACACAAGGACTTAGAAATGATAATCTTAAAGATAAGACAATCAAATCACTGCCTCTTGATATTCAATGGTGTCACCATCACTGAATCTCTCGCTGTCAACATCCTATTACCACTGACTAAAAACTGAACTGGACTCACCATTTAAATACAGTGGCTGCCAGATCAGCCTCAAGGACGCCAATTCGGAATAACTATCCAGGGCCCCTGCTCTGGATCACCGAGTGTTGATCCCTGTTTAAACTCAGTCTGGATGGACATTGGGTGCGTAGATGTCCAACAGGTCAAATAGTCCATTGAAAACACAAGTGGCTCATTCATTTGTTTAGTACCTGTGGATCATAGCTCAGCAAAATAAAAACAAAACTGCTTCAAGAAGGGAAAGGGGATGAACATGGCAGGGAAATGTATTTAATGTCACTGGGCTCAAGAACCAAAAATGTGAGAGTGGTATTTTAAACCCTTCAAATAATAAGAATGACACAGCTGGTGTGCTAAGGTGAGCTAAGATAGCACATAACAAGTTAAGGTGGCAGGCTAGAAAGACCAACAATCTGCTTCTGAATCAGACTCCCTAATGTCTTTCCATCATCTCCAATAACATGCCAGAAGCTCAACACCAACCAGGACACAGCAACCTGTTTAACTGGCACTGTATTCACTGCCTTAAACATTCATGCCATTCACTACTAATGCACAGTGGCAGCAACGTGTACCATCTACAAGATGCACTGCAGCAACTCAACAAGGCTCCTTAGACAATACCCTCCAATCACATGGTCTCTACCACATATAAAGACAAGGGCAGCAGGTACAGGGGAATATCATCACCTGCAAGTTTCCTTCCAAGCTACACGCCACCTTGACTTGAAAATTTATCGCTATTTCTTCATTGTTGCTGGGTCAAAATCCTGGAACTTCTTCCCTCATAGCACTGTGGGTGTACCTCCACTAAACAGACTGCAGCAGTTCAAGAAAGCAGCTCACCACTACCTTCCCAAGGCCAGTTAGGGGTGGGCAATAAATGCTGGCCCAGCCAGCAACACTCATATCCATGAATGAATAAAAATAGTGCATTTAGATATAAACAACCAATTGGAAATATCGAGATAGTTAAGTATTGAGCAAGAATAGAAAGTCACTGGAGAACTCAAGGTTTTAAAGTGCAGTTGCATGGAAGCAGTAGAAAGAGTTCATAATGTTGTACAGAAAGTCCTTGGAAAGAAAGCACACTATACATCAAATCAATCTGTCCTGTACCCTTGTACAAAGTTAGCAAATTATTCACTGCTGTAATTATAATGAATCAGGGCTAACAGTGTATTGATTATTCTCAGAGTGACCAAACCACTTGCTGGGCTATCACATTTACTGTACCAGCCTTCTTCAATATAAGGCAATGACCAAGAATTACTAGCTAGACTTGGAGCTCTAAAACAGAAGGGTTGAAAGTTGATTACTATCGTTGAGATGACTTCTTACCGAGTTACGTCTTCTTGCTTCAATATCATTGGAATAAATCTGTAGAGTTCCTTGGTCAGTTTCTGGTAGTGCCTGGTATCTGTATTTGCAATGCACAAACCTAATAGAAGTTAAGAAAATAATTAGCAAGTACCAGGCTGTGTTTCTCTTAAGATTCTTGGCCTTCACTGTTTGAACAACAAAAAATTAACATCACTTCTGCACTGGACATTGATTCTTACCCATTTGTTAAAAGTAAGCCACATTTGAAAATTTCAGTACTTTTTTTTAAGTAAGGTGATCAACCAGATATATTAATGCTGTGTGCTAGATAGACTACTAACTTCCATTGATCTTTCCAATCTACTTTGCCAGGAGATTGATGGATCTCCAGAAAACCAGTGTTCATGGCCAAAAGACCCCTTATCTCAAAAAGGTTTCCACCACATGACTGTCAAAGATTAGACAAACCTTGTGGAAATCCATAATCGTGAACTGTATGTGTATTTTCACAAACACTCAATTTGATATCATGCCAGAAACTGGTTAAAAAAATCCAACACTGTCATGAGAGAATGTGCAGCAGCATAAATAGAAAATGGTTGACAGAGGGAAAGAGTTAGTGTGAAGCTTGAGTTAGACTATGACTGGGTATGGCATATCCTAAGGTTCTGTGCTACTCATGGTATGCACAGATGATCCCATCTTGCTCATAATGATGGTACAAAGGCAGTGGAAAGGACTGTCAAAGATTTCAGGAAGACATTTGGGCTGGTTGGTAGCCAGATGGTAGATGCAACTGAACGTGGATGAATGTAATGTAACATATTTTAGGATGATAAACGAGGACAGGAAACCCTTGCAGTGTGTTGTTCACTTAAAAGTAGAAAAGTATTTGCATTTGTTGGGTGTTTTGCTGAAGAATAAGGGGGAAATAATTGGCACCGAGCCCCATGAGTGTATGTTTGTAGAGTTGATCAAAAATGTCGTCAAAGAAATTAGTTGTATGGACAGCTTTGAAGAAGGAAAGGGATGGGAAGACATTCAGGGAGGAGTTCCAGAATCTGAAGATTTGTCCTTAAAAATATCTGGTGAGACTTTGATTACATTTAAGGCAGAAGGAAAAAGATTTTTGATGAACAAAAGGGTAAAAGGTTATCAAGGCTAAGGCGAAGTGTGGAAATCAGGTCAGCTATGATCTTATTGAATGGCAATGCAGGCTCAAATGGCCTAATCCTGTCCCTAATTCATAGGTCTTGATTTGATTTGAACTGATTTGATTTATTGTCACGTGTACCAAAGTACAGTGAAAAGCTTTGTTTACAAGTGGTACAGGCAGATCGTAGTAAGTCAGGACATACAAATCATAGGGTGAAAAAAACTTGCACAGAGTAAGGCATACAGGTTAGACTACACAGGATGTGCGTGAAGCAAGATCACCACAAACAAGATCAACATTATTTGAAATTAGACAGTTCATCCATCAGTCTAATAACAGCAGGGAAGAAGCTGTTCTTGAACCTGTTGGTACGTGTGTTCAAGCTTCTGTATCTTCTGCCCAATGGAAGAGGTTGCAGGAGAGCATTACCGTGGTGGGATGGGTTTTTGATGATGTTGACAGCCTTTCCTTGGCAACGAGATGTGTAAATGGACTCCACGGATCAGAGGTTGGCGTTGGCTTCTGTGATGGTCTGGGCTGTGCACACAACCTTCTGTAGTTTCTTACGGTCCTGGGCAGTGCAGTTGCCGTACCAGGCTGTTATGCACCTGGACAGTATGCTTTCTGTGGTGCATCTGTAAAAGTTGGTGAGAGTCCTTATGGACATGCCGAATTTCCTAAGCCGCCTGCGAAAGAAGAGGCATTGTTGTGCCTTCTTGACCGTCACCTTTTGTATGTACGTGGCCACCAATGAGGTGAATGTATTGGAGACTTAGAAATCCCGACAGTGAAGATAGAGACCATCTCGTCAATCAAGTATACACTGACGCTCCAAACAGCATCCCACCCAGACCCACACACATCCACCATCGCTAATCCACCTAAGCCTACACATCCCTGGACACTACGAGGAAATTTAGCATGGCCAATCCACCTACCTGCACATCTTTGGATTATGGGAGGAAACCGGCGCACCCGAAGAAAACTCATGCCGACACAGAGAGAACGTGCAAACTCCACACAGACAGCCGCCTGAGGGTGGAATAAAACCTGGGTCCCTGGTGCTGTGAGGCAGCAGTGCTAACCACTGAGCCACTGTGCCACCTGCCTGACTTAAGGTTGAGGAATTAGGGAGAGTTCAAGAGGAGTTGCATTGAGCTTGTTAACCTCTGGCAAACCGACAAATATTTTGTCACAGAGGCTCACATAGACTTAGCTCCAGTTTTTTCCAGACCAGTTTGATGTTTTGATCAAACTGGGCCTCAGGTATCGTTCTGCCGTTTTTTACACTTGCTGGTAATTTGTGAGCTACATTTCCACAATAATGAAAGACTATGATGCATCAAACCAGACTTTAAAGGTAATTGAGTCACAAATCCTGATGGCAGTCCATCATGAAATTTCGAGGATTTCTGGATGTTTTATCAGGAGATGGAGAAGCTGCAGGACAATCTCTCTCTGTGTGATTCCAGACATTATAATTACTTTAATCTAAATGTGGTGGTAAACATTGAGTTCAGGAATTTCTTTTACCTGGAGCAACAGCTACTTCAGGGAAAATGTTTTGAATGGTCCCTTTGATAACTTGATAGCCGAATGAAGTATCATCGTAAGAACTCATTGGGAGCGAGGGATAGTGCTGCAGAACTTCAATCTTCACTCGTTCATCAGAAATAATATGCTGAATTTGCTGGAGAAGCTGGAAAGAAAATATATTTAATGTATATTAACTGATGGAGCTCTCTGCTTCAGAAGGTGAAGGGAATGGGGTCATTTTTAAGACAGAGGTAGATAGATTTTTGTTAAACTAGAGAGTCAAAAGGTTATCGAAGTTAGATGGGAATGTGGAATTTGAAACACAAACATAGCAGCATGACCTTATTATTGAATCCCTGTTGCATTGTGATACCTCATTCAATGGTGTGTTCTCTTTTCTGTGTGTAAGCCTGACCAGCAAATATCAGTAAGACCATATAGGGGAGGATGCATTACAACTGAGACTGATCAATTGGAATTAATGGATGTCGATCATAACGGGAACCAATCTGCAGATTGGAAGGTCCTATAGGGAATAATGATGACTGCCTAGTTCCTACATTTTGGTGATTATTGGTTGAGGGATAAATGTTGGCTAAGACAATGGGGGAACTCTTCTGCTCTTCAAATAGTGGCACACATTCACAATCAGAAAGTTGGAAGGGACACAGTTTAATGTTCCATCCAGAAACAGTACCTCTGACTGTGCAGCACGTCTTCACTTTGACACCACAGTGTTAGTCTTGGCTTGACACTCATGCACATGGAGGGAATTTTTAACCCACAACCTTCTGAATCAGAGGCAAATGGGCCATCACTGAGTCAAGTTAACATGTGGGTGGATACATGGCTGCAATGGAAAAATGTTACCATTCATTCATTTGTTTTTTGATGCTCTGTAGATGACAGTGAACCACATCCACAAAGAGACACCAGGGTCTATAAGGAAACCATTACTGCAGAACATTACAAAATGGGAGTTGAATTCTCCTGAGAGTCTCCATAAGACCTAGGAGCGGAAGTAGACATTCAGCCCATTGAGTCAGCTCTACCATTCACTGAGATCATAGCTGATTTGATAGTCCTCAGCTCCACTTTCCTGTCTTTTCTCCACAACCTTTAATTCCCTTACTGATAAAACTATAAGAAAAAAGGCTTAACGTATTGGAATCAGGAGCAAATCAATTTAACCCCTCAAGCCTACTCCACACCATCACCCCAGGTGGGACTTGAACCCATAATCCCTGGCTTTGGAGGTCAGAGTTCTAGTGGCAGCCAACCCCTAACCCTAGACCGTACACAATTCTGGCCAAATGTTGGTGAAAGGATTTTGAGAAAATTCACCAAAGAACACTGCAAGATTATTTCCAAAGATATAGGATGTGTGTGTTAACATCAGTTACAGTTAGTAAGAATTGCTTCCAAATAAAATAAGGAGTCGTTGGATCTTAATCACGTCATCGGAAGGAGACTTAAATCAAATGCCCACACACACTGTGAAGCAGAGGGTGAATTTGGAGAAGGTGGCGATGCGTTAAGTAGCAGCTTGGATGCACCATGTCCAATTAAGAACAGTGGGCAGGCTCCAGAGGCTTGAAGGTCAATAGGTGGTCCTCCTGCACTCAGGGGTTGGCCGCCCCATCGTCAGAGATGGAACTGCTGAGGTAGGTAGGAGAAAGAGGTGTCTCATGATGGAGGTGCTCTCTGAAGTGATTTCACAAACGTGTTGGCCAGGCCATCATCATAGATTGATGGCAATGGTGGATGTGTGGTCGTGACAAGTGCAGGGAGTGAGCAGTGTTCTGTAGTGCCGCCCCTCCTTCCAAGATCTGCCGACTCCATCCACTGGCTGTATTTCAACTGTAGTGGGTAAAATTCCAAATGGTGTGTTCAGGGTGGTCTTGCGGCTGCACGATGGCTCAGTGGTTAGACCTGCTGCCTCACAGCACCCGAGACCAGGGTTCAATTCCACCCTCGGGTGGCTGTGTGGAGTTTGTATGTTCTCCCTGTGTCTGAGCGGGTTTCCCAAGATGCACAGGTTAGGTGGATTGGCCATGGGAAACGTGAGGTTATAGGGTAGGGTGAAATGCTGTTCAGAGGGTTGGTGTGGAGTTGATGGGCCAAATGGCCTGGTTGCATACTGTAGAGATTCTATGCTTAATAAATCCTTTTCTTTGTTGGCTTTCTATTGCATCCAAGCAGATAGCTGTTATACCCACCTCCCTCAACACATTCCTACATCTCCCCTGATCTTGGCTCGACATAGGCAGAACCAGAACTGGACACCAGCACATAGGTCAGTGATATTTCATCACCAGCCAATCTGGCTCCAAGATCTTTTACTAATCAACCTGTTCAGAGATGTTAAGACATGCCTCTGGAGCAGGTGGGATTTGAATCGGGGCTCCTAGCTGAGAATTAGCGGTGCTACCCCTGTGCCACAAGAGTCCCTCAATCTGCTGTTAGTTCCACCTCTGCAACCAGATGATAATTAAGACTGGAGTTTGCGTTTAGAATCATTCCCAATTCATATTCCGAATACCTGATCCAGAGTGTGGACTGGATGGAGCCGGAAGTTCACAGTTGCCCTCGCGAAAGGAGCTATCACATTAGCCTGAACAGAAAAGAACAAGAACAACATTGACATAGAATACACAATGAAATTGCAGCAACTCTTCACTGACTATACACACAAGGCAATGCAAACTCTGGGACATGCAAAACAAGATTTGTTCCAACCTGTGACTTATTTTGGATCGTGAAGTCACTGTAGTCCCAGTGGACCATTGGGCTGCTTTTCATCAGAAAGAGTTGACTGGTGGTGGTTTAACCTGAGGTACACCATGACTTAGGCGAGGGAAGGGGTTGAACAGTCCTGGTAACCTCAGCCAGCGTAGGAATTGAACCTGTGCTGTTGGCATCACTCTACATTAGAAACCAGCCACCCAACCAACTGAGCTAACTGCACTAAATAGGACAGTGTAAGTGAGTGAAAATAACATTATTGCTCTGGTGGTCAGGAGTTGAAGCCTATTTGTCCCACACTGACACTGTTGCTTACGCAGTTGGTTAAACAGTCAGACTGAGAGTCAGTTTCACTGTAGTTGCTGGGACATGCTCTTCAGCAGGTGTGTATAATGGGATACAAAACTGCCTCATGTAAACAGAAATTGCTAAATTCCTAACTAACTGTTTGTGTCCCTATGATGCTGAAAATCTTTCCCTTTCAAACATTGATCCAATTCCCTTTTGAAAAGTATGATTGAATCTGGCAGTGTAATCCAGATCATAACTAATCAGGGTAGAAAACAATTTTCCCTCATGGTCCCTTTTGTTCTTTTGCCAATGGTTTTAAATCAGTGTTTCTCTGGTTCATGATCCTTTTACCAATGAATATAGTTTCTCCCTATCTACTCTGTCCACACCCTCTCAATATTTTGAACACTTTCTGAAGTATTCCCCTAACTTTCACCTCTGCAAGGACAGCACCCTCAGCTTCTCCAGTCTATGTAACTTAAGATCCCATCCCTGGAAATGTTCTCCAATCTTTTTGCATGTGCTCTGAAGACGTACATCCTTTCTAATCTGCTGTGTCCAGAAGTAGACACAATATTCCTGTGTTTTTAATGAAGAGCCGCAATCAGTGAGGCTAAAAAGTGAACAAGGATGAGACAGAAATTTTACTTTCACTCATTTGCAGGATGCAGGTACCACTGGCAATGATTTCTTGCCTATCCCTAATTTCCTAGAGGGCAGTTAAGAGTCAACTACGCTACTGTAGTTCTGAGTCATTTGTAGGTCAGAACAGGTAAAGGACACTAGTGCACCAGACCAGATTTTACAACAGTTATAGAGTCATACAGTGCAGAAAAAGGTCTCATTTAGCTAACTTTTAATAAATGCAAATTTCATCATCTGCTGTGGTGGGACTTGAACCTTTATCCCCAAAACATTAACCTGGGTTTACTGGTATACTATTCCAGTGACATTACCACTGCACTATTACCAGAGAAAAACCATATGAAAAAGCAAGATGAAAGGGGGCCAAATGAGAGACAAATTGAAAAAGAGGGAGAGACACACACACAAAGAGAAAGCACAAGAGTGAAAGAAAGTGCTGACATAAATTTAGCGTGTTGACTCAAAGCTGATGACAGCTGCATGTTTGAACAAATCCCTTTATGGAAGCCCAAAACAACAGAAAGATCAGCAGGTGGAGTATTGTCACTCACCTATGACACACCAAAGCTTATCTATCAGCCTGGTTTTGAAACAAGTCTTTATTTAAACAGCTTGCAATATTGTTGGTTGGATGAATGGTAATTAATTGGGTATCTCAATCTGATCTTGCTGCACTGCTGCTTGCTTCAAATCCAGGAGAGGCTTTAGATTCAGGGATGCAAATTGCTCATAGATTTTCTCATTTCTGTAAACAAAAATTTCTAGGCTAACAATGCTGGTGATTGGGATCTCCTACAGAACATTATGTTCCCCTGATGCCAATGGTTACATTTCACATTGTTAGCAAATGTTTCCGAAAACATTCAACACATATCTGTTTGCAATACTGAACTTAGCAGTGACTCAAAGGGATTAAAAATGTAGGAGGAGGAACAGTTATTGAGTCAGTGTTCTTCCTGTAAGTTAAGAGAAGATACCAATCTCACCTTAATTTTTTAAATACTAATTTTATCACTATCGGGGTAAATTAAAATCTCTTCTAAGATCGTCAAATCTCTAGAACTGTACCACAGTCTTATATCTTCAAAGGCAAACTACAGATGCTGCAAAACCAATATACGTGCAGAATATGCTGGAAATACTGACCTAATTTGTATTTGTATTTTCTGTCTCTGCTTTTGAACACTGCAGTAATCAATCCTGGACAGTAATTAAAACAAAATGCATTCTCGACTATTCATCCAGAATGGAAAGAGGCCATTCAGCCTATCAAGTCTGCACCGACCCTCTGAAAAGCATCCCACCATATCCCCATGACCCCCTATTTACCATGGCTAACCTACCTATCTTTGGACTGGGGGAGGAAGTGGAGCACCCAGTGGAAACCCACAGGGAGAATGTGCAAACTCCACACAGACTGGAACTGAACTCAGGTCCCTCGTGCTGTGAGGCAGCAGTTCGAACCACTGTGCCACCATGCCACCCTATTCTGTGGGTCTATAGAGAGAGGAGATTCTGTCCCCATGCTGGAAAACAGGAGCCTTTATTAATATCATATACTTATGT
Organism: Rhincodon typus; assembly: GCF_021869965.1. Classification (NCBI taxonomy): domain Eukaryota; kingdom Metazoa; phylum Chordata; class Chondrichthyes; order Orectolobiformes; family Rhincodontidae; genus Rhincodon; species Rhincodon typus. The sequence goes on from NC_063356.1 coordinate 11,726,646, forward strand.
GGGTAGAGAGAGCATTCATAGAACACTGCAGGCTTAACCCTGGGTCCCAGGGCGTCTCCACCTCTACAGGCATCACTGAGGATGTAGATACTTCCTAATCTATCCGTTCAGAGATGTCATTATGCATTTCTGGAATAGATGAGACTTGAAGCCAGGCCCCCTGGCTCAGAGGTAGGGACACTACCATCACCAATGATGTATGGTTTTCATTAGCTATTATCCTGCAGGGGGCTCACACAATGAAGATAGAAACATAGCATATAGCAGCAGGAGTAGGCTATTTGGCTCTTCAAGGCTGCTCTGCCATTCAACATGAGCATGGCTGATCATTCACCTCAGTATCCTGTTCCTACTTTCCTCCCATATCTTTTGATTCCTTTAGCTTTAAGAGCTACATCAAACTCCTCCTTGAAAACATTAAATCACTTTCTGTGACAGAGATTTGCACAGACTCACCACTCCCTGGGTGAAGAAATTCCTCCTCATCTCAGTCCTAAAAGGGACTACTCCCTGGTCATTGAGAACGTCCTTCCTGCATCTACCCTGTCTAATCCTGTTAGAATTTTATAGACTTCTATGAGAAGTCACCTCATTCTTCTAAATTCTTGTGATTATAGTCCTAACCGTTCCATTATCTCCCCGAATATCAGTCCCAGGGATCAGTCTGGTAAACCTTTGGCAGCATTCCCTCTATAGTCAGAACATCCTTCCACAGATAAGGAGATAATCTACATGCATTTCTCTAGGTGTGGTCTCACTAAGGCCCTGTATAATTGCAGTAAGACATCCCAGTTCCTGTACTCAAATCCCTTTGCTACAAAGGCCTATATACCATTTGTCTTTTTCAGTGCCTGCTGCACCTTGCCTACTTTTAGTAACCGGTGCACGAGGACACACAGGTCATATTGCAGCTCTCCCTTTCCCAGTCTTTTCTTCTCCTTTATTGATGGCTATTGCACATCCCTAATTGCCCATCCCAGACAGCAGTTAAGAGCCAACCACATTGCTGTGGGTCTGGAGTCACATGTACACCAGAACAGGTAAGGATGGCAGTTTCCTTCCCTAAAGGACATTAGTGAACCAGATGGGTTTTTCGGACAATCGGCAATGATTGACCAATCATGGTCTTAATTCCAGATTTTTATTGAATTCAAATTCTGCCATCTGCTGTGGCGGGATTTGAACCGGGTCCCAGAAATGTTACCTGATAATGGATTCATGGTCATCATTAGACTCTTAATTCCAGATATTTAAAAAAAAAACAAATTCAAATTCCACAATCTGTCATGGCAGGCTTTGAGCCCAGAACATTATCTGGGTCTTGGGATTAACAGGCTAGTGATAATACCACTAGGCCATCACCACCCCAGTCTATTGTCACTTCGATAATAATCCACTTGCCTACTTTTGCTACTAAAATGCATAATCTCACATTTATCCACATTACACTCCATCTGCTGTGTATTTGCCCACTAACTTATCCAAATAACACTGAAGGCTCTCTGCATCATCCTCACAGCTCACCTTGCCACACAACTAGGCATACTCTGAGAACTACATCTGACTTCCAACTGAATTCTGTCAGGCCTGTCTTTGGCGACCCTCCTACGCAAACAGCTACAGACTGTGTCATTAATTTAATCTGACACTTGCCCTCAGGTTTGCAAACTTTCCTGTCAGGGTATGGTTTCCTGTTGGAGTTGGGTGGGAGGGGGTTGGGGGTGCAGAGTTCAGTGACCCAAGGTTGACTGTCAGCTTAGTCTCCTCATACCTGACACAACTGGCAGGAGAAGCCTGCAGGGGGAAGACAAGGACCCGACGTAACAGTCGACATGGCAACAGTAAAAGTAAAGCCTTGAATAAAAAGAAAATGGACTTTCCTTTTCAATCCCCAGTTGTCGTGCAGATTTTCAGGTCTGCCCCACCATTCAGTAAAATCATGGCTGATCTACCTAAAGCTTCAGCTCTTCTTTCATGCCAGTTCCTGTTGGGATGTGAGTTTTCAATGGTAAAACTAGCAGTCAGGGTCAATGGAGATAGAAAAAAATGCCTTGAAGTTAGTCGGTGGTGCTACATTGATCAGGCTTTAAATTATTTTATTCCTACTTCTTGTATGAGGGATGGGATCTCCCTTCAGACAGGAACCAGTCCAACTCTCCTTTGAAGATACACAGTGACAACACTCACCAGATTATTCATGGAATTAAGTAGGAGGCCAGGGTTCAAGTCCCACTTGCTCCAGAGGTGTGGAACAACATTGCTGAACCAGTTGATTAGAAAAATAGATTAAATAAACTCCAGGGGAGTTACCCATACTGTATCCTATAAATTTCACTGATAGGTTTATTGAGCAGTTTGCATTTCATCCCCTACATTATGTTTGCAGGAATTTATCCAGGACAAGCAAGCTCATGAGAATCTGTAAGGCTGTAATTGACAATGATCTCAACCAGATTAATGATTAAAAGTCTAGGTTTGCCCAGGGTGCTCATGTGTGGGTATCTGGTGTGTGAAAGTGATTGATCGATGGGGTGGATGTTCCACTTGCTCTTTCTTGGCCATTAAGAGAATCATGGGACATGGGAAAAGGGTAGGAATGTGGAGTCAAGGTAGACGATGTCACCTGATCTGAATTCCATTCACCTTGTAAACATTCACTGCCTCCATCATTGGAGTCAGTGGCAGAGGCCCATGCCAGCTATGGGGGGCTTGCAGTGCAGCAACTCATCAAGCTCCTTTAACAATACATTCCAAAGCTAGGCCTCAGAAGTGCAAGCAAAGGCTACAGGATACCATCATCTGTTCGTTCTCCTCCAAGTCACATATTAGCCTGGTTTGGAAATATATCACTGTTTCTTCACTGTCACTGTGCCAGGAACTTGGACATCCCTTCCTAGCAGGACTGTGGGTGTATCAACACCACCAGATGGACTGCAGTGGTTCAAGAAGGCACTCATTTCTACCTTCTCAGGGCACTTAGCAATGGGCAGTAACTGCTGGCTTTACCATTGAAAACTCACATCCCAGTAGGAACTGGCATGAAAGAAGAGCTGAAGCCTCAGGTAGATCAGCCACAATTTTACTGAATGGTGGGGCAGACTTGAAAGGCCGAATGGCCTCTTGCTATTTATTATGTTATTATTTATTACAAGGATAGGTCACAAACAATGTTCGCTGTAAGCTGCATGGCTGCACTGGGAAGCTCCATGCTTGATGATCGTTGCTGATGAATAGTCTCCACTCCTAGAAGTTTTTGCCACACACAGAAGATAGGGCATGGTGCCAAATATCTTGGCGTATTTTCAGGATCAGAATTGTTTGCATTGGTTAGGAGCACTGTCTATTTTTGATCATGGAAACTGCCTGGAAGAGAGGGTGGGGAGGTGGAAGGCACCTAGTCATACAGAGCCTGGTGGCCTTTATTGTAATTATTGCTAAATGGGCTACAGGTGGACCAACAACAACTTCTCAATAGTGACAAGTGGGCAATAATGCTGGCCTATCCAGTGACGCCCACATCCCGCGAACAAATAAATAAATAAAATCGATTGACACTAAATGTCTCATCTTCCCCTGTCCCCAGGATTGCTGGATGCCATGGGCAAACTGGTGTCCTTTCAAACAAATGTTGCAATTGGAAACTTGGAATTACAATAAACCTTTGTGCAATGGTGTGAATGATTATCCAGTCAAAAACGCTTGCATTGGATAATGCCGGATGTGGCGTTGGTGGAGGAGGAGTATGGGAGTGGAAAGTGAATTCCAGACAGTTTGAATCAAACTTAACCTGGGGAATTGTCAAAATCTGGGCTGCTATGTGGCCAAAGGTGCAAGGTTCCAGTAGGTACCAAGTTTTTTGGGAAACATACTCCAACCCATTGAGCAATGGGTGAGAGATGCAAATCAATTCAAATCTTCAAAATGACATCAAATTTAGAAATTGTTCTGCGGACAGTCAATATGTTACAAATACCCACCCACTGATAATAATAACTTGATGTGGAGAGAAAACAGGAATGTGGCACTGGGATAGAGGATCAGCCATGATCATACTGAATGCTGGAGCAGATGCTACGGGTCCAATGGCCTACTCTTGCACCACATTTCTGCGCGCTATCAAATCTCACCATCTTTTTCTGCTCTCAACGGATATTTCTTAAATAATTTATTGCAGTTCGCTCAAATCCTCTGGTCATTATAGTTGAGAGTTGGCAAATTCTTCAGAAAAATCAAAATCATCTTAAATGACTGATTTGACTCATGATAACACTTGCTCTTTAAAGCTGCATTATAAAGGAAGATGACGGCCGAATGGTATTATTGCTGGACTGTTAATCCAGAGACCCAAGTTCAAATCCCACCATGGCAGATGACAGAATTTGAATTCAATAAAAATCTGGAATTAAGAGTCTGATGATGACCACGGTTGGTCAATCGTTGCCAATTGTTGGAAAAACCCATCTGGTTCAGTAATGTCCTTCAGGGAAGGAAACTGCCATCCTTACGTGGTCTGGCCTACATATGATTCCAGACCAATAGCAATGGTTGACTCTTAACTGCCCTCTGGGATGGGTAATTGATGTTGGCGGAGCCAGTGATGCCCAAATCCCATGAATGAATAAAAAGAATCCTACTTGGGGATGGGTGTGGTAATGTCAATGGGCTATTAACCTAGAGGTCCCCAAGCCTAATGTTCTGGGAGCATGGGTTCAAATCCCACTAGGGTAGCTGGTGAACTTGAGTTACATTAGTAAATCTGCTACTGAAAGCTAATCTTAGTAACATTGATCATGAAACTATCATTTGTTGACTGTTATTTTCTGAAGAAGAGCCTTTGGACTCAAACCATTAACTGTTTCTCTTTCCACAAATGCTGCCTAATTGGGGTCACTCATTCTTTTCAGGGAAGGGAACCTGTCATCTTGCTTCAGAGATTTGTAGAATCCCTACAGTGTGGGAGCAGGCCATTCAGCCCATCATGTCCACACTGACCCTCCAAAGAGCAGCCCACCCAGACCCGGGCCACTACCCTATCCCTGGCCATTCCACCTAACGTGCACATCTTGGACTGTGGGAGGAAACTGGAGCATCCAGAGAAAACCCACACCAACACAGAGAGAATGTGCAAACGACACAGACAGTCGTCCAAGGGTGGGATTGATCTTGGGTCGCTGGCACTGTGAGGCAGAACTACGAATCACTGAATCACCATGCTGCTCTGGCATGCAAATGGCCCCAGACCCACAGCAATGTGGTTTACTCTTAATTGCCCTCTGAAATGGTCTAGTGACTCAGGTTGGGGGCAGGTACGTTGGGAAATGAATGCTGGTCTTGCCAGTTATATTCACATCCCACACTTTAAAAAAGATGACAAAAGCCAAACACAGTTGAGAACAAGTATGATAAAATACTGAAGTACACTTTTCAAAAGAAAGCTCCTACCTTGTGAAATTAAATTGTTAATTTTTTTTTTTACCTTAATCCCAGCATGAAACTCTGTAACTGCAGTGGTGGTACGGACAATAGTGTTTGTACTTTGTTTCTTCTCCATCATTCTGGTACATGGAGGAATAAAGAGAAAAAGGGTTTATTTATAGCTTTTTGTTTCACGTGCTTCAGCTGTCCCAATTTAACAGGAAAAGGCATTCTGCAGGATGTTCTGTGGCACCTCATAGGAATGTAAAAGATTGTAACATGGTTAAATTATTCAACCCCTTGAGTATGTTCTGACGTTTAATAAGATCATGTCTCAACTTTTATACCAGCTCCACTTTACTGTTTTATCCTCATTCCCCTTGATTCCCTTAATATCCAAACACTAATCCTCCCTGTATTGAAATTGTCCAACCACCGATCATCCCATGGTTGTCTGGAGTAAAATACTCCAGAGAATTCCAAACATGTGCAACTTTCCGGCTTGTACGTTTTTATGATCACAGGTCAGGACATGGTGATGCGGCCACAATCAAATTGATTTATTCGGAGCATATAAAATTCCTGAGGGATTTTGACAGGGCGGATGTTTTGGGAGAAGCTTGAACATAGGGGCCACTGTTTAAAAATAATTTAAGACAGATGTTGATAATTTGTTTTGTTGCGAATCTTTGGATCTCTCTTCTTCAGAAGGTGATGGGAACAGTCTTTGAGTACTTTTAGGGCCAAGGTAGTTATAGAGTATTGACCAGCAAAAGGGGTGAAAGCTTTTTGGAGGCTGTGGTATGTGGAATTTGGAATATAAATCAGCTTAGTGTGATCTAATTGAATGGTGGAGCAGGCATGAAGGGCCTAGTGGCCTACATTTCCTTCCAATCCCAATGTTCTAATGCATGCTTCGAGTGAAGAAATTTGTCCTCAGCAAGACACCTCATCCATGGGGCAACTAGGCTCCCTTGGAATCCTACACATTTCAGTGGAATGTTTCTAAGCACCAGAACTATCGGCTCATTCTACTCAACATCTCTTCAGAGGACAACCCTCTCATCCCAGAATCTTAGCAAAAATCCCTTCAGGGGCATCTGCCTCCCACGTGACCATGAGCCTCCTATCAGAAGCGGCAGTAGCATCAGAACAACACTCACATCCCAGTCCAAGGCTCACACAATCTGTCAACCTGGATGTTTGTCACTGTTCCTTTATTGCTATTGGACTAACCTCTTGGAACTCACCATTGTTTAAATGGTGATATTTTGGGAAATGCAGATGTACAAAGGGATCTGGGTGTTCTTGTACGCCAGACAATGATTAGTGAGTTTACAGATGATACAAAGATTGGGCTAGCTGCAGATAGTGAGGAGGATTGTCAGAGCTTACAGCAGGATATTGAGAGGCTGGAGACTTTGGTAGAGAACTGGCAGATGGAATTTAATCCAGATAAATATGAGGTGATATATTTTGGAAGGTCTAATGCAGGAGGGCAGTGTACAGTAAATGACTGAACCCTTAGAAGTATTAATATACAGAGAGATTTCAGAGTTCCCTGAAACAGGCAGCACAAGTAGATAAGGTGGTTTCATTTTTTGGGGCATAAAGTGTAAAAAATTGACAAGTCATGTTGCAGTTGTATAGCCATGATGTGGAGGTGCTGGTGCTAAACTAGGGTGAGCAAAGTCAGAAGTTACATGACACCAGCTCATAGTCCAACAGGTTTATTTGAAATCACAAGCTTTCGGTGTGCAGCAGAGATTCACTGGGCTGGCAGGACTGGCATTTGAGGGAAGATGGGTTCATGTGGGCCTGTTTAGAAGAGTGAGAATGGATTTGTTTGAAATGTATAAAATTCTAACAGGGCTGCACAGATGCAGAGGGGATATTTTCCCTGGTTGGGAAGTCTACAGCAGGGGGCACAGTCTCAGGATGCAGAGTAGGTCATTTAGGACTGAGATGAGGAAACATTTCTTCACTCAACAGGGTGGTCAATGTGTTGAATTTTCTCCCACAGAAAGCTATGGAAGCCAGATCGCTGAGATATTTAAGAAAGAGATTGATATCAAAGGCATCAATGGTTATAGAGAGAAAGGGGAAAATGGGGTTGAGAAAGCCATGATCATGATGAATAATGGAGCAGGCTCAAAGTGCTGAATGACCTACTCCAGCTCCTAATTTCTGTTATTTTTCCAGCAACAACGATTGCAGGGGTTCAAATTGCTGGCTGGGGAGATGATTAAAGTTTCAACGTCAAGGTGGGAAATCCACTTGTGGTCAGGTGGCCAGCAGCAGAAATGGCTACAAGACTAGTTAAGAGCTACAATCAAGCATGCTGGGAACTTTGGTCAAGCTAGTTTATCCTCTGACCTGGGTTAAAACTGCAGTCAGGACATGTTGGGACCTGTCCTGTAAGCTGTGACCTGCAGTTTCCTGTGTTGACCGAAGAAAAGAGGTGTTATAGTGATTTGACTGGTACCATTATCACTTTGTATGGAGAACAGTAGTGACTGCTTGTAACTCTGGGAGTTGTTTCCTAGTTAACTCCATTGGCTGGGATCGAACATTGTGATCAGGTTTCAGTCAATTTATTGGCTGAGTGCCAGAAAAGTTTCTGGAAGGTTGAGCACGCTTTGGGACAAAGTTAATTTTCCTTCGCGACCACTCGAGACCCATATTCGTGATATAGGTGTCCTGAAATGACGGCGAGAGAGATAAAGAACCATGAGGCAAAAATCTACAGTGGGAGCAAAAGTTGTCCTGCTTCACTTGAATCGGGGTGGTATTTGTTTCAAGCCAAACTTTTAGGGTTAGAGTTATATGTGAATCAAATTAAAGCAACGTTGAATGAAGTGAGTTGAAGTTAGATGAAGAAAGAAGTAAATATTGCAACCAATACATTTTGTATTGATACCTGTAGAGTTAAACAAAGCATTTGTGTTTAATTAAATTCCGAATCGACTCCCTGTCTTTTGTCTGTCACATATGGGAAGAACACCCAGGAGAAGGTTGAAGTACTCTTTTGGGTAACACACTGATTGGTTTCTGCTATCGCAGTGCAGGTGGCTACGATACCACCAGGAAGAAGCTCGCTTTGTGGGTGATGGTCTGACCTGGAAAGGCTCTGTATCCAGAAACTCATTAATCATTTGAACAAGATCAATTGATGGATTCAAGAGGGCACTGGATGATTTGCCTAAAAATAACGAATAAGGAAGGGTATGGGGTGAAAAAGCAGGAAATTGGCGTTGTAATGAGCTAGTGCTCATTGGGTTGAATGGCCTCCTTCTGCACCAGAACAATTCTATGATAAACTTTCAACAGAACCAGCACTGTTAGATCGTGATTATGATGGCTTTCAGTTTGTCCCATCCACAAAGGACTGAATCATTGGAAAACAGAATAGTAAAACATTGAAAGAAATTGATTTATTATCAGTGAGGCTTGTTATAAACTTTGAAACAGTGAGGGAACACTTCCCTGTTTTTCATTGCTCCAATCTTGATGGCTTGGCCTTTAGTTAGCCCCCAAGCATCTATAGTTCACACTTTAAACTTCGCCATCTCCCAACCTCTCTCTCCTTTTCGATCCTTCTTTAAAATCTAATGCTTTAACTGAGCTTTGGGTCACCCGTCTTAATATCTGTTTATGTGTTTCTGTTAAAGATTTCTTGATGTGCTCCTGCAGAGTGGCTCTTGCAACATTAATGCAAGTACTGTTTCAGGGCTGTGTGTGTATCTGTCTGCGTGTATTTGTCTATGCCTGTGTGTATCTATCTGTGTCTGTGTCCTTGTATGTGACTCCAAAGTTGCAAAACAGTGCGGTTTGCAATTTTTTTGAAGTTAACTGTCAAGACAAAAACATATAAAAGGCACTCAAATTCATGCAAATGGAATAGATTAATAAGTAGAAATTTAACAGCATTTTTGATGCAGGTAGTGGAAATATATGAGAAAAGAATAGAAGCTTGTGTTGATAGGGTTAGATAGCATTGTTCAAAGGGACACTGTTGTGAAGTGTAAAACTGACCGTGAATCGATAGTCATAATGTTTAAAAGACATTTAGATAAGTACATGAATAAGAAATGTTTGCAGGGATATGGGCTAAGCGTAGGCAGGTGGGACTAGTTTAGTTTGGGATTGTGGTCAGCATGGACCATTTGGACTGAAGGGTCTGTTTCTGTGCTGTATGAATTTATGACAGAGCCAATTGGCTGATTATTGCTTTCCTTCTTTGCGCTGCTCCCATTTTGTTTGGGATGGTTGATCACCTTTCTCAGTCTCTTCCTGTCAACCACTCATTCCTTTCTCAATCCCACAGCATTCAAATCTCTCACCACTGCATCCTTTCATTACTCTGGTCTTCCTCTTCTAACTACTTGGCCACCCATCTCCATCACTTGACATACTACATGTCCTCTCTCTTTCTCTCTCTCTCTCTCTCTCCCCCCTCCCCGTAGCAGGTGACTATAACCATTTCAACCTCTCCTCAGACACTTCATTCAATGCTCCCACAATTTACATTGACCTCCTGAGTTGCAGGTTCCTGGTTTTGTCTTTTCTCAAAACTCCACACATTCCCCATCTTGGAGTCTGAATTGCATCGTTTTCCAGTTGCTGTTTGTACACATCTTCTTGAAATTGCTCCTGTTTCTGCGCTACAGAGCAAGGCCTGTTTCTCCATTGTACACTTTGGGCAAATAATCTGGTCATCCCTGCCTTCAGACTTTTTTAATGGACATTTTTTGATACATATTTGGAGCAGGTGGGATTTAGATCCAGACCTCCTAGCTTAGAGACAGGAACACTGCCACTGCACCACAAGACCCTAACTCAATCATTAAATGTACAGAGTAATTAGTGTCATTTTGGTCATTACCTACCTGCTAACAATCGGAGAAAACAGCCACAGGTTGGCCATGACCATGTTCAGAGGAAAGTGGAGCTGCAAGATAGGAAAGGAAGACATTTAAGATGACAAAAATTCCCAGTGTTAGTAGAGTTTATTGTTCCATCTGTCCTTGTGCACTAGCACATAACTGCCCCTGGCACTAACACACGAACCTTGTACTTTCCCCCGCATACAGCCACAGATTCACACTTGCGGAGCTCCTTCGATGTAATAAAACATCTGAAGGCACTCGCCCGTTTGCACAATGTTTGTTTATTTGCAGGTTTTCATGATTATGTGAAATGGTAAAGTCACCATAATCCCAGAGAACCATGGGGCTGCCCTCTCATTAGAGTGACACAACTGGTCAGTTTCGCTGGAGATCACCAGCTGGTGACTTTACCTGGTTTTTTAGGTATGCTAGGTGCTGCTCCTGGCTTGATGGTAATGGTTGAGCCGGGGATATGCTGGGCCATGAGGTTACAGATTGTATTGGAGTACAATTCTGCTGCTGTTGATGGCCCACAGTGCCCCATGGATGCCCAGTGTCGAGTTGCTAGATCTGTTCAAAGTCTGTCCTATTTAGCACGGTGATTGTGTCACACCAACACGATGGAGGGTATCCTCAATTTGAAGGCGTGACTTTGTCTCCACAAAGACTGTTTGGATCAGATATGCATGTAAAGATGAGAAATGGTTGGGCGATCATGAAGGAGCTGCTTCTGCACTGCAACACTCAATGGCAGTTATCTGGGAGAATGGAAGTGAAGAATGAGGATGGAAGTGTGCTGGGAGACTGTGTGTATGGCTACTAGCTGCCTTGCTCTTGGCTTTAAAAATTGGGAAACCCTAACAGTTATCACAGCATTGGCTGTTTACACCGAATGTTACAGCTTCCCTGCACAATGTAGCATTCTAAATTCACGCAATCAAACAAGCTAAATTTTGCTGTTGGAACAATAGCTATGAAGAAAAATGAAAACCATCTGTACCACACTCCCATCGTCATCACAGTAACATCGTCAGCAACTAAATGACCATATCTTGCACTCGGTGTTTTTGTCATTAGTGCTGGCCATTGTATGAAATGAGAATTGGTTTCAATGTGTCAGGGATGAAGATTTTAACAATGAGAGAGAATGTTAATTGCCACCCTTTGATACTTAATGACATTGCTATTGATGTTCTCCACCATCAACATCCTGGGGTGCACCATTGACCAGGAACTTAACCAGATCAGTGCCATTAAGCCCATGGTTTCTAGAGCTCGTAAGAGCTGAGTTTTCTTCAATCAGAGAGTCACTTTTTGACTCCCCAATGTCTCTCCATGACCAACAATGCACAAGTCAAGACTGTAATGGGGTACTCTCCAGTTCTCTGGCTAGCTGCGGTTTCAACAACACCTGAAAGCTTGACACTTCAAGACAAAGCTTGATTGACACCTAATCCACTGATTCAACCTTTTACTCTATCCACCAACGGCACACCATAGCTGCAATGCATACTGTCTACAAAGATATGCTACAGCAACTTGCCATGGCTCCTTCGAAAACATCAATAAAACCTGTGACCCGTCCTACCTGGAAGGACAAGGAAAGTAATTGCTTTCCACTCTCCACACTCCCCTTCAATTCACACACCAGTCTGGCTTGGAGATATACCTTTCATTGCTGCAAGATTAAGATGGTGAAACTTCATTGTGAACAGCAGTTTGGGAACGTCCCCACCACCGTCTTTGTAGGAAAATTAGTCATGAGCAATCTCTCACTGGTAACATTTACATCTCAAAAACAAAAGTAATGCATGGTTTAAAAGCTAGGGTCATGGTTACACAAGTGTAGTGAAATTTGGCAGCATGCATTGTGACTGCACATGACGCGTAATGTGTTTTCAACACTCATTCTTTGGATCACAGCTTCCAGATCTAGGTTTCATATCCCTATTTGAAAAGCAAACCACTAGAATGCCTTTAGAACCTTACACCCTCGTTCAGCTGAAAGGCACCTGGTATTTCACAGTCAGAGCCAATTATTGGCCATCAAGGAGCTAGGAAAGACTCTTGCAAGAAAATAAATGAAGTAGCTCCACAGAGCCTGTATCCCATCACCAAGTCACCATTTATTCACACACAAACAGTCCTTGACTTTAGTACTACCTCATACAGAGTCGCGTACCAGAGTGTCATTATCTCTGACACTCACCCTTTTCATGTGTCAGCCAGGGCTCCCTCATTGGACCAGATTAACAGCCCCAATTAGGGAACTCATATTCTATAATGTCCAGCTGGCTGACCTTGCTCCAATCACTACAACAGAAGTCCAAGCAAAATGTGTTTAGTAATTAACTAATTTCAATCTTAATTTAGCTTGAAGCAATGAAGCTCATTAAATTCAGTGTCCCATGCTGCAAACAGGGAGAGTTTGGAATGACTCCATATGGTACAGCTGGGTCATGACCTCAAGCCAGATTGAGAACCATTCTGGAGCTGTCAAGCCTCCTAGAAACCATATCACAAGGCTGGGAAATTGATATGCCTGCTATACAATGTTGAGGGTTTCCTTCCTTGCTCCTTGAGTGACCTCTTAGTCTGATGTGAAGTTGTCGCCCACCTTGTTTTGTCTGCCACACTCTGGACCCTCCCAATTGATAATGTCACACTCATCAGCAAGAGGGGGAGGGGGGCCTGAATGCCACTAAAGATAAATTAATATTTCAAAACTCCACTCACCCAATCATGGGGGATGGTAACCTGAACATTCCTGCTGGGACTGTGGCGAATGGATGATGAGAAAAAGTCAGAATCATTGAAGGTCAAAATAATCACAAGTTGGTAATTATTTAGAAATGCTTGTAACTCAATCTACTAAAATATAAAATGTATAACTGAAGATTTTGTTTATATAATTAGAGTTGTACAATCAGAGATCTACAGCACGCAAAAAGGCCTCTTGGCCCACTGAGTCCATGGCTGGTAAAAAACAACCACCTAACTATTCTAATCCCATTTTCTAGCACTTGTCCCATAGTCTTGGTATGCCTTGGCATTGTAAGTGCACATCTAAATATTTCTCAAATGTTATGACAGATTCTGCCTCTACCACCCTTACAGGCAGTGAGTTCCAGATCCCCATCACCCTCCAAGTGAAACGTTTTCCTCATCTCCTTTAAACCTCCCACCCTTTCTTTTAAATCTATGCCCCCTGGTCATTGATGCCTCCTCCAAACAAAAGGTAAAGGTACATCTAATGTGTAAAATCAAACATAGAGCAGAATAAGTTGTGTTTCATTGAACAGACGGTGTGGCACTCCACTGAAATGTCCGCTGAGATTACTTACAAAAGGCTCTAGAATAGATTTTAAGAACTCACAACTACTAGACTTACAGTGAGAATGTGGCCACTCAGCCACCACTGATATGATAGACTTGATGAGCTAAATGCACCTTAAAAAAGAACGGAGGGTCCTTGGAGTGAATGCCCATAATTCTTGAAGGTGGCTAGAGAGGCTTGGAATTCTATTCCCAAGGGAGCAGAGGAGGCTGGATCACTGTGTATTTACGAGACTGAGTTAGACATATTTTTGAGTGACAAGTAAGCCAAGGACAGCCATTAAACACCGTTGGACTGCAGGTAATGAAAGGGAAAGACCTTCTGTTATTCTAAGTGCTGCCAGCCAGGCTCTATTGAAAGGAAGCAGGATTAGAGAATTTCAATCAACAAGGCTACGAATTATGAAATTGGCCGTTCAATTACCAACTTCAGTAACATTCATTGTTTTACTGCCCACTCTTCATGAATGGCTCAGAGACTGATCTTTGTTTTAAACTTGGTCTTTTTCTTCCGACTCACCCCTTATTCCTAATCTGTGTGTATGTTGCGTTATTATTTCTTCTCGTGGTTAGTAACAAATAAACTCATCCTTTTGTTAACTAAAGGGAGCCTGCTTCAGTTGGTTCCATTTAAAGCATGCATTCATTTGATGTGAGAGAAAGGTATCCCAAACGTTTTAAATTAACCTTGATACAACCAATCAAAAGAGTGGATGAATGAAGAAGGGGAGCCAGTGCACCACCCTCACCCAGGGTCTTAATGATTTGGGGTGTCCTGTCTGCAAACTGTAACAAACTGGGGAAACTTGCCCCAGGACTGACCATAACAATAGCTCTTTGTCAGCCATAGTGGAGACAATGGGTCAAATGGCTTCCTTTCCTGCAGTAAATGTCTATGATTCTAATTTCATATTTCACTAAATATATCTGCATCATTTATTTCCAGGCCATACTTAGTTTCTAGTTACAAGGTCTGCACATACCGGGCTGAAAAACCTACCTAACCGACTATTACTGATCACTAATGCAACAGAGTTTACATAACTATTTCTTATAACTATTCATTAAAAAAGTGGATTGTATGGATACAGACAGCATTTGGTGCCCAGATGTAAGTAGCATATTTCCGTAAAAGAAAAAAAAACAATTTCATTAAAACACGAAGGGTGCAGTTCATGGAAGTACTACTCTTGATCTTCATGTAACCCAGTTTGAAACATATATGTACTGCGAACTTAAACTCAACAGTAATGCAGGAAGCATTTTTCAGAAATTTGCAACATATGAGTTTTCAGAAAAATAAGAACGAACAGACAGAAAGTTCAGCAACTTAATCCTGAAACACTGCATTGAATTTCATCTTGTTTCTGTTGGTCATTTTATTCTAATGCAAACCAGCTGATTCCTCATGCAGCTGCATAGTGCAACAATGAAAGGATTTTTTTTTCAGAAGGGAGTTCTACGTACTGTGCTTCAAAACTGCAAATAGCTCTGATCTTTCATTGCATGACTGAAGTATAAAATCTATGATGCTGAGAGTCAGAATCAAGGCAAACATTATGGACGAGAAGAAAACTACCATTGGAATTTCTATGACAACAAGGTGCAGGGCTGGACGAACACAGCAGGCCAAGCAGCATCATAGGAGCAGAAAGGCTGACGTTTCGGGCCTAGACCCTTCTGTGGTATTTTGTGGATGTTATTTGAATGCTTGGTGGAAAAGTCAGCCATTGAAAAAATACCACTTTCCTTCCCTGACTTTCAAAATTGTGATCGAGATTAGAAGATATTCTGTTGAAATTCCAGCCCACATTAGTATGTGAGCAGAAACCACATCAACAGTGTTTTTTTTTCTCTTTTTATAGCACAGATAAAGTAATTTGTAGACAAATAGAAACAAATCATTGCAGATATTCAACAGGTCTGGCAGCCTCTGTGGAGAGAAGGCAGAATTAACGTATACAGACCTAACAATTCTCCAGCAATTTGTGTTTTAGTTTCTTCTTTTATTCATTCATGGGATGAGGGCATCACCAGCTAGGCCAGCATTTATTGCCTATCCCTAATTGCCTGATGGCAGTAAAGAGTCAACCAAAGAGTCACATGCATTTCAGACTAGGTAAACACAGCAGTTTCCTTCCCTAAAGGACATTAGTGAGACGAATTGGTTTTTCTGACAATCAACAATGGATTAATGATCATCATTAGACTCTTAATTCCAGATTTTTATTGAATTCAAATTCTGTTATGGTGAGATTTGAACCTGGGTCCCCAGGGTCAGCGGGATTAACTCGGGTCATTAGCTGGGTCTCTGGATTAACAATCCACTAAGGCTGTCACTGCCTCTTTCCAGCATCCACTTTTTGTTGTATTATATTAGTGTAGACAAATAGGTTGGGAAAGTAGTGGTAAT
The DNA here is from genome assembly GCF_021869965.1 of Rhincodon typus. Taxonomy (NCBI): domain Eukaryota; kingdom Metazoa; phylum Chordata; class Chondrichthyes; order Orectolobiformes; family Rhincodontidae; genus Rhincodon; species Rhincodon typus. The sequence goes on from NC_063356.1 coordinate 11,742,699, forward strand.
GGTAGTGGACATAAGTGCCAATGTTGGCCATTGGGCCCATCAAGTCTGTTCTGCCTTTCTATGAAATCTTGACTGATCTGATAATCTTCAACTCTGCTTTCTTGCCTTTTCCCCGTAACCCTACAAATTAAAAATCCACAAGCTTAAATGAAGAAAAAATCTGCAGAAAGTTGTAACACAAAGGGGCTTGGGGTACTTCTGCGTGAAACATGGAAAGCTAGCACACAGGCGCAGCAGGTATTCAGGAAGGTTAACAAAATATTGGCCCTTATTTCAACGATTTGGAATACAAGAGTAGCAAATCTTAATGCAACTGTACAAGGTGCTGGTGAGATCACGGAGATAGCAAGAACTGCAGGTGCTGGAGTCAGAGTCAATACAGTGTGGAGCTGGAGGAACACAGCAAATCAGGCAGCATCAGAGAAGCAGGAAAGTCAATGTTTTGGGTTTGCACCTTCATCAGGACTGGGGAGGGGGAAGGGAGCTCAGAAATAAATGAGGGGGTGGGGCTGGGGGAAGGTAGGTGTGATGGCAATAGGTGGATGCAGGTAGGGGGTAGTGGAGATTGGTCAGTGGGAAAGGTGGGGCGGACAGGTGAGAAAGAAGATAGAGAGGTTTTGTCAGGTCAAGGAGGCGGGAATGAGAGGGAGGGTTGGACATGGGATAAGGCTGGGGATGGGGAGATTTTGAGATCACATCTGGTCCCTTATTTAAGGAAAGATATTTCATTGGAGGCAGTTCAGAGAAGTTTCATAAGGATGATCGCTGGTATGGAGAATTGTCTTACCAGCAAAGGCTAAACAGTTTGTGATTCTACTCACTGGTGTTAAGAAGAATGAGGTGATCTCAGTGAAACATGCAGGATTCTTAAGGCACTCGACAGGGTAAATGCTGAGAGGATTTTTCCCGATGGGACTAGGACCGGACGGCATAGATTTGGGATAAAAGAATACCAATTTCAGACTGAGATGAGGAAGAATTTCTTCTCAGAGACAACGTCAGAAATCACACGACAACGGGTTATAGTCCAAAAGGTTTATTTGAAAACACAAGCTTTCGGAACCTCACTCCTTCTTCTGGTGGTAGTGAGAGAGGTAACATCAGACACAGAATTTATAAGTAAAAGATCAAAGAGTCACACCACTGATGAGGATGAATTAAACAAACCTAAGATGCTGTTAAATCTTTAATCAGTTAGAAGGTTTTAATTGATTAATATGTATACGTAAATCTCTGAATTCTTTTCAAGTCACTGCCCTGACAGAACTAAAGGTTTTCTGTGTAAAGAAGAGGTGACATTTTAGGTCAGGCAATGCATGTTAGGTGTGAGGCCTTGTTTAGAATCTGTTTGTGTTTGGGTTTGGAGTCAGACTGGTTTTATTGCTAAAGTACACACGCACACGCACACACACATACATACACACACAAACATGAATCTATGGGGTGAAATTGTATTTGCAGGTACATTCAAAATGCACACAATTTATTATAGACAGTCAGCCAATGTGGTATTTTATAAATTCCTACTTTAGCAATAAAAACACTTAGGTTTGTTTAATACAACCTCATCAGTGGTGTGACCGTTTGAACTTTCTAAATTCTGTGTCTGACACTAACTCTCTCACTAACACTGAAGGAGGAGTGTGGCTCTGAAAGCTTGTGTTTTCAAATAAACCTGTTGGACTATAAGCTGGTGTCGTGGGATTTCTGACCTTGCCCACCCCCGTCCAACACCGGCACCTCCACATCATTTTCTCAGAGAGTTGAGAGTCTTTGGAACTCCTTGGTACAGAGAGCTGTGGGGGCAGAGTTCTTGTGTATATTTAAGGTTGAGATAGATTCTTGATCAATCTTGGAATCAAGGGTTACAGGGAAAGGACAGGGAAGTGGACATGAGGAATGTCGGATCAGCCATGATCCTATTGAATGGCAGAGCAAGCTCAAGAGGCTGAGTGACCTATTGTTTTTCCTATTTCTTACGGTCTTAAGCTTGTGGCAACTGAGCCTTTGCTTTATTTTTGTCTTCATCTCTACGATGGCATGAATGAAGTCAGAAGCTCACCCTGTGAGGAAGTTGTCCAGAAGATATCGCTTTAAGATATCCCTTTAAAACAAAGGCCAACTTTACATTACCTTGCCCATTACACACTTAATTTGTATGAGTCACAAAAAGCTAGCATTCACCAGGACCCTTACATTCCTCTATGCTGCAGCTCTCTGCAGTCTTTCGCCATTTAAATAATATTCCATTTCTCTATTCTTCACACTAAAGTGCATAACCTCACGTTTTCCAACATTATATTCCACCTGCCTATTTTTTGCTCACTTGCTTAATCAGTCCATATTTGCCTGTGTCATCTGCAAACCTGGTGATAGTACATTCACTTCTCTCATCCAAGTCATTAATAGATATTTCAAATAATTGTGGCCCAGTACTGATCCCTGTGGCACTCCACTAGTTAAAGCAGTCATCCTGGAAATGCTCCCGTTATCATAACTCTTTCTTCTACTGTATTAGCCAATCCTCTGTCCATGCTGATATATTATATCCAACACCACATGCTCCTATGTTATTAAGTAGCCTAATGTGTGGTACCTTATAGAAAGCCTTCTGAAATTCCAAATATATACCAACTGCTTCCTCCTTATCCATCCTGCTCAAAGAATTCTAATAAGGTTGTCAGGCAGGATTCAGTCCAAAACTAAATTATCAAGTTTATTTACTAGTTAAGTATTTACAAATGATGCTAGAAACTAACATCCTGATTTTCACAATAAGTCACGCTATACAAAACAACATAGGATCAAAAATCTTTTGACTGCACCTCCAAATATATATTATATGGACAATGATATAACAGATTTGTTCGGCTGCCTTAGGCCAGTTACCGGCTATCAAAACAGGATTGAGATTTCTGGGGGAGAACCCATACATAGCAATATGTAGAATATGTAGCATAGATGCTGGCCATTTGGGTTCACTGTTTAATGTTGGTGTTGATAAACTACATGAGCATCCTTTCACTCCAGCTATCTGACTCAGCCTAATTGCAGAGCTAAGCACAGGTAAGGCAGTCTGACAAATCTAACATGCAACAACTAGTATTTGGACCAAAGCACAAAGTTCACCTGTGAGAATTAGTTATTGGCTTTTATCAAGTTACTGCAATAGGTCAAACAGTGGTAACTTCAAGATAATGGTGCCTCGATCTGCAAACATCAGGACAAATGATGGTATCTGCTGTAATTCCTCTTGTGAAAACAAAAAGAAAATAAAAAATCACCTCCTAAAAATGCAGCTCCTTGACAACTGTATTTAAATTACATTGTCAATTGAAATAAACACGGAAGTGTTCCTGTTTGAAGCACAATAGAATTGTCCCTCTATCACACATGATCAACATTTCCTGCAGAGAAAATCATACCTGAGGACTCAGATGTTCAAACAATCCACGTTCTGGTCCTTGCCCAAACATTCTGGGCATTGGGTTCTTTTCCAGTCTAGAAATACAGAAAAATAGGTTTAGGCATTATTACAAAGTGCCATTATAATTATTGGTGGACCTTTTGCTTCTTAGAATGTCCCATGGCTCAAAATCTTTGGTCTTGTAATTCTGAATACAGAAGGTCTGTTGGTCATTGGTCAATTTTTCTTTAATTCAATTGTTGGGGTGTCCAAGCGTTTACCACTAATTACATTGTTGTCTTATTCAATGCAGGGTCTTAAGCATTGAGTAAAATTAAATCTTGGGTTAGCTATGTACATTTTATGGACTTTGTTGGAGTTTTTGCGATGCGTTTGAGCCGTGCTTCAAAGACTAGTGGCTTCCAAGCCAGGAAACTGCAGGCTCAAAGCTCAGTGCAGGGTTGAAGTCTGAAAGTCAAGGCTGACACGATAGTGCAATACAGAAGGGATGTTGCGCAGTCATAAGAGCTGTCTTTTGGATCTGATTTTAAATCACAACGCTTTCCACAATCCTAAGATCTAAAAGATCCCGTGGCAGTGTTTGGAAGAGTGTAGAGGACATTTCCCCCATATCCTTAGCCCAGAATCAATTCTACAGAAACAGATTTTCTCATCATTGACACATTGCCGTTTGTGGGGAGCTTGCAGTGTACAATTTGGCCACTGAGTTTCCTGCATTGCTATGGTAACAACATTTCAAAAGTATTTGATTTGCTTGGAATGCTTCAGACATTCTGTAGTTGTGAATGATGCTGTACACACCAACCATTTCTTTTTGCCATTCAAACGGTGGGCGACTTGTAGTATTGTTTGTGTAATAATACTGTAGATCCAAAATGCAATTTGAGTAAATAAGTTAATGAGTGTGTGAACGGTGCCAAATTCCGTCACCACCCACATCTATACAATGATGTAAGAGAAGGTAGGTAATGTGTCTTTCACGGCACTAATATATCACGACCAACAAAGTAGCTAAATAGCAGACAGAAACTCCAAGATAAAAGACTTCTTTCCCCATTCAATGAATTTAAGCAATGAGCAAAGACTGTGACTTGTGTTTGGGTGGTAAAGTTGTCTTTTGTTACTTCAATGCAGACTCTTTCTTTCTTCCCATGAGCAGGCTTTCATTTCCTTTCTGTCCTTTGATTCTCAGATGTGGGTTCTCCCCACTGTTGGGTTGTGGGCATCTGTTTATTTTCAATGCTGTGTATCATAGGCAACATCAAGCAGAGCAAATGATTCGAGCGATTCCAACATGAATACTTCCTAATTGACTCAAAGCTGGTCATGCAAGATAGATTGACCCAGGAATATAGGTGGGCAGGAGGCGAGCTGAGTGACTCTGGGTGCATTTGAAAGATTGCCAAAACGTATGTGGAAAAAGACAACACTTACATTTACATCACACCTACAGAGTTACTGGGCATTCCAAAGTGCTTTATAGCTAATGGAGAGTTTATAAAGTGTTGACACTATTGTCAGGGAGAAATGTGGTCAGCAATTTATGCACAGCAAGCTCCCACAAGCAGCAATGTGGAAATGACCAGATAATACATTTTTGTGACATTCAGAGAAGGGTAAGTATGAACCAAGACACTTATAACTAACTCCCTTATCCTCTTCAAAACTGTCATGTTAGTTTCTACATCCACCTGTAAGAGCAGATAAGAACACAAGAATTAGGTGTAGGCCATTCAGCCCCTCGAACCTGCTCTGTCACTCAAAACAATCATGGCTAATCTTATTTGGACCTCAACTCCACTTTCTTGCCTGTGTCCCATAACTCTATAATTCATCTCTCCTTAAAAATTTGAGTAAATTTAAGGAGGGGACAGACAATGTTCCAGCATCCACCTCACTCTGTGGTACTGAATTCACGAACTTTTGAGAGAAGTTTTAAAATTGCTACCCCTAGCCTGTAACTATAACCTCTTGTTCTAGATCGTCCCATATGAGGAAACATCCTCTCTACATCGCCCTTGTCAATCCCTTCAGCATATCATATCTCATTCTTCTAAACTCCAGAGAGTATATGCTTAAACTGCTCAGTCTGTCTTCATAAGATATCTCTGGAATTAATTTTGTGAACCATCTCTGAGCTGCTTCTAACACAACGACATCCCTCCTCAAGTAAGGGGATCAAATTAGGACAAAATCCCATTGTCAAACTGATTATCTTTTCTGCCCACATAAGTTCACTTATGTTCAGTTTTCCATTTAACCTGGGACTGATGTGTGGAAATGATGCATTTCTAAAAAGCTGTTTTTTCATCTTTGCTTGAAGTCCTACTGCTGGGGTTTCCATCTGAGGAAGGTAATTGCAATAAAAACAGGACAGAGGGTCACACCTATCCACAAGGATAGGAAAGGAATTGTAAAAAGGGAGAAACATGCTGTGCTCTGCGCATCTGGGTTACGAGAGGAGACATGACAGAGGGCTGAGTGCAGGAGGACAACTTAAAAATTATAAAACTATATATTTTAAGTAAAAACTGAAAGAACTGTGCATACTGGAATCAGAAACAAAAATGGATGTCACCAGACCTGGTGAGCTTTTCCAGCAATTTCAGTTTTTGTTACATATTTTAAGTTTTTGTTTATTATTTCAGGGAATGTAGGTATCAATGGCTGGGCCAGCATTTACAGTCCATCCATAACTCCCTGTGCAAGTTAACAGCTCACTGTTACCTTAAACGGGGAAAATAAAGAGAAAGAGCGACAAAAACAGAGAGAGATCAAAGGTATAGGCAAACAAAGAGAGAGAGATGCTGAGAGAGATATAAATGCTGGTAATAAATGGGAAGTGTAAGTGGTTGAAACGGGGTTGGCTGTGCAGGGAGCAACCCAGGCAAGACAAGACCTCGAGGTGTGATGGTGGTGGGGAGTAATAACTGACACAGAGAAGGCTGGGCACGTTCTAAAATTGTTAAACTCAATTGTTATTTTGAAATTGTCAAGTTGTTAAACGTCATCCAAGCATCCAGTCCTGTCAGAATTTTATGCATCTCAATAAGATTCCCCCTCTTCTAAACTCTTGACAGGTCTGGACAGATGTGAGCCTTGTGGAAAGTGGTAGTCAGAGGTTAGAAAGTGAGCGAATTGGATGCTGGAGAAATCGAGCTTAGGAGTGACCAACATATGCTTTCGGGATTTTTGCAATTTAAGTCAAAGAGATGATAAACTGCATTGAGACCAAAAAGAAATAGTTCAAGAGATTAAGGTGCCTTGAGAACAGTCTTCATTTAAAACATCAATCATTCTCCTCTTACTATGAACAGAGGGAGCTGAATGTGTCCAGAAAAACCATTGGCATCTGAAGAAGAAAGATAACAAGGTGTAGAGCTGGATGAACACAGCAGGCCAAGCAGCATCAGAGGAGCAGGATCCT
>NC_063356.1:11749952-11767650 GCF_021869965.1 Rhincodon typus
CTCCAGCATTGGCAGTTCCTACTATCTCGGCATCTGAAGAAGTTCTCAATTTGGAATTCTGAAGAAGCATCGATGGACCCGAAACGTTAACTCTGCTTTCTCTCTGCAGATGCTCCATAGCCAGACCTGCTGAGATTTTCCAGCAATTTCTGTTTTTGTTTCTGATTTCCAGCATCTGCAGTTCTTTTTTTGTAAACCATTGGAATCGTGTGATACTTGCATACGTACAGAAAAATGCACATTGTAGTCAAGCTATTGAAAATGCACAAAGTGATTTAGCTCTATGCGCCAGCCTCATACTCACTTGGACACTGCAGCTGCCAAGATTCCAATGCTAGTCTCCTTTGGTGGCATTGAGGAATGGCCAGTGTCCACACTCACATTCAAATTAACGGTAGCAAATCCCTTTTCAGAGGTAGCTATACTGGAGAGAATGAGACAGGTGATATTTTTAAAATTTAGATTTCAGTTCATTCCACCCACGTAAAACCAAAAGCAAGGAAAAAAAAGTGTGTTATTGGCAACAATGATTTGCATTTGTCTAGTGCCTTTGACTCAGTAAAACCTCTCAAGGCACTTCACAGGAGCATTATTAAACTAAAACGTGACACTGAGTCACATGGAATGATATTAGGAAGTGACCACAAGTTTTGTCATTGAGGTAGGCTTTAAGGAACATCTTAAAAAGATGAATAATTTTCAGTAAGGTGACGTATTTTTGCTCTGAAATGCAAACCACAACATCAGGAGCTATGGCTTACTGAAACATCTGAAACTCAGGTTGCTTTGTAGCTGCTATAGCATCAGGTCAGAAGTCAAACTGAGGGATTTAGATTTAAACAACGGAACAACTTTCCCATTTTGCCTCAATGGTCATACACTCAGAATGTACCTGAGCACATGACAGTTGACTAAATGTTTATGGCATCTCTGAACTAAAATAGCAATTACAACAGCTGACTTGTGGGGTGGAGCATGTTTGTAACTACCCTGGGTAACAACAACAGGCAGACAGTTTGTTTTCAGTCTCATTGGTTAAGGATAAAATGTTGGCCAATTTATCAGGAGAACTGACTGATTCTCAGGCTCAAATGGGATCCTGCATATCCACTGCAAAGGGGAATATGAGGCCTTGAAACCACGTTGATATATCAGCCTGTATTATCTGTTTGAGTCTCTGAAGAGGGGATGAACCCAGCTGGTTCAACTGTTATTTTTAGATTCATTTACGGGATGAGGGAATCACTCGTTTGGTCAGCATAGACCACACGTTGCCAATTATCCAGTGGGCAGTTGGGAATTAACCACATTTGTGTGGATCTGGAGTCACACGCAGCGTTCCAGCTGATTAACTTTCCCATGTGCGTGGATCTCCATCTGAAGAACCCTAACTCTATCACGCTGTGAATGGCATTAGGAGGCCCATCATCATGCATGGACTCACAGGGCAGCTGTACAAATTAGAGGGAATGTCGGTCAAGTGTAGGTCATTTCAGGTTAGAACTGCAGATTTCCTTCCCTAAGGAACATTAGTGATCCAAATTGGTACTTGATGGTTATCAGGTAAACATCAATCTAACTTTTAAATTCCAGATTTTTTACTGAATTCAAATTTCACCATCTGCCACCGATATGAACCCATGTCTGGAGAACTTTAACTAGCAGTACTGGACTACTAGCTCAGTGACATTACCACTAACCTTCCACCACCACTTTCACTCCTGTGGAATGATATATCACCGTGACAAATACATGTGGGGAAAGATGGGTGATGTTCCTGACTTCAGACCTCAATTCCTAGTTCATTGACTTGCTGGAGGGGAGGGATGTGAGGCTGTGAGGGCAGATCAGTGGGGGTAAAGAGTAATGCACAATGATATAAGTATAGGCTTCCCTTACCTCAGAGGTCTCTAAGCAGGCACAAGTCTTGCAGATTATTACATTTTTGAGATGTTTGTCAGCTGCTATTGAGAGTTCCATGAGCCACCAGAAAGTCCCAGTGAACTGATGGGCAGCTGAATCCTGATTTCTCCAACTGTGTTTCACTTTTCTGACCCAATCACCTAGAATGGACCCTAGCAGGAGATGATTGATGCCTGAGATGTTACAAAATCAATGACTCTATCCGCTGGGGTTTGGCATTAACACACAACATTCACCTCCTTACAGGGAATGCTCTAAAGAAAGAATTTTCAGAGCCTTTTCAGCACAAGACATTTGGCACTCGATACTCTACATGCCTGTTGCAGCAGTGTACACAAGACTTTAGCAAGATAGGCTGTTTAGCAAGACAGCATCTCAAATTTCCAAGGGGGTTTTGCCAGAAAAATTGAGGGAAATCCCTGGAGAACTTCCACCAAAGTAGTGGCGATAGATCTGGTAGATCCTGTGTACATTCCGGGAAGGTCCTTCAACAATCTGTATTCTGCAATGCAGTTACAACATAAAAGCTAAGTTACTGAAGCTGTGATTGTGGGGCTTACTGCATCATTTCACCATAGCTCAAATTTTAGCAAGGCTCTGTCTGTATTGTGGTAATGTTTTTATCCACTTGTGGAACATTCGCATCACTGGCTAGGCCAGCATTTTATATTGTCTGTTTCTAATTACCCTTGAGAAGGTGGTGGTGAGCTGCCTTCTTAAACTACTACAGTCCATGTGCCGTGGGTTGACTTACAATGTCCTTAGCGAGGGAATTCTAGGATTTCGACCCAGCAACAGTGAAGGAATGGCCAATATATTTACAGGTCAGGATGGTGAGTTGCTTGGATGGGAACTTGCAGGTGGTGGTGTCCCATGTGTCTGCTATCCTTGTCCTTCTAGATGGAAGTAGTCATGGGTTTAAGAGGTGCATCTAAGGATCTTTGGTGAATTTCAGGCTATGAGGAATACCCAACACTTGTCCTGGTACCGTGTTGGGCTATGCTGGAGGCTGTAGTGTCAATGTGTAAACAGTATAAACAAAGAGATATTGATTAATTGGGCCAATGGCCTGAGGAGTGGCAGATGGAGTTTAATTTGGATAAATGTGAGATAATGCATTTTGGTGAAACAAATAAGAGCAGGACTTATACAGTTAATGGTAGGGCCTTGGGCAGTGTTGTCTAACAGAGAGACCTAGGGGTTCAGGTACATGGTTCTTTGAAATTTGCATCACAGGTATATAGGGTAGTGAAGAAAGCATTTAACATGCTTGCCTGCATTGCTCAGACCATTGAGTATAGGAGTTGGGGCGACATGTTGAGGTCCTTAGGACGTTGTGAGGCCACTTTTGGAGTACTGTGCACAGTTCTAGTCACCCTGTTATTGGAAGGATACTATTAAATTAGAGACAGTTCAGAAAAGATTTACCAGGATGTTACTAGAACTGGAGGGTTTTAGTTATAAGAATAGGCTGGGACTTTTTTCACTGAAGTATAAGTTGTTGAGGGGTGACCTCATAGAGGTTTATAAAATCATGAGGGGCATAGATAAAGTGAATCACAAAGGTCTTTTCACGAGGGTGGAGGAGTTCAAAACTCGGGAGCATATTTTAAAGGTGAGAGGAGAAAGATTTAAAAGGGATCTGAGGGGCAACATTTTCACACAGAGGGTGGTTTGTATGTGGAATGAATTGTCACAGTAAGTGGTGGATGCAGGTACAGTTACAACATTTAAAAGACCTTTAGACAGGTACATGAATAGGAAAGGTTTAGAGGTATATGGGCCAAATGGGTCTAGTTTAGTTTGGGAAACTTGGTTGGTAATAGCCTAGTTGGACGAAAGTGTCTGTTTCTGTGACAGTAGGAACTGCCGATGCTGGAGAATCTGAGATAACAAGGTGTGGAGCTGGAGGAACACAGCAGGCCAAGCAGCATCAGAGGAGCAGGAAAGCTGACATTTCAGGTCTGGACCCCAGTGTCTACAGTCTGAGCTCCTAAATGTCAGTGCATAAAATTTATAATTGGCATGAGACTTTAACTCTGTGTGTTTCAATTCTAACCAGTCTTGATAGATTCTCAATAGTTAGAGTGCACAGACTAGCTCAAAACAGTGAAGACAGTGGAGAGGTTTATCTGGCAATTATTTTTGAACTTTATGACCACAATGATTATATCTTGTTCTGTGCTTTCAACACAGCCTCATGATATGGTACAAAATATCCAAGGCATTCCTAAAATTCCAGGCTGTGCCTTAAACCATAGACAAGCTCAAGGCTGACAAACAGCATATGCTGAATCTGATGAGTTGCGAAAGCACAACCAGTGTGTATTTAACAAATGTGGAATTGGCAACAGCTACAGTCTCCAACATGGCAGGAAGGTGATCCTTAAGCCTGTTCTTTTGGGTGTACGAGCACTCTTGCTTTCACAACACATTAGACAACCCCCATTAACTGCTATTTATGTTTAGACTCCACTTTAAGAAAACAGAGTTAAATACCAAACAGAGATAGTAGGAACAACCGATGCTGGAGAATCTAAGATAACACAGTGTAGAGCTGGATGAACACAGCAGGCCAAGCAGCATCAGAGGAGCAGGAAGGCTGACGTTTCAGGTCGAGACCCTTCTTCAGAAATGGGGGAGGGGAAGGGGATTCCGAAATAAATAGGGAGGGAGGGAGAGGCGGATAGAAGACGGATAAAGGAGAAGATAGGTGGAGAGGAGACAGACAGGTCAAAGAGGCAGGGATGGAGCCAGTAAAGGTGAGTGTAGGTGGGGAGTTAGGGAGGGGTTAGGTCGGTCCAGGGAGGACAGACAGGTCAAGGAGGCGGGATGAGGTTAGTAGGTAGGAGATGGGGGTGGGGCTTGAGGTGGGAGGAATGATTTCGGAGGCCGGGATGAGCTGGGCTGGTTTTGGGATGCGGTCGGGGGAGGGGAGATTTTGAAGCTTGTGAAGTCCACATTGATACCATTGGGCTGCAGGGTTCCCAAGCGGAATATGAAATGCTGTTCCTGCAGCTTTCGGGTGGCATCGTTGTGGCAATGCAGGAGGCCCAGGATGGACATGTCGTCCAAGGAATGGGAGGGGGAGTTGAAATGGTTTGCGACTGGGAGGTGTAGTTGTTTGTTGCGAACTGAGTGTAGGTGTTCTGCAAAGCGGTCCCCAAGCCTCCGCCTGGTTTCCCTGATGTAGAGGAGGCCACAACGGGAACAGCGGATACAGTATACCACATTAGCAGATGTGCAGGTGAACATCTATTTGATGTGGAATGTCTTCTTAGGGCCTGGGAAGGGGGTGAGGGGGGAGGTGTAGGGGCAGGTGTAGGTGCAGGGAAAAGTGACGGGGGTGGTGGGGCAGGAGGGGAGTGTGGAGTGCACAAGGGAGTCACGGAGAGAGTGGTCCCTCCGGAAAGCAGATAAGGGTGGGGAGGGAAAAATGCCTTTGGTAGTGGGGTCAGATTGCAGATGGCGGAAATGTCGGAGGATGATGCGTTGGATTCAGAGGTTGGTGGGGTGGTACGTGAGGACGAGGGGGATTCTGTTTCGGTTGTTATTGTGGGTAGGGGGTGTGAGGGATGAGTTGCGGGAAATGCGGGAGACACGGTCGAGGGCATTTTCGACCACTGTGGAGGGGAAGTTGCGGTCCTTGAAGAACAAGGACATCTGAGATGTACGGGAGTCCCTCCCTATTTATTTCAGAATCCCCTTCCCCTCCCCCATTTCTGAAGAAGGGTCTCGACCTGAAACGTCAGCCTTCCTGCTCCTCTGATGCTGCTTGGCCTGCTGTGTTCATCCAGCTCTGCACCGTGTTATCTCTAAATACCAAACAGCCTTGATAGCTATTGACAGAACTTGTGTACACAATGGTGGAGTATTTCTCTCTGGGGATCCAAGTTCCTTTTTCAAAGGATTGTGCCGTGAGGTCTATCTTCCCTCGAGTACAGAAGTTTTGCCACTACATGTTTTTCCATATGATTTTTAGCTGAGTCAGTTTGCCCGGATTATGGATAGAAGCTGTGGCCGCTAGCATTTCATTTGTGATTGACCTGGAGACATGGGGGCTGAAAACGACTCAGTCCCAGATAACAGCTGAGGCTAGCAAATTGTTGTATTGATGCCACAGCCAATTAAAGACACATCATGACCAAAGATAAATTCCATTCAGGTTTACTTCAGGTTTAAGCTAACAAATAGACTTTCAGTCAGCCTGGGGGAGGATTGGAGATGGAATCAAACATTCGTTTGTTATGATTCCTTTCAAGATCAATAGAGTATTTAACAAAAAGAAATCAAACTTCCAGTTAATAGATGAAAGATGACAAGATTTCATTTTTTTTACTTGTTTACTGTTTAAAAGCACTATTGACTAAACACTATCTTTGTAAGCAAAGTAAAATTTAAACCAGAAACAGAAGACCCCAGATTTTATTTAACAAAATAACTTCACAACTATACATTACACTGTTCTTTATGTTGATATTCAATTCTTCCAAAATAAGTTCAAAGAGATTCTTAACTCCAAGGGTTTACACTTCTGACCTTTTCCTTTCCCAGTATAGAATCTTAAAATTCCAGAAATCCATTTCATGGTCAGAATTTTCCGAAAGAAGTCTCCCCTGAGGTAAAGCTTGGCAAATCTTCCAACCGGTCTCAATGCTCATAAATTTGTTTGTTCCAATCTGAAGGCAAGCTCTCACCTGCATTCCTGTGCAGAGATTCAGGGACTCTGAGTCTTTAGCTGCCCTCTTCCTCTCCTGGACCCTGGCAGACTAAGTGAGCCGGAGTGTTTTTAGGGATAGTTTAGATATTCTTCCTCCCTCAAAGCTCTTTTCCATAACTACATGAGTCACTTGGGCACGTTTGCAGTTAGAAATGTTGATCAACTATCTCAGAAAACCCAAGTTTTCTCATCTGGTAACTAAATGGACAGTTTAAAACATAATGTATACGAACTGACAAAATCAATCAACCAACCAACCAACACTTTCTGGGACATTGGAGATTAACGGTCCATCCGCTGTTAGAATTCCGGCTATTGCCCTTGTTCAAGTGATATCATCTTGCAACCTCTTCCCAGAAAAACAGTCTGGGTCCCCTTTAATTTCTAACAATCAAATCAGACTGATGTGCTTCGGAACAAGGTCATCTGACTTGGTTATAATTTAAATTAAATGCAGTCCTAAAACATAATATCAAAATTCACGATGTGGAGGTGCCGGTGTTGGACTGGGGTGGACAAGGTCAGAAATCACACAACACCAGACTATAGTCCAACAGGTTTATTTGAAAACACAAGCTCATGTTTTCAAATAAATCTGTTGGACTATAGCCTGGTGTCATGTGATTTCTGACCTTGTCAAAACTCACAATTGTAACCTTTTCCAAACAATGAAGAAAATAACAAATTGTGATCACCATCCCATTAGAAAAGCCTTCATCCTTACTGAATCTGCCTCTTGGGGATGGGCATAAAAGATGATTACGTCAGCCCCGTTACATGACATGAACAAAATTTTTTTTATTTCCACATAAATTCACAGACTTATAGAAAAGAGAATTTGAAGAGTTAAGCTGTGAAAGCTGTTTTAATGCATCATGTTCTCTGGGCATTTTCTTTCCAGTTTCATCAGGAAAAGATCTGTGAGTAATTACATACAAAGGTATTTTGCATTCTTTGGTTATGTAGATATTCGCTGCCTGTGAAAGATATTCTTTTGGCAACAAAGAGACCTTGGAGTGCAGTTCATGGTTCCTTGAAAGTGGAGTCACAGATAGACAGGATAGTGAAGGCAGCGTCTGGTATGTTTCCCTTCATTGGTCAGTGCATTGAGTAAAGGAGTTGGGATATCCTGTTATTGTTGAACAGGACTTTGGTTGGGCCACTTTGGGAATACTGCATTCAATTTTAGTCTCCTTGCAATGGGAAGGATGTTGTGAAACTAGAAAAGATTTACAAGGATGTTGCAACATTTACAACATTTAAAAGGCATCTGGATGGGTACATTAATAGGAAGGGTTAAGAGGGATACAGGCCAAATGCTGGCAAATGAGACTAGATTAATTTAGGATATTTGGTCGGCGTGGATGAGTTGGACTGACAGGTCTATTTCTGTACTGTACATCTCTATGACTCTATGACTTTATAACCAGCAGAAATTATGCTGTTTGAACAAGGGCAGCCAAGATACTTACATTGCAGCATGTTTGTTCAGCCCTGGTATAACTCCATCGAGTATAACTGAGCCTTCATCCAGAAGAAAGGAGAGCTTTACTCCTCTGGACTGCAGGACTTTTGCTATGTTTTTAGCTCCATTGTTTCCCCCAACCTATAGGTAAGAAAGAAAGGTTTGCCTTTCAATAAATCCTTTCACAATCTTGTCACTATTGCCAAAGCCCTTTATTGTCAGTTGGAAATGTAGCAAATGCGACAATTTGCCACAGCAAGGTCCCATAAACAGCAATGTGGCAATGATTGAATAGTTGGAATTTTGTTTTAAGGATGTTGGTTAAGGGATAATTATTGACTGATAGGACTGTAACCTCCCTTGCACTTCCAATAATGGCATAAAATCTTTTATACTCACGAGACAACCCAGTTTAACAGCTCATCTGGACCACAGCATTTCTGACAGTGCCACACTCAGTGCTGCATTGTTATTGGACTCCTTGCTCAGTTTGAGGCCTTGAATTTACAATCATTTTATTAATTCATAGCTTGCGGCCACCATTGACTAAGCCAGCACATATTGCCCATCCCCAATTGCTCAAGGGGCTGTTAAGAGTATTGTGGGTCTAGAGTCATAGAGTCTCTACAATGTGGAAGCAGACCATTTGGCCCATCGAGTCTGCACTGGCCCTCCGAAGAGCCCACTCAGACCCACCCTGCTACCCTAACGCCATAACCTTCCATTCCCCATGGCTAATACCCCCCAGCCTACACATTCCTCAATACTATGGACAAATTCCCATGGCCTATCCAGCTAATCTGCACATCCTTGGTCTGAGGGAGGAAATCAGAGCACCTGCAGGAAACCCACGCAGACACGGCAAGAACGTACAAACACCTTACAGATAGTTGCCCGAGTCTGGAATTGAACCTGGGTCCCTGGCGCTGTGAGGAAGCAGTGAGGGGTGGGAAGCTCTTTGGAGGGTCAGTTCAGACCCACTGGGCCGAATGGCCTCTATTTGCACTGTATGGATTCTATGATCACATACAAATTGGAAGCACTTACTCGGATACACCTTACCTTAAACCATAACACGCAGGAGCATAAGTTTGTGATTCAGCCCATTGACTCTGCTCCATCATTCAATGAGATTGTGGCTAATCTGATAATCCTCAGCTCTACTTTACTGCTTTTTCCCTATAACCTTCTCAAACAGTTTCCCGAAACTTGCTGTGTTTGTCCACTTTGCAGTGATATTAACATTAGTGACAATATGTATGTTTCTTAGTTAATTGTTAATGCTGAGTTTCATCAAACACTAATAAACCTGTACTTATTGGGAGACTCACATCTAAACATCACATCAGTTACAGTGGGACAGCATTATGAAATTCAGACACATGCAGATAGGAATTGATAAGATCCCAGCAAACCACATTGTTCACGTAGAAGTGATCTACGATGCAAGAGGAGAAGTTCTAAACTACCTTCTGCGCTTGTAATAATGAGTTCTAATATATCCAAATTCATGTGCAAATTGATTTTGAGACTGCCTGCCTCATCTATTAAGAAAGTCCATTGCTTTGAAACTCTGGAGTAAACTGATCTCTTCTGTTCTTGGATTATTTACATATTGAAAAGTTGTCACTTCCACTGCTCCTGATTCACTTGTTTTTGTTTAAATATTCACTCATGGAATGTGGGTGTTGCTGGCTGGGCCAGCATTTATTGCCCATCCCTACTTGCCCTTGACAAGTTCATGGTGAACTGCCTTCTTGAACCCCTGCACTCCATTTGCTGTAGGGGTATCCATGATGCCCGTAGGGAGGTGGTTATAGAACATAGAACAGTACAGCACAGTACAGGCCCCTCGGGCCACGATGTTGTGCCGAACTTTTACCCTAAACCTAAGGTCTATTTAACCTCCACCGCTACCTTATACTATCATCCATATGCTTATCTAATAGCCGCTTAAATGCCCCTAATGAGGCCGACTCCACTACCCTCTCCGGCAATGCATTCCACGGCCCTACCACTCTCTAAGTAAAGAACCTACCTCTGACGTCTCCCCGATATCTACCTTCTTTCACTTTAAAACTATGTCCCCTCGTAAAAGCTACCTCCACCCTAGGAAAAAGTCTCTGGCTGTCTACTCTATCTATACCTCTGATCATTTTGTACACCTCTATCAAGTCACTTCTCATCCTTTGTCGTTCTAAAGAGAAAAGCCCTAGCTCTCTCAACCTTTCCTCGTAAGGCCTTCCCTCCATTCCAGGCAACATACTGGTAAATCTCCTCTGCACCTTTTCCAACGCTTCCACATCTTTCCTGTAATGGGGTGACCAGAACTGGACACATTACTCCAGATGTGGCCGAACCAGGCTTTTGTATAGCTGGAGCATAACTTCACAGCTCTTGAACTCAATCCCTCTATTAATGAAAGCTGGTTCTAGAATATTGAAAAGGTGACAGTGAGGAAACAGTAATGTATTTCCAAGTCAGGGTGTTGAGCGGCTTGGAGGAGGCCTTGCAGGGAGTGCTGCTCCCATGGCCGCAGTCATGGGTTAGAAAGTGCTGTCCAAGGAGATTTGTTGAATGTCTGCCACACCTCCAATAGATAATGCACACTGCTGCTACTGAGCGGAGGTAGTGGAGGGACTGGATGTTTGTGGATGTGGTGTCAATTAAGCAGGCTGCTTTGTCCTGGACGGTGTCAAGCTTCTTCAGTGCTGTTGGACCTGCACTCATCCAGGCAAGTGGGGAGTATTCCATTATACACCTGCTTTGTGCCTTGTAGATGATGTACAGGCTTTGGGGAGCCAGGTGGTCTGTTAATCACTGCAGGATTCATAGCATCTGACCTGTTCTTGTAGCCATAGCATTTGTATGTCTAGTCCAGGTCAATTTCTGGTCAATGGTAGCCTCCAGGTTGTGATATTTGGGGATTCAACAATTGTAATGCCATTGAATATCGAGGAATGATGGTTAGATTGAAGATACACACTTTATTTGAAATTATTAAGGCTTCAGGCTTATATTAAGTGATGAGTACAGCACTGCCCTTCACACTTCACAACTTGGGGGGAAAAGAAAAGGGAAATCTGAGAAATGTCTTCTCAAAGCCCATTAACACCAATCTTAAAGGAGAGAAGATGTTGTATCATTACATAGTTCCTTATAATATCCTTTAAACATCTCACAGCACTTGTTTCAAGCCTGACTTCAAGATACCTACAAAACCTTCAAGATATTCTGACCTCTTGTGCATTCCCAATCACAATTGCTTCAAGAGGAGGGAGTCGAGTTGTCAAGACTCTGGGTTTGTGAATTACTTCCATTCACCTACCTATCTACCTTAAAGCCTGTGTTTTTAGTCAGCTGACCCAGTACCCCCTTATGTGGCTCCATGGCATACTTTAGTTTTATGTTTGTGAGAACCACCTTGGTACAAGTCATGTTGTGTTCTATTTGTGTTGAAGAGTTCTTACCAAAATTTTATTGGTAAACAGGGAAATCAATTTGTAGGCAGAAGTGCCCAACAACCAAGCTTTCACTTTCTAGTTCTACACCTTCCTTTTCAAAAAGTCCATTTAAATTTCAAATTCCACCAAACAGGGCCTCAATCTAACCCAAAACATAATTCTGACACTACAACTCTTTTTCCATGCTGTACTGAAGCAACAGCCTAAATTATATGGTCAATTCTGTAGCAACACGGGAACCCACAACTGCCTGATTTAGAAATGAGTTTGTCACTACAGAGCCAAGTCAACACACAACTATTTTAATGCTCTTCTGAGTGTTTTCACTGCCTTGAGATCTTTTAATGTCATCCACCCATTTTCTCCTCATTCTGTGTGCTTTTACAAATACTTCCTAATTAGTTAGTTAACTTCCTCTCCAACAGTATTCCTGACGCTTGGCATTTTTACTGCTCTCAGTCTTTCCCCTTTTATAAAAATAAATTAGATGAAGAGACAGAGAATACTGATATAGGTTTGTTGATGATACAAAGCTGGGTGTGAATGCAAGCTGAGAGAAAGACACAGATGCTACAAAGAGATATCGACAAGCTAAATGAATGTGCACCAAAGTGGTAAATGGAGTATGATATACAGAATGGTAAGGTTATTCTGTTTGGCTTCAAGAGCAGAAAATTGTATTTTTTTTGAAGAAAGGTGTGAAACTCGTAAATGCTGATGCTCAGGAGGACTTGAACAATCTTGCACAAGGAAGTTAGTTTGCAAGTGCAGCAAGCAGTTGGACGTATGGTATGTTGGCCTTTAATGCAAGGAAGTATAAAACTAAAGAGATAGTAAGAACTGCCAATGTTGGAGTCAGAGATAACACAGTGGAGCTGGAGGACCACAGCAGGCCAGGCAGTATCAGAGGAGCAGGAAAGTTGACGTTTCAGGTCGGGACCCTTCTTCAGAAGAAGACTCCTGACCCGAAATGTCAACTTTCCTCCTCCTCTGATGCTGCCTGGCCTGCTGTGTTTCTCCAGCTCCACACTGTGTTATCAGCATAAAACTAAAGCACTCTTGCAATTATATAGAGATTTGGTGAAATGCAGTTGCGGTCTTCATGTAAAGTGAAGGGAATACTTGCCTTGGAGATAATAGTGAAGCTCACTAGAGTCATGTCTTGAATGAGAGGTTATCCTATTGTTAAAGAGCTGGGTAAGCTGGATCTATGTTCTCTGGAGTTAAGAAGAATGAGAGGTAATTTCATTGAAAACATTCAAGACTATGAAGGGATGTGACAGCATAGATTCTGAGAAGGCACAGTTTCAAGATAACAAGGTGTGGAGCTAGAGGATCACAGCAGGCCAGGCAGCATCAGAGGAGCAGGAAAGTTGATGTTTCAGGTCAGGACCCTTCTTCTGAAGAAGGGTCCTGACCCAAAATGTCAGCTTTTCTGCTCCTCTGATGCTGCCTGGCCTGCTGCGTTCCTCCAGCTCCACACCTTGTTATCTCAGACTCCAGCATCGTCAGTTCCTACTATCTCACAGTTTCAAGTTAAGTGGCTGATCATTTGGGATTGATACGGGGAGATTTTTTTTCATTCAAAAGGATTGTGAAATTTAGAATTCTCTACCCAGGAAGGCTGTACATCCATCATTGAATAAATGTGAGGCTGTGACAGACACAATTTAGGTCTCTCAGGGAACTAAATGGTATGAGGAGTGTGTAAGAAAATGAAGTCAAAATCAAATATCATCTAATGAATGGCAGAGCAGGCTTGTGGGCCTGAAATTCCTTTCCTGCTTCTATTTCTTTTGTTCGTTAACCTTCCTGCTCCTCTGACACTGTCTGACCTGTTGTGTTCCTCCAGCTCCACACTATGTTGTCTCTGACTCTGGCATCTGCAGGTCTTGCTATGTCCAAAGCATTTGTTCCAGCTACAGAAGCAAGGCCCCGTACCCCAACATCCCAGGTTCAGCACTTGACCTGGAGTTACCTCTTCATCATGTCCAATTCCAATGTAGAACGATCGACAGGGTATGTAGCCTCGTTTCAGTAAAAATTCCAGACCTTGGAGGATTCCCTAGGGAAAATAGAATACTTAAATACATAAGCACCAGCACTGGAATTTTTCTCTAAACAGATTCTCGATATGCTTTGTGAAGATTAAGAGTTAAACCTTGGGAAAGATCTTATGATTAGGGATACACAGGGTCCACGATTGTCTGCATTATATCAGAAAATTCTACCACACAAAAACAGGAAGCATCATACTTAATGTGATGCCCTTTATTGCAACTGAAGTGCCCTCCTCACCAGGGTGCAAACTTGGGCAGTATTTATGGAATAATCTTTGTCTGCTCAAAAATCACGTTATCCTTCTCAAATCCTCTGGCTGAGTCCAATAGAATACAAATCATTAGGTTTGTAACTGGCTTCATTGCAAGAATCACAGGTCATGCTCTCTCAAAGGCTTCATGGGTGACACCTTCCAAACCTGTGACATCTACCAAGGTTACCTCTAACAAGGGAACACCACCATACACAAGTTCCTCTCCAAGCAACTCACCAGTCTGACTTGGAAATATATTGCCATTCCTTCACTACAACTGGGTCAAATCATGGGATGCTTTCCCTGACTGTGGATCTACCTATACCCCAAGGATTGCAGCAGTTCAAGAAGACAGCTCACTTCCACCTTTTCAAGGGCAATTAGGAACAGACAATAAATGCTGGTCAAGCCAGCGATGCTCACATCCCATGAATAAGTAAGAGAAACTCGTCAGGGAAAAATCTCAAAAAACACAAATTTTGTAAAACCTGACAATTCATAGTCTCACACAATATAGATTAGATGATCTGTCTGACACAATCCATAAGCTCCTATACAGAGGCATTATTATAGTAAAATAAAACAGCTCAGAAAGAAGCCATTCTGCCCATCATGTCCCTGAAAAACATTTCCCCTATCACTCTACCACTGCCAATATCTCGATTAAAATCGATTCCTAAAAACTTTTCTGCTCCAAGGGCAACAAACCCAGTTACTATAGTACCTCCTGACTTGCCCTCACTCTGTGGCGCTGTATCCAACAGTGCACCATGTTAGCTGCCTTTCCTGTTTATTCTCCTGAATTCCACGTCCCATTCATACTGCACTTTACAAACTAATAGCTGACATGTGTGGCAAGCAAACTGCTAGACAACACCACGTTGAGTCATAGATCACCCGTGGAAGAAACTAATATCAGACCAAAGAATAGCCCGAACCTGACATTACAAAGAGTTATATAAACCCGACTTTTAGAATCAGCCTGTCTCTGTAAAAAGAGCTCCTCATTCCTTCCCCATGTATAAGTTGAAGATTTATTAAATATTTCAATTACACAAACATTTACTAGATTTTGTTTTATTCTACATGTAAATTAAACAGTTACACCTAGGTTTTCTCTTCTTACTCCCATGATTAAATTAACAATTTGCTTATTTTGTTTGCTGGATAATTCATTTGAAAACATGTCGAATGAAACGGTAGATACAGGTACAATTACAACATTTAACAGACATTTGGACAGGTACATGGATAAGAAAGGATTAGAGGGATATGGATCAAATGCAGGCAAATAGACTTTAGGAAACCTAGTTGACGTGAATGGGTTAGGCCAAAGGGCCTGTTTTTGTGCCTAATGATTCTAAAACAATTCCAGAGTTCAGCAGATATGATTCCCCTTTCTTATCTCATTCCAGGCCTGAAGTTAAAGCCAACACATTGCCTGACTAATTGGTGAAAGTGCAGAGTTAAACAGCTTTATTTCATTAGTGTCAATATGACCACAATAAAAGCCAACTGCATGTATATGAAGTGATGTTGTCGGAAAGTTGTGTCTAAGAAAGGAAACACATTGAGCTGGGCAGACCTTACAGCTGTATTTTTCCTTCCCCAGCCCAAAGAATGACGAAGGATTCCAGAGTAGAAAACTACAGAGTAAAATGACCGATTTGGCATGTGAAATAATACATTTTCCAGAGGTGGATCAGGCAGTGGGTTTTAAACAGTTTGCCGGAAATTGAGTTTAAGATTAAACTTCAGCAACTTGTACCATAAGAGACGACTTGTCGTCCATAGACCCACGTCCGTATAGATAGCCATCCTTCTCCTCCGCAGAAAACGGTGGAACATCCCACTCTTCTTCCAATGCAGGGACCACATCCAGGTGGGCAATCAGCATGAATGGCTGGAGGCTGTCGTTTGATCCACGGACAGTAAACAAGTGACTGTACTTAGCGATAATCTCATGTTGTACAAGGTTCGATGAGAACACAGTGGGAAATACTGCGAAGAAACAAGAAATGGATAATGTAATCAGGTAATGAGCAGATGCGGCTTTTGAATTTTTCTTTAAAATCCTGGTTTTTGCAAGCGTCTTTGTGAAACGAATACATCCCTTTGTCCCTGCAGAAGATCCCTTGTAAGCCTGCTGCAGAATTTGAAAATGCTTGCGGTAAGGGAAGGCAGGAGAATGGGGTTGAGAAATAGATTGAACGCCAGAGCAGAGGGTCACTGGGCCTGCAACGTTAACTCTGATTTTTTCTTCACAGATGCTGCCAGACCTGCTGAGCCTTTCCAGCAACTTCTGTTTTTGTGCCAGGGCAAACTCAATAGGCTGAATGGCCTAATTCTTCTCTCTCTCTCTCTCAGTCTCTTAAGTGACGAGAATCATTTCTTTGCTAGTTCCTTATGACTTGAATTGATAATGTTCATCAGTAGTTATTTGTAGAACCTAAATGTTGTGTATTTACTAATTTGCAATATATTTCATATTGCTGTCTTACCGCAGAACAATTCAGATATGACACCTATACTAATGAAGGCTCTTAACATTTTTTTGCTTTTCACAGATGCTGCCAGGCCTTCTGAGTTTCTCCTGTGCTTTTTTAAAAATGTTATAAATACGCTAGTTTTTATTGAAGCACAGTGGCAGTGTCACTACCTCTGAGCCAGAAGCCCTGGGTTCAAGTCCCACCCAATCCAAAGGCATCCTTGTGTAACATGCCTGAGCAGGTTGATTAAAAGTATCGACATCAGATTTATTTACACTGCTTAAAAATATCAGCCATCACAAGATCTCTACACAACATGTTCCCAGATTACAGTTCTTAAGTATTTCTGGAAGCTTCTGTTTCCTCCAGCTCTCAGAGCTACACCCATGTTTAAATCAAATAGCATAGTGGAAATAGATCAGCCAACCGACTAACACAAAGGAATTTAAAAATCGAACATTGCATGAAACAGGCTTAAACAGACTTCATGTAGTGTGCTTCCAGCCAGATGCTTATTGTGTCTTGAAAAATATCTTGGTGACGTCTTGTGTATAACATGAGTTCAATACCTGGAATATCGTGTACAATTCTGGTGTCCTTATCCAAGGAAGGATATCCTTGACTGTGAAGGAATGCAACAAGGGTTCACCAGTTTAATCCCTGCGATTGTTTTATGACAGATTGAGGAAACCGGATATGTGTTCTCTGGAATTTCAAAGAATGAGAGATGGTCTCATTGAAACTTAACGAGATTCTTACAGCATATGACAATGTGGACTTAGATAGGATATTTCATGTGGCTGGTGAGTCTGACAGCAAGGAGTATGGTCTCTGAATAAGGGTCGGGCCATTTAACACGAAGACTAGGAAGGATTTCTTCACTCTTGGAATTCACTCCCCCAGCGGGTGTGGAAGCTCAATTACTGAGCATGTTTGAGACAGAAATTGGTAGATTTCCGGACCCTAGGAATAGCATTTTAGGTGGGTTTTTTTTAAAAGATCAGTCACGGGATGAGGGCTTCACCGGCAAGACTAGCATTTATTGCCCACCCCAGAGGGCAGTTAAGAGTCAACCACATTGCTGTGGGTTTGGAGTCACATGTAGGCCAGACCAGGTAAGGATGGCAGTTTCCTTCCCTGAAGGACATTAATGAACCAGATGGGATTTTCCCCAACATCGGTAATGAATTCATGGTCATCATTAAACTCTTAGTTCCAAATTTTTTAAAAATTGAACCCAAATTCCACCATGGCAGGATTTGAACTCAGGTCCTCAGGACGTTAGAGATAACAAGGTGTAGAGCTGGATGAACACAGCAGGCC
>NC_063356.1:11768050-11802609 GCF_021869965.1 Rhincodon typus
TATGATGCTGCTTGGCCTGCTGTGTTCATCCAGCTCTACACCTTGTTATCTCAGATCCTCCAGCATCTGCAGTTCCTACTATCCCCAGGACGTTATCTGGGTCTCCGGATTAACAGCCTAGTGATAATACCACGAGGTCATCACCTGCCCTATCATCCCAATCAATACAATGGTGGAGTAGGCTCAATGTGTGAATGTTCCTATGTTCCCCTCTTTAACCTAAATAAAATGAGGAGAAGCCTTGGTCTTGTTAGCAAAGTGATAACGACATGAGATTCTCACAGCTTATTTCAGAAAGCACTGCACAAATTAACTTATGTGTTATCACTCAATAAACCATAATATTTTCCAAAAGCAAATAAATAAAATTGTCTTGACGACAGAGCGGACATGAAGCACAAATATGTTAAAACTTTAATACTTTATACTTTAATATAGAGTCATTCAGCACAGAGACAGGTCCTTCAGCCCATCTTATACATGCCAACCACATTTCCTAAACTGTACTAGTCCCATTTGTCTTTGTTTGGCCCATGTCCCTCTAAACCTGTCCTATCCATGGACCTGTACAAATATCTTTAAAATGTTGTCATCGTACTTGCCACTAACACTTCCTCTGGCAGCTCGTTCCATTTATACTCCACCCGCTGTGTGAAAAAGTCTTAAGCCATCTTAAACTTATGTTCTCCAGTTTTGGATTCCCCTAACTTGGGGAAAAGACCTTTGCTATTCACCTTATTTGAGCCCCTCATGATTTTATAAACCCCTATAAGGTCACCCCTCAACTTCCTATAGACTAAGGAAAGAAATTCCAGCCTATCCAGCCTCTTCTTATAACTCAAACCTTCCAGTCTTGGTAAGATTGCTATAAATTTTTTTTTTCACCTTCTCCAGTTTAAGAACATGGCAATACACTTACTTATTTCAGAATAAATACTAATGGAATTAACAGAGTTAAAAAGGTGACAATTCTACAATGCTTTATTTTAGAAACTGTAACTTTCAGTTCACTCACAGGAAGTAGTTTGTTTCAAAACACAGTTCTTTTGCAAATTCTATGTAACCTTAGCAATAAGCAGACGTTTAGCATGTCTCTAGAGTTTAAAAAGTTGGCGTACTTATTCAAGTAAGATTAGAAAAGTTACATTTGGACAATTTACTGTAAGTAAGCTTCCTCTTCCTCACTTCACTACCTAATTTATACATGTATTTATGTGTATCTGGAAGATAAGGAAACCCTTGGTCAGCACTTTCAAGATAATGTTTCACCCCACCCACATACATTTCCTGAGCTGCATTTTAAATCTCCTTTGTTGACCTTTGGTCAAGGCAGCCATTACAATCATCATCTTCTCTGATGTGATTTCAACATATCCATCAGAAAATCTTAGAGTTGTTTCCTTCGTTGTCTGGGATCCTGATTAGGAACATGTCTAAGCTATGGAAACTTGGCACGAGCACACAACCTTTTCCAGCAACAGCATTACTAGCAGTGTCCGAATGCACAGCACCCTTCCATGGAGAAAAATGCCACAAGATGCTTCGCAGATCGGAGGAGAAAAGCAAACCCACAGACTTTGAGGGGGGTGGGGGGAAGAAAGGAGAGGTGGGTAAAGCGTGGTAAGATACAGATTGCGAGAAAGAGTCACATGGGAGGGTGACAATACAGTAAAGTGCTGCCTATCCACTCTCCAGTCAGTAAAAGTGCGGTGACCTCTGGTAGCTCACAGCCCTATGTTGTCTGATGGCTCTGGGCTCAATGTTCTCATGCAGCTGAAATGCCAGAAAAACAATTAAAATGAGCTGTCTTTGCATCACCAGCAGTACTTATTTGTATGAAAAGACCTGGTCAAGAAGTATCTTCCTCCCAAATTTTGTCTGTGTCTTTTTCTTTTGGAATCGTATTCTTTTAAAATAACATTAAGCAAGGTCTTTTACCAGCAGACATTTACTGATCCCCATTAATACTCTTTGTTAACTGAACAGGGTAGAGGTGGGTACAATTACAACTTTTAAAAGACATTTGAACAGATACATGGGTAGGAAAGGTTTAGAAAGATCTGGGCCAAATGCAGGCAAATGGAACCAGTCAGCATGGATGAAGTGGGCCGAAGGGTCTGTTACTGTGCTGTATACCTCTATGACTCTAAGAACATTAGATAGCCTTTTAATTGCACTTTGTAGCGATTATTCTTCAAAGGCTCTCATTACCCTTATTCTTCGAGGTTATGGGAATTAAAGGCAGCGAGCTATTACCCACCACCCAATTTAATGTTTATTTAAACACACCACCCTTCAGTCTCCATTAAATTTTGTTTGGCAGTCTTTTCTTAAAAATGAATTTTTCTTTTCTGTAGCATGAGGTTCAAAAAGTAATATTAAAGTGAAAGAGATAATCTTTTGGTACGGTTTACAAAATATGGACTTCAAGAGACCTTAAAAAGTAGGCAAACATCTACACTGCTTCCCAGCACAAGATTTTACGATAATTACAGACAGATAAAACCATTTGGTCCATCTTTGTATTGCTGTTCAATGTCTCTCACCTATTGGAGTTCCTTTGGGATGGATGAAAACAAATTGAACACAAAAATTAGGAGCAGAAGTAGGTAATTTGTTACCTTGAGCCCTCTGCCCTATCCAGTAGCTGATCTGATTCTAGCCTTAACCTTAGAATATAAGAAATTAGAGCAGGAATAGGCCATTTGGCTCTTTGAGCCCATTCCATCATTCAGGGAAGAATCAGACATTGCCCAATGGAAACGTCAACTATTGTTTAAATAATTCATTTTTTTCTGCTTATGAGCTGGGTTCTAAATAAATGCCCACAGATAGGCTCAGGAGAAAGCAACAGCCTCAAAGTGGGTGAAGTGGGCAGAATTTGTGCAGCATTCTATCCACGGTGTTAAAATTCCCATTTGTAACAGTTCATAAAACAGTATTCAAAGCTACTAGCCAAGTACTGGAAAATGGGATTAGAATAAATGGATGCTTGATGGTCGGTGCTAACATGATGGGCCGAAGATCCTCTCTCTGTGCTGTTAAAGCTCTTTTGGGAAAGCAGTCTGAACAGCCACTTGCAACTTACCTGCAGGATGGGAGGACACAAGCTGAAACTTATCAGACTTATTGTCTTACGTATGTAAACATGCAAATCAAGGCTTTATTTCCCCCTCTCCCCAGTGCCCCCAATACCTACCCCTCCAATCTTCCTTCATAGCTCAGAGCAGACTTTGCAGATCAGCCCTTGTTTTGCCCCTTGGCATTAACTCCAGAGCCTTGAATGTTCTCTCATTTCAGGCCAGCAGAGATGAGTTTTGTATTGCACTTTAATGAAAGCACAATCAAATTTGATCAGTACCTCTTTTGCTTTTTCTACTGCTTGACTTTGCGGTTCGAATATTTAGAACTTCAGTCAAAAGAATGTCAATTTACTAAAACCCAGCTGGCAAAAATATGTTGTTACAGTGTCACGTCAAACATTTTCCAAGATTTTTTATGCGCATACGTTTTATGCATCAAGTGAAAAGTTAGAATTCTGCAATGAAAATGTCTGGCTGAAATGAAATGTCCAACCCTATGACCTTTGTAATAGGAGAGGTATAAAACATTCCCATATCCGCCAGCTTGAAAAACTAGTGAAAGTTTCAAAAAAGCTAATGACTTCTAGACGTCCTTATGATTTCACATAACAAATAGTTTTACTGAAAGAAAAGTGGGACTGTACACCATATGGAGTAATGCTTGTTGCATTATATAGGCTTGTTATATATGGACTTGGGCTTCTTGCATACAGACCAGACCAGCGCATTAAATTTACTCAATGTCCATCACCTACTGGAGTTCTTTAGGGATGGATAAATAATTAGGAGCAGAAATAGGTAATTTGTCATTTTGAGCCCTCTGCCCCATTCGATAAAATCATGACTCATCTGATTCTGGCCTTAACATTCCAAAATTCGAAAGTAGAGCAAGAGTAGGTTATGAAGCCCTTCAAATCCACTCCACTATTCAGTGAGATTGGGGCTGGTCTTCAACATCATTTACCTGCACTACCCCTGTATCCCTGAAGTTCTTTAACATGTAGGTATGTTTTGATCTTGGTCTTAATCATAGTCAACACCTAAGCCTTGCAAGCCCTCTGGGCAAGAGAATTCCAAAGACTCCCCAGCCCGAGTGAAGAAATTCCTCATCAGTCCTAAATGAGTTACCTGTCATTATGAGACTTTGTCACCTGATTGTATACTCCTCCCAAGCCAAAGGAAGTATCCTTCCTGTGTCTAACATGTTGAGTTCTACAAGACCTTGGCATGCTAGTATGAAATTATCTCAATCTTCTCAGCTCCAAAGAATAAAGGCCCAATCTGTTCAATATTTTCTCAAAGGACAGTTCCTCCATTCCAGACAATAGTATGGTGAACCTTTGTTGCCTTCCTTCTGTGGCAAGTATGTCTTTCTATAGGGAAACAAAGCAAAACTGCACACAATACTCCTGGTGTGGTCTAACCAAGGACCTATAAAATTGCAGTGAAATTAGAGCTAAAGTTTTGGGTCCAGTGACCCATCTTCAGGAGTGTTCCAAAGACGGGTCACTAGACCTGAAATGTTAACTCTGATTTCTCTCCACAGATGCTGCCAGGCCTGCTGAGTTTTTCCAGCAATTTCGATTTTTGCTTCTGATTTCCAGCATCTGCAGTTCTTTCAGTTGTTTATAATAATTGCAGTCCTATCCTCAAATCCTCTTGTAACAAGTCCAACATGCCATTTGCTTACTTATTTGTCTGCTGCACTTGCATATTAACATTCAGTGATTGGTGAACAAGGATACCCAAATCCATTTGAAGTTCAACACTTCCCAGCCTCTCTCCATTTAAGAAATACTGCATATTTCTGCTTTTTTTTCAAGCAAAGTGGATAATCTCACATTTCTCCACATTATATTCCATCAGCCAAAGTGCCCAATCACTTAGACTCTTCAAATCTTTTCATTCTCCTCACAACTCATCTTCCCATTTAGCTGGGTGCCAGCTGCAAGACTAGAATGTAACATTTATTCCCCACATCCAAATCTTTGATATAGATTCTGAACAGCTGGGACTCATGCAATAATCCTTGAGATTCTGTTGATACCAGTCATCACAGCTTGCCAACGTGAAAATGGCCCATTTATTCTCACTCCCACTTTTCTGTCCATTAACCAGTTCTCAACCCGTACCAGGACATTTCTCCCAATCCCTTGTTCTCTAATTTCGTTTACCAACCTCTTGCATGCGGTCTTATAGGACGTTTTCTGATAAGTAAAATATATATCAAATGCACGGCTCCTCTTTATCTATTCTGGATTCTCAATAAACTCCAACCAGATTGTTAAACATGATTTCCTTTTCATGAATTCATGTTGACACTGCCTAATCCTAACCACCTAACTCCATTTTCCTGTCTGCATTCCCATAATCCTTGACTTTTTTGTTAGTCAAAACTCTAACTTACTCAGTTTTGAATACATTCAATATCAGCACAATGTAGACTAGAAAGTGACCTCAAGCTGAGGGGATGGACAGGAGAGGTGACCGTGCAGAGATCTATGGTAACTGTCCTGCACACATTGGTTAGAATGCTTCAAACAAGCATGTGATAGGTACTTTGGCCCCAAGAATTAAGTTATATTAACAAGTGTTTGGAGACATGAGGGCAGTTCTTGTCAGGAAGATGTCTTCTTTAGATGGAAGATGCACCAGGAATGCTGGAGGAAGACTAGGGGGAAAGAATTTCTTCACAATTTGCTAGAGTGCAGAATACTGCCATCACAAATTACTGAGCTCAACACATTCTGTGCCAACCATACACTTGACTGCCTGTTTTAGGTATGTCTGGCTCCCGGCCCCAACATATTATAAGCTTCTCCTGTTTTTCGAGGAAGAGAGTTCCACGAGCCTCATAAAATGTAGCTCTTCATCTCAGTCTTTAAAAGAGAGACAGCTCTATTTTTTAAAACTGTGTCTCCTAATTGTAGCCTCACCCATAAGGAGGCACATTAACTCCGTCAAGTCCCTCCAGGATCTTATATGTTTTACCAAATTGCTCAAATTTTCTTCATCAGATAACCCCATCATGTTATGAATCAGTTGAACGAACCTTCACTGAACAATATTATCCTCATTATAATGGAATTATATTCTTCTCAAGTAAAGAGATCAACTCTGTACATGGTACTCCTGATGTGCCCTCACTAAGCTCCAGTACAACTGTAGTAACGTTTCTCACTTTTATACTCAATTTCCCTTATAATAAGTGGCATTATTCCACGTGCCTTCCTAACCCTTGCTAAACATTTGACTAACTAATGGGATTCAGGTAGGAGGACTCCCAGATCCCTCGGCGCAGTCTTGCTCAATTTAAATAACACACTGCTTTTGTATTCTTGCTGCATTCCACATTTTGCTCCGACTGCCAATTTTTTGCCCATGATTCAACCAGTTCAAGTGCCTTCATAGACTCTTGACAACTTACTTCCCACTTATCTGTGTCACCTACTAATTTAGATACTATCAATTCAGTCACTTCATCCAAGTCATTCAACTTTTTATTAGTTCACATGATGAATATTGCCAACATTTATTGCTCGATAAATTGGAAATACCTGTAGCTGAGCAGTCAGTACTACTCCTTGGGGCATGCCACTGGTTATAGCTTGCCAACTCAAAAATAACTCATTTATCTCTGCTCTCTCCTTCCTGTTAGCTAACCAATCTACTATCTGAAGTTAATGTCACTACCTAACACATGAGAGCTTACTTTGTGTAGTGACCTTTGATGTGACACCTTATCAAATGTCTTTTGGAAATGACATCCATAAAGTTCTCCTCTGTTTTCCTTGCCTATTTTGCAATGATACCAAGTTAGTTTTGTCTTTTGCTTTGCCTATTGACTGGCTTCATGTTTAAAATTTCACTCTCTCTCCCCCTTCACGTTAACAATCAGTGTGCCTTCCAAATACATTGAAACAGTTACGACTCATCTGCAGTGGCAGAAAAACCCAAATAAACATTTGCTTAAAAATTACTTGTAGCATGATGTAAGATCTGTTATCAAAGTACAGATACCTTTTAAGTTTTTAAGAAAGAACTAATCAGTATTAAATAGGCCCTTTAAGTTTCAGCTGAGTGAGAGGGAACACCTGATGATTGGGGATGTTTTGTGTAATCTGTAATACGTTTGCAGAAAATAAAACCCCATTGCCTCATTGGGTAATCACAGGCATACCGAATCAGCATGTGCTTTCCAAATGAATGCAAATGGCCATGAACTGAATTAAAAATGCTGTCAATGTAAAATAAGAACAATTTTAATGATTGTGTTGGTTAAATTAGCTTTGAATTTCTATTCCAAATATAGCATGGTACTTGTGCATGGCCATAATCCTTAAGGTTTTCTCAAATCTACCATATGGATCTAATCTCTCCCTCCTTTAAGATTGTTCATAAGGTACACCACTGCCTTTCACAGATAGAAATATCTCCTCCATCATCTTCTCGTCAACACAGGGGCTCTACCACTTCACACCTAAATTTCTGTAAGGAATTCTTGTTTGATTGGTTATGCCTGGCTTCTACCTGGATGGATCAGAGTCTACTAGATACTAAGGCAGCAGCAGCATCTGAAGGGGGTTGGAAATCGCAGTGAAAATCAATCAGACAATGGATCAGGGCCATTGTGGCAGGGAAAAGGACCGTAGCATTGCAGGGGTTTGTTGGAAATTGAATCACAACTATTTGCATTGAAGGAAGGAGGTGACAAGGATTTCACTCTACAATAATTGAGCTGAATGGCTCATTGCGATACATCAGGGTAGCACAGATGTGCTTAAATTCCTGGTGGATTTTAGCAAACAGAAATAAATTGACTAAAATAAAACAAAGAACTGTGGATGTTGGAAATCTGAAACAAAAACAGGAGTTGCTGGAGAAACTCAACAAGTCTGGTAGCATCTGTAGACAGAAAACAGCCAACGTTTCGAGTCCAGTGACTCTTTTTTGAGTTCTGAAGTTCTGAAACGTTAACGGTTTTCTCTCCACTGATGCTGTCAGAAGTACACAGGCACTGGATCTGCAAATATGACTGTTGTAAAGCAGGGGAATTGGTTTGTATGCTGCTCAATAGTACCAAAATGATATTATGGTCCCTATTCTTATTGGTATTTATTTATTACTAGGTACTCCATTGAATAGTTGCTTAGAAATGTCCTTACAAACTATTTTGTCAGAATCTCTCCCAAATTAATATTTTGACACTTTTTTTTGTAATTTTCCTCTTTCCTATTGCTTAGCAACCCATGGTGTTATTGCACATTTCCTTTGATTTTCTGCTTTCTAATTTGCCCCATAGTAGTAGCTGTGCTCTCAGTCCAGTTACTGATTTCTTTTAGTGTTAGGGCCCAAGCTAAGAGCCTCGTGTGCACCCCATTTTGGAACAATGTGTTGCAATAAAGTTGAATAATGCCATCAGTAGGAACAGCAGATAAAAAGAGAACCTGCTACAGGAGTTGAACCTGCATACAGAAGAACCGTTCTCTGACAGCAGTTACCTAAGATTTTGAAGATGTGGAGGTACCAGTGTTGGATTGGGGTGGACAAGGCACCAAATCCAATGGCGTCAGGTTATTGTCCAACAGGTTTATTTGAAAACACAAGCTTTCCAGCATTAAATGGAGCAATACAGGATGATTGGGAAACTCTAGTGATTTCCAGTTACGACAGTGTTTCCCAAACATTTTCCCATTGTGGCCCCATCTGGAGGCTTGAAAAGAGTTGCAACCCCTCGGTGAGTGGTCGGGTTCGGAGAGGAGAAGACGCCATTAGAGGATGGGAAAATCAGGGCTTGGCCATTTCTGCCTTAGAGCTTAATCCCAGTTAGGGACCCGGCCACTGTTTTAGGAAATCCATGGAAATTAAGGGACTGGATCAGAAATAGTAGGGAACTGCAGATGCTGGAGAATCCGAGACAACAAGGTGCAGGGCTGGATGAACACAGCAGGCCAAGCAGCATCATAGGAGCAGAAAGGCTGATGTTTCGGGCCTAGACCCTTCATCAGAAAAGGGGGAAAGGGAAGGGGGTTCTGAAATAAATAGGGAGAGAGTGGGAGGTGGATAGAAGATGGATAGAGGAGAAGATAGGTGGAGAGGAAACAAACAGGTCGAAGAGGCGGGGATGGAGCCAGTAAAGGTGAGTGTAGGTGGGGAGTTGGGGAGGGGATAGGTCAGTCCAGGGAGGACGGACAGGTCAAGGGGGCGGGATGAGGTTAGTCGGGAGGAGATGGGGGTGTGGCTTGAGGTGGGAGGATGGGATAGGTGGGAGGAAGAACAGGTTAGGGAGGCGGGGACGAGCTGGACTGGTTTTGGGATGCACTAGGGGGAGGGGAGATTTTGAAGCTTGTGAAATCCACATTGATACCATTGGGCTGCAGGGTTCCCAAGCGGAATATGAGTTGCTGTTCCTGCAACCTTCGGGTGGCATCGTTGTGGCACTGCAGGAGGCCCAGGATGGACATGTCGTCTAAGGAATGGGAGGGGGAGTTGAAATGGTTTGCAACTGGGAGGTGTAGTTGTTTATTGCGAACCGAGCGTAGGTGTTCTGCAAAGCAGTCCCCGAGCCTCCACTTGGTTTCCCCGATGTAGACCCTCTTCCGTACCTCCACCGGCCCTAAACCCCACCTCTTTCTCTGTTACATTGATGACTGTATCGGCGCCGCCTCGTGCTCCCACGAGGAGCTCGAACAGTTCATCCACTTCACCAACACCTTCCACCCCAACCTTAAGTTTACCTGGACCATCTCTAATACCCCCCTCCCCTTCCTGGACCTCTCGGTCTCCATATCGGGCAACCACCTAGAAACCGATATTCATTTCAAGCCCACCGACTCCCACAGCTACCTAGAATACCCCTCCTCCCACCCACCTTCCTGCAAAAATGCTATCCCCTATTCCCAATTCCTTCGCCTCCGCCGCATCTGCTCCCAGGATGAGGCATTCCACTCCCGTACATCTCAGTTGTCCTTGTTTTTCAAGGACCGTAACTTCCCCCTCTCAGTGGTCGAGAACACCCTCAACCGTGTCTCCCACATCTCCCGCAACTTATCCCTCACACCCCGTCCACGCAATAAGAACCAAAAAAGAATCCCCCTCGTCCTCACGTACCACCCCACCAACCTCCGGATCCAACGCCTCATCCTCTGACACTTCCGCCATCTGCAATTCGACCCCACCACCAAAGACAACTTTCCCTCCCCACCCTTATCTGCTTTGTGGAGGGACCACTCTCTCCATGACTCCCTTGTCCGCTCCACACTCCCCTCCAGCCCCAGCACACCCGGCACTTTTCCTTGCAACCGCAGGAAGTGCTACACCTGCCCCCATACCTCCTCCCTCACCCCCATCCCAGGCCCCAAGAAGACTTTCCACATCAAGCAGATGTTCACCTGCACATCTGCCAATGTGGTATACAGCATCCGCTGTACCCGGTGTGGCTTCCTCTACATCGGGGAAACCAAGCGGAGGCTCGGGGTCCGCTTTGCAGAATACCTACGCTCGGTTCGCAATAAACAACTGCACCTCCCAGTCGCGAACCATTTCAACTCCCCCTCCCATTCCTCAGACGACATGTCCATCCTGGGCCTCCTGCAGTGCCACAACGATGCCACCCGAAGGTTGCAGGAACAGCAACTCATATTCCGCTTGGGATCCCTGCAGCCCAATGGTATCAATGTGGATTTCACAAGCTTCAAAATCTCCCCTCCCCCTACTGCATCCCAAAACCATTCCAGCTCGTCCCCGTCTCCCTAACCTGTTCTTCCTCCCACCTATCCCCTCCTCCCACCTCAAGCCGCACCCCCATCTCCTCCCGACTAACCTCATCCCGCCCCCTTGACCTGTCCGTCCTCCCTGGACTGACCTATCCTCTCCCCAACTCCCCACCTACACTCACCTTTACTGGCTCCATCCCCGCCTCTTCGACCTGTTTGTTTCCTCTCCTCTATCCATCTTCTATCCGCCTCCCACTCTCTCCCTATTTATTTCAGAACCCCCTTCCCCTCCCCCTTTTCTGATGAAGGGTCTCGGCCCGAAATGTCAGCCTTTCTGCTCCTATGATGCTGCTTGGCCTGCTGTGTTCATCCAGCCCTGCACCTTGTTGTCAAGGGACTGGATCAGTTGTTTTAACATGGACTCACTGTGATGCCTGTCATATGAGGACTGGTGGGTGTCAGTAGAACCAAACCTCGCATGAATCGGCCCAAGTACGTAGAAAAACAACATCAAGCACCAACATTATGTTAAACATTGTCTTTGCAAAATATAATTAGACTGGGCTCTGCCCATAATCTGCAATTATACTTGCAGTTGTGCATATTCATGTTTGCAGCTGGCACTCAGTCAGGCATCCTCCCTGTTGTGCATTCAATTACATTTTCCCAACATAATCAAATATTTAGAACACTTGTTACTGACATAATGCCTTACACAAAGATGTATGCAGTTGAATTTCTCTCTAACTTTAAATGCTGATGTTAATTTATTCATGTGGTCTTACACTCAATGATTCAGCAGGTCCCCAATTTCAGCAAAAAAAAAGACAGTATAGACTGAGGCAAGGGGGAAGAGATGGCTGTTTGACTGGATTAGCAATCCAGGGGCTAACACTCTTGGGAATACAGATTCAAATCCCACTGTGCCAACAACTGGAACTTTAATTTAATTAACAAAAATTTGGAATTTAAAGCTCATCTGATTAATAGTGACTAGATAATGGCCAGAAGGCACCAACAGACAATGTACGGTCAATTTATTGCGGGGTTATAACCCCCATTATAATCTTTTGCCCATGAGGTGCAGTAATTTAGGGGACTATTGTCACTTGCAAACCCAATCCTTACAAAATAACGAGGAGATCTCTAAAATTCCTCAGCCACCAATTCCCAAAACAAAAAGGAAACCGACAAGAGAAAACCTTTTGTTACCAGGAATCCACTGGATCCTGACAATGGACTCATTTTACTGCTAAGTCAACTTCATAAAGAACTAAGAACAGTACCTTTAGGCAAAAAGTCTCCAAACTCTTCCAGGGCGGAGATGTCAAAGTCAGTGGCGTTGCGGCTGACAGTGCGGATACGAAGTGCCCCTTTCAAATTGTCCAGAAGTAGTTTTCCTTCAGACTCGCTGAAGTTTGCTGCAAAAGCTGCATGACTCCTGTCAAAGTAGCTGGAGTCCTGGTTCCCAGCAGCGCTGAATGTGTAGGTCCTGATTAACAAAGCGCTCAGAAATATTAGAAACACAGACAGCAGAACCAGCAGGATGATCAGGGCGACTTTAACCCTGCCTCTTGTATTTTTCATCTCTCCTTTCCAACATAAAATAAAACACACCCCACTTTCTCCTCCCCAGTATTACCAGCAGTAGCACAGACTCCCGCAGTTCTGTGCTAACACAGCTCTGTCTCTCTCTGTCAATTGCAATACTCAGGGGGAGCTGTAGTTCCCGTTCTCAATCTCAATCTCAAAAAAAAACTTGTGTTGAGCACAATCACATGTGGCTATCTCACCCCCTCCCTCTCTCCCTCCCACTCCAAAGCACTGCCTACCCCTCACTACCACCATCTCTCTCACACACACAGACATAAACACAATTCAACAAATTGCTGGAGAAACTCAGGCAGCATCTGTGGGCAGAGAGCAGAGTTAATGTTTGGAGCCCGGTGACTCTTCATTAGAAAATTCAAGGTGGACCCTGCCAGTGGACTGCCGCACTGTCAGAGGTGCCTTTCTCGACATCGCAAAATTGTTACAACACTGAAGGTGGCCATTCAGCCCGTCATGTCTGTGCTGGCTCTCTGAATGAGCATTGGGATTTGGTGCCATTCCCTAAACCTTTCCCCATAACCCCGCCCGTGATTTCTATTTAGATAATCACCCAATGCATTGTTGAATGTTTCAATGGAACCTACATCCATCTCATTCCCAGGCAATGCATTCCAGACGCAAACAACATGGGTGATTATCAAATCTCATTTGCTTTTTTTGCGAATGACCTTGCTTCATTCTCGATTGTTTTATGGGAAGGAATATTTTCTGTCCAGTCCCCTCATGATCTTGAAAACTTCTACCAAATATCCTTTCAGTCTTCTCTCTGACATAAAACAGTCTCAACCTCTCCAATCTGTCCTCAAAACTAATGCTTCTCATTCCTGGAACAAGTAATACGTATTCCCGGTCCGTGTACGCTGTGTCGGTGTGTCAAAACTGTTGCCAAAATTGATTTCTAGTTTCATAAGTTACTGCCTGCACAGACCTCGGAGGTCTGTGTAAAAGAGAACACAAAGGACTGTAGTTGGCAATGCCAGCATTTATTGCTTGTCCCCACTGACCTTGAATCAGTCCATTCCAGAGGATAGATCAGAGTTAACCATTTTGCTGTGGGTATGCAGTCACGTGTAGGTCTGATTGAGGAAGATAGGTATTGTATAATGTGATGGTTATAAAAGAGTTAATGTTGAAATTACATTAAGTTCCACCCACTCTGATGTCAGACAAACTTTGGTTGGAGAACCAGGTGGTCTGACACAAGGTCCAGATGGGCTCAGAAGTGACATATCCGGCTACTTATTAATTAATTATAACCAGCTAATCTGCACCCATTGCAATCATGCAATAAGCTGCTTCTTGGTTTGTAAGACAAATGCCTCTTCTTGTTAAGACCCATCAATTCTCTTCCACTAATAATGAGAGAAACCCGTAGGCTCAGCATAGAAAGTAAGATTCCCAAATTGATATTTTAATTTAAAATCTGTAAGTTTCCTTTGTGATCTGACTTTTGTTACAGTGCCTCCTAGGGGCTGCTTTCAGATTGGGTTCAATGTGGTTTAAGTTGTTCAAAAAGTCGAGAGGAAAATGGGTGGCAACCTTCTATCTTAACCACCCAGAGCTCAATGTAACAATTGGCAGATTTTCTTCCTGAAATCAGATAGAATGAGATTCCCACCACTTTTGACCACCTCGACTCTACAGTCTCCTCCATCTTTACAAATACCCAAGGAATCTGTACTGTTCAAAATCATCTCTTCTGCTTCCGTCACTTTCTTCTTCCTGCCATTGGTACCTGTTCCTTCAACTGTACAGATGCTAAGCTATGAAATTGCTTTCCTAATCTTCTCCACCTCCCTCTGCTCCTTTTAAGATGCCTTGATATCCCTTCCTTTGGCTGCAGTGAAATTGTGATTGATATGCAGCTTGACATGGGGTTGGTGAGCTCAGTTGGCTGGACAGCAGGTTGGCAATCGACCAACAGCCTGGGTTCAATTCCTGTAGTGCCTAGGTTACCATTGAGGTCCTGCTTTCTCAAACTTGCCCCTGACCTGAGGCATGGTGGCCCTCACCACCAACCATATCTCTCTCTCTCTCTCTAATGAGCGAGCATGCCTCTGGACACTGTACTAAGTTAGAGGAACTATATAAATGCAGGTTGGCATGCTGGCTCCACCTATTCCCTCATGCTTGCTGGACATGTTCTATGAATGGCATTCATCGCTATTTTCTTTGATTGTCACCGTTGCCTCCCTAAACTCTCAGGAGACATGCCAACGACTTCATGAAACGCAGATACTTAGGAGACATTATTCAATGTCACACTAAAAGAACAGCCAGATTGTTTGGGGTCCAAACATGTTTAAATTTCTAGATAATGCCATAGCGGGGGTCTCGTGGTGCAGTGGCTATGTCCCTTTCTCTGGGCCAAAAGCTCTGGGATTTGAATCACATGACACGTCTTCCTTGGCGGTGGGAGGTGCATTTGTAGCCTGACCAATCCAGTCGATTGCCAGCCTGAAAATCATTCCAATTTGCCTGATGCCAGGCGATAAGAATGGGTGAGTTTCCTGGTCAGCCATCCTACTGAAGGCAATGGCAAACCACTGGGGAGTTTTGGCCATTAGGGTGGATCATCCCAGTGGAATAACATGCCCAAATCTTGGAAAAGCGAATGGGAGAAAAGACAGGTGGTCATAAGACTATAGTTAAGCAGAAATATGTTTAAAATTTTACAGAAGAAATCTTGCAAATGTGTCGCTATTACTTCAGGAATTCCCTCCCCAAGGGCATTGTGGGTTTATACAGCAGATAGACTGCAGTAGTTCAAGAAGGCAGCTCATCCCCACCCATTCAATGGTAATGAGGGATGGGGCAATAAATGCTGGAAAGCCAGTGGCACCCGCATCCACAAGGAATAAGGCAAAAATTCCATTGGATCAGAGATAGTAGGAACTGCAGATGCTGGAGAATCCGAGACAACAAGGTGCAGGGCTGGATGAACACAGCAGGCCAAGCAGCATCATAGGAGCAGAGAGGCTGACGTTTCGGGCCTAGACCCTTCATCAGAAAACCATTGCATGGTTTTTCCAAGTCATATTTGGCAACAATTACAGAAGTAAACAATGCTTCATAGCAACCACATTATGCTAACCTAATCACAGTCATCACATCAAATCAATATTTATCTTCATTTGTCATTTAAAGTGAACTCTGTGTTGTTGTCTACTTTTGTTTAATCTCTTTGGTAATGGCCTGTTTTTATACAACAAAGCTTCATTTTCCAGTCTTTAAAAAAATTGACTGTGGTAGCAATGACTCATTCTGACACACTTTATTTTTGTACAGGATCACTTTTGTCTCTTTATGTAAATTAAAAAGAGAATTTGCTTATGAACAGAAACTTGATAATTAATCCTACTTTTGATTATTAGTTTAGATGTATTATTTCAAGTTCTGTGATTTCCCATGCAGTTGAGAATCTATTTCTGTCCTGGCTAAATTCTCTCATAATCTTTCCCTCTCACATCATGCCCCAGATCCTATGACCCTGCACACAGCACCTATGTGTCATTTCATGTCTCTACATTGAAACTGCTCCTTCTGTCTTACACTGGTGCTGTCCCGAACTTCTTGATTATGTTCATAAGTCAATTCATATGCAAGTTGGAACATAATGTGAAATAGCTGTTACGAAAACAGATATTGCTGGAAAAACTAAGCAGGTCTGGCAGCATCTGTGGAGAGAAAGCAGAGTTAACGTTTCAGGTCCAGCGATCCTTCTTCAGAACTCAGAACTAAAATAGGTTCAAGAAAATATTTTCAAGTTGGATCTTTAAAATTAATATGAATACACTCCTGTATGGGATCTCGTTTGTAAGTACAAGCATTTGTAATTCCGTCATTCATAAATTGGGGACTGCCTCGATAAAAGCGTGCTGCAAATTTTGGGAGTTCAGTCTTCTGGATGTTGTAACAAGTTGAGATCTCTCCTGCCTTTTGATGTGGATCTAAAAGATCCCAGGGTGATCAGGCAAGTTACCTCAATCTGTCGGCCAATATTTCTCTCCCGATCAACATGAATAAAGTATTCTCATTTCTATGCTCCTGTTTATGAAAGCTTGCTCTGTGCAAATTGCTGCACAACTGTAGCTAAACTTCTTACAGAGATAGTAGGAACTGCCGATGCTGGAGAATCTGAGATAACAAGGTGTAGAGCTGGATGAACACAGCAGGCCAAGCAGCATCAGAGGAGCAGGAACTTCACTAATTATTAAATTAGCTAGAAAAGGACTTTGCGAAGTATTGAGGTTGTGTAAAGTGTTATATAAATACATGCTTTTCTTTTTGAAGATCCCTGGCCTTTTGCCCCCATTGTCTTTTTCCCTCCTGTTAATTGTCAACCCATGATTAATGACACACTCTGAGCATCTCTCTATATTTAATGCATAAATGGTGAATTTCCTATTGTAAACATGTGATAAATATCCTTGGATTTGCCATAACTTTGCCTCCAAATCATAAATCATCTTAACTTGGAACCATATCAGTGTTTCTTCACTTTCACTGATGAATACCCAGGGACTCCCTTCCTAATGGTGCTGTGGGTGTCTCTACATGACATGGACTGCAGTGGTTCAAGATGGCTGCTCACCACCACTCACTCAAGGGCAATTAGAAATGGACAACAAATGCTGGCAAAATCAGATACACCCACATCCTGTGAACAACTAAATAAAAAAACACTTTGGATTACTATGTTAGCAGAGTTTTCACTGCATTTTTGGGGAGATTACAGCTGCAGATTCTGAATAGCTCTGAGGAAATTAGCACTCGTTAGCTTTTTCCTTAGAAGAAAGTAAACATTGGCAGCAATAGGACATGTGAATTGATATTAATTGCATACATGTGTGAGTGTACTGGGGCGTTTTCAGAATTTGTCAAAAAATGTGGAGCCGTAAAAACACAGCAGGTCAGACAGCTTCCGGGGAGCAGGGAAGTCAATGTTTTGGGTCAGAACCCTTCTTCAGATGCTGTCTGACCTGCTGTGTTCTTACGGCTCCACATTTTTTGACTTAGCTTCCAGCATCTGCAGTCTTTTATGTCTCCAAGTTTTCAGATTCTGCCTTGGTACTTAACAGCAATAATAACAGTGGATATCTTTTAGTGCAGTGAGTAATGACCCTGTCTCTGAGCCAGCAGCCGTCAGTTTAGGACACTCATGATGGGGTCAGACTGGTTGATTATCAACCTGCAAGTCCCCCCAAAATGCCTGTTGCAGGCGGCAGGAGCAGAAGCAAGGAGAGCTTATTGTCCAGTCAAAACTGTGGGGTACTCATAGCGCAACAGCCTCCTCTTGTAAAAAGACTCTGCACCCAGATTCTCACCACAGGCAAGCATCCCCTTTGCTTCAAGGGACAACAGGAAACCCATTTAGCCTATCTTGTCCATGCTAGCCCTCTCGCCATCCTCCTGCAAACCTTTCTCCATGTATTTGCCCAGTTCCATTTGAAAGTTATTGTTGAATCTGGCTCCATCAAACTTTCAAGAAATTAATTCTAGACTAAAAGAAAACTCGCTGCTTAAAAGCGATATTCTTCAGATCTTGCCCTTTACCATAACACATCTTTAATTTTCATTTAACAGACATCTTATTACTGTTTGCAATGGGTTAACGTTGTCTAGCAGGAACTATTTCTGTAAAGACATCTACAGTACTTACATCTTGAACAATTTAAACTCTTTTCATGTGTGTGTTGTGGCACAAGTAACAACATTTGCGGATATTTTCAAAGAGAATTTGTACTACAAAGATATGAGATATATGATTGAACGCTAAAAACATTGTTAATCGCAGTACACAAGGTACCTTTATTTTGAATAAAATGTTATAATATCTATTCCATCGATTGTCGCCCCGCAGGTGCAAAAGTTCCAAAGGATCAACATTCTATAAAGCAAGATTCACAAATTCAACAGAAGTTTCCTATTTGACAGTCACCTTAGCAGGTTAAAAACCAATGTTTATCCTTCACATGAGGAGTCACCCTAGGCTGTGTGCTTGTCCTGTTCCCATTTCTCTTCACAGCAATCACCATGGAACTATTTCTTGCATATATCTGCAAACACTTGCTTTATTCCAATACTCAAAGTGGAGAAGGAGGCCATTTGGCCCATCATGCCTGCACTAGTTGTAGATATGGTTAGTAAGGTTGCAGATGACACCTCAGAGTACAATGGAATCTTGATCAGATGGGCCAATGGGTCGCGGAGTGCCAGATGGAGTTTAATTTCAATAAATGTGAAGTGATGCATTTTGGTAAGGCAAACCAGAGCAGGATTTATACAGTTAATGGCAGAGCTCTGGGGAGTGTTGCTGATCAAAGAGACCTAAGGGTGCAGGTGCCTTGAAAGTGGAGTCTCAGGTAGACAGGGTGGTGAAGAAGACATTTGGCATGCTTGCCTTTATTGGTCAGTGCATTGCATTTAGGAATTAGGATGTCATGTTGTGGCTATGTAGGACTTTGGTTAGGCCACTTTTGGCATACTGTGTTCAATTCTGGTCTCCCTGCTATAGGAAAGATATTTGTTAAACTTGAAAGGGTTCAGAAAAGATTTACAAAGATGTTGCCAGGGTTGGAGGGTTTGAGCGATAGGGAGAGGCTGAATAGATTGGGGCTAGTTTCTCTGGAGTGTTAGAGACTGAGGGGTGACCTTATAGAGGTTTATAAAATCATGAGGGGCATAGATAGGGTGAATAGCCAGGATCTTTTTTTCCCAGGGTAGGGGAGTTCAAAACTAGAGGGCGCAGGTTTAAGATGAGAGGGGAAATATTTAAACCTATTTAGACCTAAGTGGCAACATTTTCACGCAGAGGGTGGTGTGTCTATGTAATGAGCTGCCAGACG
Source organism: Rhincodon typus (assembly GCF_021869965.1). Lineage (NCBI taxonomy): Eukaryota > Metazoa > Chordata > Chondrichthyes > Orectolobiformes > Rhincodontidae > Rhincodon > Rhincodon typus. The sequence goes on from NC_063356.1 coordinate 11,787,308, forward strand.
AAGTGGTGGAGGCTGGTACAATTACAACATTTAAAAGGCACCTGGATAGGTGTATGAATAGGAAGGGTTCAAAGGGATATGGGCCAAATGCTGGCAAATAGGACGAGATTAATTTAGGATGTCTGATCGGCATGGATGAGTTGCACTGAAGGGTCTGTTTCCATGCAGAATGACTCTATGACTCTAGCTCAAACACACAGCGCCATTCTTCTGATATCTCCCTGTGATCCTATATGTTGCTCCTTTTCAACTACACTTTAATCCACTTTTGAATATCTCAATTGAAATTGCCTCCATCTTGTTCTTAGGCAGTGGAACCCACACTCTGATCACTAACTACATGGAAATTTTTTTTTTCCCTTGTGTCACTTTGGCTTCTTTTACCAGTTATCTTCAAAATGTTCCCTGTTGTTCTCAATCCTTTTAGGAGTGTGATCAGTTCCTCCCTATTTACTCTGTCCACAAGCCTTGATGACGGCCACTTAGCTACTGACCTCATTACAACCATGGTTCAAACATGGACAGAAGAGCTGAATTCCGGAGGGAAGGTGGAGAGTGACAGCCCTTGACATCAAGACCACATTGACCAAGTGTGGCATTTAAGAAGCTCCAGCAAAACTGGAATCAGTGGGAATCAGGGGAAAAAAACTCTCAATTGGTTGCAGTCATAATTAGCTCAAAGGAAGATGTGGCTATTGGATATCGATCATCTCAGCTCCAGGACATCTTTGCAGGAGTTCCTCAGGGCAATGTCCTAGGCCCAACCATCTTCAGCTACTTCAACAATGACTTTCCCTCTGTTGTAGCGTCAAGTGTGGGGGCATTCACTCATGACTGCACAATGTTCAGCACCATTTTCTTGACTTTTCAGATACTTAAGCAATTTGTGCTCACATACGGCAAGACCTGGACGATATCTAGGTTTGAGCAGGTAAGTAGCGAGTAACATTCATGCCATACAAGTTTCTTGCAACATCTCAGATAAGAGAGAAACTAACCATGGCCCTAGACATTCAATGGCATTACTATCACTGAAACACCCTCTATCAATAACCCAGGGTTTACCATTGATCAGAAACCAAACTGGACCATGGCTGCAATACCAGATTGGAGACTGAGAATTCTGCAGTGAGACTGAGTCCATCTCCCAAGTCCCCAAAGCACTACCACAAGAGTCTCTAACTGGCCAATGTAAGTTGTATCTGATTACTTACATGCAATTAATTATATCACCACCACCTTCTTGGGGCACTTGTGGATGAGCAATAAATGCTGGCCTAGCTAGTGACATCCCCATCCTGCAGACAAATTAAATAATGTCCCTCTGCCAAGACCAGGATCAAGCCTGGTAAACTCCTGACAATTACAAGTGTTTTTATGCTGGTTAGTGGAAATGTAACAGATTGCTGACGAGAAACGGATAGTTGATATTAACGTTGTTTCAGGAAAACGAAAGGACTGGGTCATAATGATGAGTCTTTTCCAAATCTGTATTTATGTGGTGCACAGTTTACTCTATCAGCCTAACAGGAAAGGGGAGGGAATTGGTCCAATATTTTAAACTCAAGCACCAGCCTTTGTGTGCACAATTACTTCCTGAACAGTCTGGTCTTAATTTTTTAGACTATGAATGAGCTTCAAAATCACTGAATATTTACAAGGCTGCTGCAAATAGATTCTTCTTCGGCATGGCAATCAGAAGTTATCGAAAGGAGATAGAAGTGTGGAATTTCAAACACCAATAGGTCAGACATGGTCTTACTAAAGGGTGGAACAGGCTCGAGGGGCCGAATAGCCTACTTGTGCTCCTAGTTTGCACATTTGTGTGTAACTGTTATACTAATTTGAATCTTGAATTGTGCTGATCCAGTACAGGAATGGCACCACAATTAGTCACACTCTATCTCCCTACTCCACCCAGGGTGGGAAGGGAAACTAAAACGTGAGCTGGAATTTCCACATTTAATTCCACAAATTGAGCAGAAAGTTGGATATTGAGTGGAATTGGAATTGAGGTTGACTGTGAGGTCCGCCATGGTCAAACAGCCCAACATTCTCGATTCTGATGATAACCAGTTGCGTGGGGTATCAGAGAATTCCCAGCGCCAATTGAACTGTAGCTTCGGTCACTTCTTGGGTAGTCTTCTCAGGATCAAGGATGATGTGATTGCGCTTCAGTCCTATGAGCTTGACTATGGATGAAGAGACTGTTGGGTGCTCTGCATCTACTGTGCCACATCCAAGTATTTCATAGAATCCCTACAAAGCAGACAGAGGCCATTCAGCCCATGGAGTCTGCACCAACCCACCGAAGAACATCCCACCCATTCCCATACCCCCCCCATTTCCCGTGGCTAATCCACTTGGCCTGCACATCCCTGGACACCGTGGCCAATTTAGCATGGCCAATTCAGCTAACCTGCACATGTTTGGACTGTGGGAGGAAGCCAGATCACACAGCAGGAACCCACATAGATGTGGGGAAAATAGGCAAATTCTACACAGGCGGTTGCCCATGGCTTAAGTTCCTGGCACTATCAGGCAGCAGTGCTCACCATAGTGCCACCGTGCCCTCCCAGGATGATTAGATGGATTTGTTGGGGAGTTCATTCTGCTGCTGCCACCTTTCCTCAGTGTGGTCCCTTTGATGTCTCTTGGGATTCTCAGTGCCTTCCCAAATCCTCTTTCTCCATTTTAGATGTTTGTGGGCTGAGGTTATGAATCAATGGGTATGGTGGATCTCTTCAGGGATTCTTCAGGACCACTTCCTCTGATCTCCTGGGAGTTTCCTGTCGCAACAAACTAAGGTAGTTAAGAATTACAGGAGCTACCCAACAAAGGTGTTTTTTGCTGATCCATCACTTCCTGAAATCCAAGTCAATGATAGAAATGTAGTTCATTGAGAATTAGTATCATCAACAAAATAATGGAGATTAGGAAAATTGAAGAAAGTAAGAAATTGTCACATATCAATAACATTACCTAAAGGGGTAAGTAAAACTCTAGGATTAGAGACATTGCTTATCAAATGAACTTTTTCGATCAAATTTGGGTCACTGGCTGGGTCAACATTTATTGTCCATTCCTAATTACCCTTGAGAAGGTGGTGGTGAGCTGCTGTCTTGGACTACTAGAGTCCATTTTGTTTAGGTAGACCCATAGTTGTGACCTGGTGACACTGAAGGAACGGCAATATATTCCCGAGTTAGGATGGTTGAGTGGCTTGGAGTGTAATTTTCAGGTGGTGGTGTTTCCATTGGCCTGCTACTTTGTCCTTCTGGGTGTTCGAGGTTGTGAGTTTGGAAGCTGCTGTCTAAGGAACCTTGGTGAATTTCTGCACTGCATTTCGTACATGGTTCACACTGCTATTACTGAGCAATGGTGGTGGAGGGAGGGTATTTTTGTGGATGTATTCACAATTAAGCAGCTGTTTTGTCCTGGTGCCAAACAACTTGAGTGTTGTTCAAAGTTACACGTCCAAGCAAGTGGGAGTATTCGATTACAGTCCTGACTGTCGCTTGTAGATTTTGGGACACAGGAGATGAGTTACCAGTTGCAGAATTCCTGACCTCTGTCCTGCTCTTGTAGCCACTGTATGTATATGGCTAGTCCAGTTCAGATTATGATCAATAGTAATGTCTAGGATGTTGATAGTGGGGATTCGGCAATAGTAATGCCACGAAGAAATTGTTACATTCTCTGTTGTTGGATATCGTCATTGCTATGTGTGGCATGAATGTTGCTTGCCTTTTGCCTAAGCCCTGATATCGCCCAAGTCTTGCTGCATTTGGATGAGGACTGCTTCCCTAGGTAAGGATTTGTAATGGTGCTGAACATTGTGCAATCCTTGGCGAAAATCCTCACTCCTGACCTTATGATGGAGGGAAGATCATTAATTAGGCAGCTGAAGATGGCTGAGTCTAGGCCACCACCCTTAGGAACTCCTGCAGAGATGTTCTGCAGCTGACAACCACAACCATCTTGCTATGTGCCAGGTATGATTCCAACAAGTGGAGAGATTTTTCTTCGATTCCTATCGACTCAGTTTTGCTAGGTTTCCTTAATGCCATGCCTAGTCAAATGAGCCTTGATATCAACATCAATAACCCCTCACCTCTGGAATTCAGCTCTTTTGTCCATGTTTGAACCAAGGCTGTAATGGGATCAGGGGCTGAGTGGCCCTGGCGGAACCCAAACTGGGCGTCACTGAGCAAGTTATTGCTGAGCAGGTGCTGCTTGATAGTGCTGTTGATGACACCTTCCATCACTTAATGTGAAGCAAATTATCTAAAGATCCATCTGTGATGCTAAGGGACCTCCAGAGAAGGCTGAAATGGATCATTCACTTGGCATTTCTTGCTGAAGTTTATTGAAAATACTTCCAGCCTTATCTTCTGCACTGATATGCTGAGCTTGGGGTTATTTGTGGAACCTCTTCCTCCAGTACCCCATGACCTGACTTGTCTGTTCAGTTGGTAACATAATGCCTTTCAGAATTCCCATCTACATTTTGGCCAGCCTGCTGTATATGAGACTGAAAGGATTAATATTAAACACCACCCAGTATGACGGTATCATATGGATTTGCGAGCAGAGCAGTTTAGGTGTAAGGAGTGAGTCTTAACATCCAGGTCCTCCTCAACATCTGTGTAATAATATCTATCATGTCAATGGAACACATTAGTTGCTAACATGCAATCGACCTTATCTTGCTAACACCATAAGTCTTCTATTTAGTCAAGGAAGTGGGTTTGAGGTTGATTTATTGTTGTCACACTGCTGAGATACAGTGAAAAGTGTTGCTTAGCATTCCATACAGGCAGATTGTACTCTATAAAGTGCATATGAGTGCAAGTGCATGAGAGATTAGATTTAACATTTGAGAGGTCCAGTCAAAAGTCTGATAACAGGAGGGAAGAAGCTGTTCTTGAATCTATTGGTACATGTATTCAAAATTTTATATCTTCTGCCTGATGGAAGAGGGTGCAAGAGAGTATAGGGCCTGTACTGCACTGTAATGTTCTATGTTCTATATAACCAGGATGGGTGGGGTCTTTGATTATATTTGTTGCTTTCCCGGGACGGTGGGAAGTGATATTCTTTGGCCATATCAGACCAAGCAGGTCCTCTAGCTATTTAAAGGCGATGGTGCCAGCAAACCTACCCCTTGTTGGGGTATGATGCCAGGGACCTGGGTTTGATTCCAGTATTAAGTTTCTGTCTGTGTGGAGTTTACACATTCTCCCTGTGTCTGTGTGGGTTAAAAAAGGCCCTCTTGTGGTGCAGTGGTAGCGTCCATACCTCTGGGATGGGAGGTATGGGATCAAGTCCCATCTGCTCCAGAGGTATGTAATAACATGTCTGAATAGGGTGGTTAGAAAAACAGGTTACATTTTGGAAGAAAAGGCATCTGGTTCATCTTTGATGGTTTGCATTGCCTATAATGGGCTTTCCTTGTAAATACTCAATTGGATATATAAGTGTTTTTACTGGTGGTTAGCTATTAATTAAAAAAAAAGGTCAAGGGGCCCTCTCATGGCACAGTGTTAGTGTTCCTATCTCTAGTCTGAGGAAACCTGGGTTCAAGTCCTACCTGTTCCATAGGTATGTAATAACATCTCTGAATAAGTTGACTAAAAAACAAGGTTTAAGAAATAGTCGCGGTGACTCTGGTGGTTGGAAGGCATTCAATTCTGGGTAAGAAGAAAATCCACCTGGTTCCAATAATGAGCTTTGCATGAAATTATGGAATTGACTGCAGGGCTATGTTAATGGTGGTGGATAGTGGCTTAAAAAAAATCTGAACCAAGGGGCCAGGGTTCAAGCCCCACCTACTTCAGAGGTGTGTCATAACATTACTGAGCAAGTTCATTAAAAGAAGAAAAATATAAAGCAGACCCATGTGACTTTGGTGGAGGGGAAAACCATCTGGGCACAGGCTTTTATCACACAGTGGTATTATCCCTATCTCTGATCCAGGAGGCCCAAATTCAAATACTATTGTCCCAGAGATGTGTAATTCTATCCCTGAACAGGCTGATTAGAAAACATCCACTTGACAGCAGGGAAGGAATATCTACCATGGTTGGTTTCAGGCAGCCAGTAATTTGTTTGCATTAGCAGAATGTTCGCATAACGAGTAAAAAATTTGGCAGCAGAAGATCAAAGTGATGAATTCTAATTGCAAAAAAAAGATGGGTTTGGTCAGGTGGTATGTTTAAAAGTACAAATCCAATCCACCTCAAGCCTATTGCTTAATAAAATTGGACAAAAAAACCCATCTGGGTAGGGGTCTGTCTATGTGGCAGTCCTCCCATTTTTCCATGGGGCCCTGGGAGGGATGTGTTGCATACTGCAGTCCTGTATAACGTCAGATTTTGATGGTTCATAGACCGCCAGTGACGTTGTGGACCCAGTGGATCATGCATATCTTGGTTGTAGGCAATGACACCCTCTTTTTAGTTATTTAAAAAATCTTTTGCTTTGCTTTCGGTTGTATTTCAGCCCTACCCTTCTGATCTTTGGTATATGGTGTGGAGGGGTGCGGTCAGATTGGAGGACATCCCCATGGGTATATGGTCCTGGGCCTGGCCAGGCTGCTTATAAGTAGAAGTGGGCCGTGGAGGGGGTTATCTGTGCCAACTGACTGCCCACAGTTATATTCTTGGCAGGGTGTCCTTGGAGAGGGAGCACCCAGTGTCCATCAATGCTATCACTGCCTTTGGAGAGAGGTGGGCACTGTGGAGGTTATAGGGATTTACCTCCCCCTCCAACTCCATTTTTATTTATTCCTTTCCCACCCTCCTTATCTCCCCATGACTTTTGATGGTTTGCAATACCCTTAACAGGCTTTGAATGTAAATATCTTTTTTAAAATTATTCTTTTACAGCATGAGGGCATCACTGGCTAGGCAGCATTTATTGCCCATTCCTAATTGTCCAGAGGGCAGTTAACAGTCAACCACATTGCTGTGGGTATGGAGTCACAAGGAGGTCAGACCAGGTCAAGATAATAGTTTCCTTCCCTAAAGAACATTAGTGAACCAGGTGGATTTTTCCTGACAATCGAAAATGGATTCATGGTCATCATTACAGTCTTAATTCCAGACTTTTATTGAATTCAAATTGCACAATCAGCATTGGTGGGATTCCAACCAGGGCCCCAGAACATTACCTGGGCCTGTGGATTGGCAGTCCAGCGATAATACTAGACCATCATCCCCCCTGGTTGGCTACATGGGTGATCTATTGGTGGCGGTTAACAGCTGAAAACAAAAAAGTCACAGTGATTTGGTGATGGGAAAAGAAAACCATTCTGGTGCGTATAAGACCACTTCTGGATCACAAAAGTCCCATCAGGTATTGCCCTTAATGGACTTTGCACATAAATTGAACAATTGGAAACACGAGTGATTTAGTGATGGTGGTTGCTAGATGAAAATTTGATGGTGGGAAAAGACATTTAGTTGTGTGTGAGGGACTGGGTGCTTGAGGTGCAGTAGTACTGCTGCTACCTCTGAACCAGGAGGCCTGGGTTCAAGTCCCACCTTCTCTGAACAGGCTGATTTGAAAATATCTATGAAGGGTGAACAAGAGCCTTTCTGGTAAAATGAACGCAAAGGATACGCTGGCCATAAAGGTGTGTCACAATATGCCTGTTGTGTGCGACAGCACTTTTGGATATTTTTTAAAAAAAGTTGAGAAAAACAGATAATCCTGTCTGGTTCCTGATGCCTATTAAAGAAGGAAACTTGTTGTCCTTTACCAGGTTTGGTCTGCATGCAACTCCAGTGGTTGAAGTGGTCTACCAAGCCACTAGCAAGTATATGGGCATCAAATGTTGGCCTTGACAGTGACACATGAAAGAATAAAAAAACATAGATTGAGAGTTGAGTTTAATCAACTCTATAGGGAGTCTTCACTGAGTCTGGGAACCTACCTCTGAATCATTTCAGGATGACAGCATTCTCACTGGGCAAATTGCCAGAAGGGAACAGAATGCAGCTGCCCTTGGAAAGGTACCATAAATAGGCTCGCCTGAAAATAGACGCTGATAAAGGCTTCCCTGTTGGATGAAAAATCTAACTTTCAAATCTCACTGAGGCCTGGGGATAATCTTACAGTTCCTCACCCGTTGCCAACCATTTGAAACCTTTTGCACAAAAAAACACATTCTAAGATGGAACTGATAAAACAAAGAAAAATGTATATCATAAAATATCTAAATATTGAGGGAAGAGTTGAAGGATAACAAAAAGGCTGGCTTTAGTTTGGAAAATGTTTATGGTTATCAGGTATTTACACTAAATTTTTAGGAGTTTCTTTGTTTTACTGTCTTTAAGAATAACTTGTGTCTTTTTAATGGGATCACAGGACATGGGAATCACTGGCTAGGCTAGGATATATTGCCTATCACTAACTCTCTGTGAGAAGGTGATGGGAACTGCTGAGATCCATGTGATATTGGAAGCTCACAATGCTTTAACAAAGGTAGTATGAGGTTTTCCATGCAGCAACAGTGAGGGAATAGTTAAGAGTTAGGATGGGGCCTGACTGGGATGGGAACTTATAGCTCATGGTGTCCTGATGCATATGCTGCCCTTATCTTTCTAGGTGGTATGGGGTTTGGGTTTGAACAGAGTGGACAAAAGAGCCTGGTGAGTTACTGAGGTACATCTTGTAGATGGTGCACACCTGCTGCTACTGTGCATCACTGATTGAAGAAGTAAACATTTAGATTGGTAGATGGGGTGCCAATCAAGCAGATTGCTTCCCTGGATGCTGTTGACTGTTTTAAGTGTTGTTGGAGCTGCATTTATCCAAGCAAGTGGAGAATGTTTCATCACACTCGTGACGAATGCTTTGTAGATGTGGACTGGCTTTGGACAGTCAGGAGTCGGGATTCTTTCACTATAAAATTCTCCGCCTCTGAGCAGTTCTTGCAGCTACGGTAATTATAGCTTGTCCAGTTAAGTCAGGATGTTGATCAGAGATGGAAACACCAGGCAATGTCAATGGATTCATTCTTACAGAATGCCTGGTCATTGCCTGGCACTTTGGTGGGTTGAATGGTTATCAGCCTCAGTTATTGTTGTCCATGTTTTGCTCTATGTACTTCCAGACTGCTTCTTTATCTGAGGAATTGTAAGTAGCACTGAGTCCTGTGTAATCATTAGTGAAGATTGTGCCTCTGACCTTGTGATGGAGGGAAGGACATTGATGAAGCAGCTGAAGGTGGTTGGGTCAAAGATATTCACTGAGGGACCCATGCAGGGATGACCTGTAGCTGGGATGTTTGGCCCCAAACAACCACTACCTGAGTCGCCAAGGAAGATTTTCCTACTGATTCTCATTGACTTCAGGTCCACTTGAGTCTGTTTATACTGAACCCAAACAAACCCTGTCTCTCATCTCAGTCCAAGGAATTCAGTTTCATTGAGCATATTGAGACCAAAGCTGTTGAGCTCAGTTTTTCTGACAGAATCCAAATGGTATCATTGAGCTGGTTATTGCTTAGTAAGGACTGCTCAATAGCACCAGACCATTTGTAACTCCTAATTGCTAGCTTTATTTGCAAGTATCACGTGTCTTGATCTCTGGGCTCCTCCAATTCTGAACTCTTGCGCATCTCAGATGTTAATCACTCCACCATGGATAGCAGACCCTTCAGCTGCCGGGCCCTTATGCTCTGAAATTCCATTCCTGGCCATCTCCATCTCCCAACTTCACCAAGATGCTTCTAATACTTATGTCTTTATCCAGGTCTTTGGTCACCAGCCTTGGTTCCTACTTTTCTGCTTGGCATCGGTTGTGATTGTAATGATGTCAGTCATATGGATCTCATAGAATATGAGTTCCTTGATTGGGGGCTGTTAATCTGGTCCAATCAGGGAGCCCTGGCTGACTATTATAAGCAGGAGTATCAGAGGTTCTGTTCACTCTGAGAGATGGCTCTGAGGGAGCTGAATCAGTACCTTGGGCAGTCCATGTGTAAATAAAGGGTGACTTGCTGACAGGGTACCAGCTACTGTGGAGTTATTTCAGTGGAGAAGAAATTCATTCTCCTCTTCAGACAGCAAAGATGTTGAGACGATGACATCCACTGCATCCATCTCAGATCCCAAGCTATCTTCAACACTTGACAGAGAGACAGAATCCATGGGTTCCTGAACAGTCAGTCGAGGAGCTGGTCGTGTTTTGCTCCTGCACCGTTTGCGAGTTTTCAACTTTCATATGAGGTCCACGTGGTTGACCTTGTTGCAATCACTACAGTGTCAAATTATGTTTGATAATGCTCCAATGAAGATCCTTATGATGCTCTATTAATGCACCACTTTTTTGGGAACCCAGTGTAAATTTGTATACTGTGATAGAATAATGAGAATGACTGAATCTGAACTGTTCTTTGGCCCACATACGTCTCATTAAACAGGCCTCTTCTGTAAGATTGATAAGCATTTACGGAGAGAAAGGGTTACCCACTGTAAGATGATTCAAATCTGACACCAGAGGAGTTTGCAGTTGAGCTATTAATGCGTGATGTATTTTCATTGATATTAGCATTCACAATGCTGGTGTAAAGAAAACAAAATTACCATCTGCCTTTTTCTCATGTGTTCGGAACCTTGACTGAAGATGACAAGTTTATATTTACTGACATTTAACAAAATTCTTGCATAATCATTGCTCCTATCTGACTTGTTTTTTCTTTCCTGGGATTTGGGCATTGCTGATAAAGCCAACATTTATTGTCCATCCCTAACTTCAATTGACTAGTTGTTGGGAGCTGTCTTCTAAACATCGGAATGTAATTGCAGAGGTGGGTCTGGACCCATGTGTAGACCAGAGCAGGTAACAATGGATCGATGGTGTCAGTGGGCAGTAGGGAATTAGTTGGATTTTTGCAGCAATTTGCTAATTATAAGATCACTATAACCGATGTTAGTTTTCCTCTACAATAACAAGAAAAACAAAATGCTGGAGAAACTCAGCAGGTTTGGCAGCATCTGTGGAGAGAAATCAGAGTCAACATTTTGGGTCCAGAGGTCCTCAAATATGAGTTTTTCTCTATTTCAGATTAATTTAAATAACCGAATTTAAAATCCACACCTGCTGGTAGTGAGAGTTGAACTCAAGTCCAGGCCTTTTGGATGACTAATTCTGTAATGTAACTTCTAAACCAGGGCTTCTCAAACTGGCGGTTGGGACCCCAGAATGGCTCGTTACTGAAATTTTGGGGTCATGATCTCCAAGGTAATGGCCGAGATGGAATTTTCAATGAGTTATGCCAATTGTGTCCTGTGCTAACAGATGGGTTCTCACTTGTATAGAATGCCCCTTCCTCTGGCCATGTCTCCCTACCACCCCTCATCCCATCTATCACAGCTCGTACTCAGGGCTTGTGACAATTTTAAAACCATAAATTCAGAAATGCGATTAATAGATCAGTTGTTAATTTTAAATCTCGGATAGATAAATTTTTGTCAAGCTAAGGTATTAAGAGATATGGACCAAAGGCCGATAAGTGTGTTTAGGCCACAGATCATCTATTATCTCATTGATGGAACAGTCCAAAAGGGCTGAATGGCCTAATCCTATTCCTATGTTCCTATGAATAATTTGAGAAGTTCAGTTCTATGCTATCATTCTAATTTTCACTTTCCCTGCCAAGCTTTCACAACATCTTATTTCTTGTCTTTTAAAAAGGCCACTGTAAAAACAGCTTTTGCAGCCACCCTTTGATAGCTTTTATCCCCCACAATATGGGTTGATTAATTTAAACATTTCAATTTTTCCAGGGATTCATGTACTTTTGCCCACTCTGCTATAAGGGTGAGCTGCATCTAGTTTAACCTAAATGTATGTGGGTTTGTAAGGTTTACATGTTGTCACGACCAACGACCCTGAACTTACTGCAAGCCAGGAATTTTGTGTATGTTTTTGTAGCCTTTCAGTTTATTAGTCTGAGGTACAGATTGAGATCAGCAAATACTGCGTAGTTTCAGTGTTTCATGGAGCATAAAGAAATGCTCTGTTTTAAATTATAAACAACCAACAGCACAAATTTAAGCAAGAGAAAAGGTTAGTTTATTGAACAAGTTTTTGCTGGAAGTTATTTGAGTAAAAAGTGATAGTTGTGATCTAAAATATAGACGCGATTTAAAGTAAGTAAGGATAACAGTTACATATGAAGTTGAAAGTGAGATCAATCTCTGATGTTGTTGTCGACCTGGCCTACTTGAGGCTTCTTTTGCAAAGTGAAGGAATGAAAACTTGAAGCCCAATCCAGAACTGCAATGGTTTCTGTCATCAAATACTTAGAAATTGCTTCCAGAGCTGGATTGAGCAGAACAGGTTCTAGTTGTGAGTAAAGGATCCTTTGTTTCACTTTCAGACGATTGCAGTTTGTAGCTCTTGGCCACCTGAAGTCCTGAATCACCTTTCATTCTTCTAAACTCCGATTACTACAAGCCCAACCTGCTCAACATTTCCTCACTCCTCGTAAAAAAGCAGAACGCTATGAAGATCGAGTGAGGGTGAGGTTTGTGGGAGCTGAGGAAGGACAGCTTTTTGGTGGCAGATGTTTCCAAAGAATATATTGTGACCTTTAGATATACTTTATGTTCTGAAATGGGACTAGTTCAGCTTAGGAAACTTGGACAGATTGGATCAATGGGCCTGTTTCTGTGTTGCACGACTCCATGAGTCTATGAAAGATTACAAACTGTCAGGATTCTATGAGCGAGGGGAAACCCTGATCCCAGCTGAGGTCAATCTGAGGCTGAAACTGGAATGAGATTCTTCCCCTTGCCCAGGCAGGCAAGGTTGGCCACCTGAACTCCTTTAAACTCAGGACGGAAGAGACTTGAGCATTTTTCAGAGAATTTTTCTCTCCCTGCAGTCATTATCCGAAAAGCTTTTGTGCAATTACTGCAAATTGCTATCAGTAAGACCTAATTCGTGGCAACGAAGTTTGTCTGAGAAGTGTAAAGGAGCGTTGTTAGCAAGCCTCGTAATTGGCAGATTTTCTCATTGCTGCTGACAAATTTCACAGTTAATGAGTTTACCTGTAGCAGAATCACACACATACCTGTCACCTTGATAAGGCCTTGCTAATGTAATTGAAAAATGGCAGTTAACACTTCATTTAGTGAAAAGAATAAAAGCTCCGAATTCCAAATACATTTTTTTAAGATTTAATCCCCTCCTTCTCCCCCTACCTCTCCCTCACCTTTGGTGTTTCTGCATTACCCTTAATGGGCCTTGCACGTAAATTAACCAATTGGAACATGGGTGAATTATTGCATGGTAATAATGATGAAAAATACCACAAGCGATAGGGTGATGGGGACAAAACCATTCAGTTGTATGGATATTCAAAAAAGGTCCAAGTTATACTTGAATTTGTATGTGGTCCATTTGCACTTATATTATTTTTACAGTGAGCAATATTCATGGTCATATGAGTTATGCCTCAATCCATTTAATTCTTTGCCATCTTAAAGTCCACACATGAGTTAGGATGGCATTAGCTCCATTTTCTATAGATTCTAATTGTCCCCATTTGTTTATGATCCAAAAACGACAGAAATGATACAAATGATGTGCAAAAGAAGCAAGTGAGAAAACACTTCTTCCTCTCAGTAAGTAGTTAGAGTGTGCAATGCACTGTGTGGAAAGGTGGTGGATGTAGATTCAACTGAGGAATCCAAGACGATATTGGAGGATTATTTGGACAGAAATAGTGCGCAAAGGTTTGAGGAAAAGGCAGGGGATTGGCACTGAGTAATGGTGCTCGTTTGAAGGGGCAGTGCAGGCATAATGGGCTAAATGGCTGCCTTCTGTGCTGGACCATAGAGTCATAGTCATAGAGTCATACAGCACGGAAACAGACCCTTCTTTCAAACAGTCCACACCCAAACTAAGCTAGTCCCATCTGCCTGCGCCTGGCTCATATCCCTCTAAATCTTTCCTACTCATGAACTTATCCAAATGACTTTTAAATGTTGTAATTGTACTTGCATCCAACACTTTCTGTGGCAGTTCGTTCCACAGATGAACCACTCTGTGTAAAGAAGTTGCCCTTCATGACCTTTTTAAATCTTTCTCGTCTTAAACATATGCCCCCTAGTTTTGAACTCCCACACTCTAGGGAAAAGACCCTTGTCTTTCACCTTTTCTATGCCCCTCATGATTTTATAAACTTCTATAAAGTCATCCCTCAACTTCCTGTGCTCCAGTGAAAAACATCCCAGCATTTCCAGTCTCTTTTTATATCTCAAAGCCTCCATTCCTGGCAACATCCGGTAAATCTTTTCTGAATCCTTTCCAGTTTAATAATATTCTTTCCATTACAGAGCAGAACTGTACACAGTACTCCAGAAGATGCCTCACCAATGTCCTGTACAACCTCAACACGATGTCCCAACTCCTATACTCAAAGGTCTGAGCAATGAGAGCAAGCTTGCTAAACGCTGCCTTAACCACGCTGTCTACCTGTAATGCGAATTTCAAAGAATTATGTGCCTGAATCCTACGTCTTTCTGTTCTACAACACTACCCAGGGCCCTACCATTAAATGTATAAGTCCCACCCTTGTTTATTTTACCGAAATGCAATACCTCACATTTATCCAAATTAAACTCCAGGTGCCACACCGCAGCCCATTGACCCGGCACATTTCTGTGATTCTGTACCTTCCTTCTGCACCCCACTTTCATCCTTCTCGATCTAATTACCCTTAATCACTCAAGAGTCATAACATTATTGTTAGGAGCCTGTTCCACATGTTCAATTCTCTGGTGTTGCTGCATTTTCTCCTTTGTAAGACAGGGGTCATTTGCTCGTAGATAGCACTGCGGAGCTGGAGGAACACAGCAGGTGAGGCAGCCTTAGAGGAGCAGGAAAGCTGACGTTTCAGGTCAGGACCCTTCTTCAGAAAAATACCCCAGCTCATTTGGTAGTGCACTTTCCTCTAAACCTCGTGATCCAGGGTTCAAGTCCAACTCTGGAACTTGAGCACAAAAAATACCCCTGCGGCAGTTGTGAGGCAGTACTGCACTGGCTGAGGAGCTAGCTTCCAGATATGTCAAACCAACCCCTCAGTTGGACAGAACAGATCCTAAGGCACCATTAAAGACAAATCCTACTGCAGAGGTGTTAACCCTGGTATTTTAGTGGATAGCTATCCCTCAATAACCGTCACAAATGCAGATTGTCAGATCATCGTCACATTGTGAGATAGTAAGAACTGCCGATGCTGGAGTCTGAGATAACACAGTGTGGAGCTGGAGGAACACAGC
>NC_063356.1:11803009-11869555 GCF_021869965.1 Rhincodon typus
ACATTGGTGTTTGTGGGAGCCTTCAGTAAGCACATTACTGCCTTTTTTTTCCTTCGATGTAACAGTGACTGCACTTCGAAATAATTGTCTTTACAGAAATGTGAGACATCTAGTGGTGAAAGATAATCACAAATCTTCCTTTTCTTTCTCCTTTAAGAAAATCAGTTAACAATTTGGAGAACAATTTGTTCTGAAGAAGGGTTACTGGACACGAAACATTAACTCTGTTTGGTCTCCCCAGATGCTGTCAGCCCTGTTGCGTTACTCCAGCAACATGTGAACTTGTTTTGTAACAGTTTGGGAGCTTTTCTGAACAAAGGACTAGAGCAGGATGCTGAAGACAGTTAAACAGCAGTTAAAACTATTTCACAGTTATCTAAATAGGCTTAACATCTAGAGGTTTTCAAATCAGTAAATTAAGTAAATCTGGAATAAAAAAATCCGCATCAGTAATGGTGACCATGGACCTATGAATCATGGAACACATCATGACCTATGATTGTCATAAAAGCCATCATATTCTTTCAGACAGGAAATTGTCCACTTTATTCGGTCACAGCTATCTTTGACTTTAAATCCACAGCAATGTGGTCAATAATTAACAGATTTGTGAAATGGCCTAACAAGCTGTTGTGTTTGGTTCACTTGGTGAGCTGGTTGGTTAGTTTGCAGATGTTTCATTACTCTGCTGGGTAACATCATCAGTGCAGCCTCCAATGAAGGGCTGTTGTATTTTCCTGCTTGTTATTTAAACTCTGGGGTCTGCTTTATCTTTGCAGTGGTGTGTAGATAGGGTCTAATTCGATGTGTTTATTGATAGCCTTCTTGGTGGAGAACCAGGCCTCGAGAAATTCCTGTGCTTGTCTCTGTTTGGCTTGTCCTAGGATCCTGACTGTCCCAATTGAACTGGTGGTCCTCCGTGTCCATGCGCATGCAGACAAGTGAGTATATCTCTGAGTGTTGGTCGTGTCTTTTTGCTGCTAGTTGGTGTTCATGTATTCCTGTAGCCAGTTTCCTTCTTGTCTGTCCAATGTAACGTTTGTCGCAGTCCTTGCATGGAAACTTGTATATTATGTTGGTTCTGTCCATAGTGGGTAAGGGGTCTTTGGTTCTTGTTAGCAGTTGGCGTAGGGTTGATGTAGATTTGTGTGCCCCTCTGATGCCCAGAGGCTGTAGGAGTCTTGTGGTCAGGCCAGATACGTTTTTGATGTATGTTAACGTGACAAATGTGTTGGGGCATACTGTATCTTCCTGTTGTTTGTGTGACAGGCATCATCGGACCCAGCTGTTTGGGTATTTATTGTCCCTAAATGCTTGGTGGAGGTATTCTTCTTCACTTTGGTGTAGTTCTGGGTAGCTGCAGTGTGTTGTGGATCATCTGAACAGTGTTTTTACGCAACTCTGTTTGTAGGTGTTACCCACTATGGACAGAACCAATGTAATATACAAGATTCCATGCAAGGACTGCGACAAACATTACATTGGACAGACAGGAAGGAAACTAGCTACGAGAGCACACGAACACCAACTAGCAACAAAAAGACACGATCAGTACTCACTCGTCTCCATACACATGGATAAGGAGAATCACCAGTTCGATTGGGACAATGTCGGGACCTAGGACAGGCCAAACAGAGACAAGCATGGGAATTTCTAGAGGCTTGGTTCCCACCAAGAAGACCACAAATAAACACATAGAATTAGATCCTATAGATAAACCACTGCAAAGAAAAACTGGAAATGAGGTAATCAACTCCAACATACCCCAGAGTTTAAACAATATTTGGGAAAACACAACAACGCTTCATCGGAGGCTGCACTGATGACGTTACCCAGCAGGGTAGTGGAATGTCTGCAAACTAACGAACCAGCTCGGTGAGTGAACCAACCACAGTATCCACAATCTGAGCTACAAATCTACTCAAGGATCTAAGCCACTTAGTCGTACCAAACAGCTAGGAACACTGTAATGAGAATAAAACAAGTTGGACATTTCAGAATTGACCTTTTTTCTCATCCTGATAAAGGCACACTCTATCCAGTTAACCTTGCTGAAATACGTTAAAAGTGGGCATGTTTTACCACAAGTTAATCAAGCAACAGCTTGATATTGTCACAATTACTGTACTTTTCAACCAATATTCCAGACTTCTCTGTCACTGTTCCTGTGTATACCCTGTTTCCTTTGCTAGTTATTGAATATGAAATTCATATACAATGGTGTTCAATGGTATATGTCACATTACTCTGAAAAGGCAAAGAATCTCAAAAGGTTAAGCAACCTATTCCATGTTGCTATTATGCACTATTATCCACCAATACAATGCTGCTTTCAGACTAAAAATCCATTCTGCCTACAACATAATTGAGCAACATTGTGCATGAGTTATTGAGTCACATATGCCAGCTGTATGTTCCAGTGTTGGATGCTTGAATCAAAAGCATGTCTTTTCATATGTTCATAATAAACATAGGCTGTACTCAAATAGACCACACTCACAAAACCCAAAATGTGATGATGAAATGGCGCAGGACTGATGGACTCTCTTTAAGCTTTATCTTTCTATTTTTTTCTTATTCTTAAAACTATGCAAAATGGAGCTGGATCGTGGTGACAGTGGAAAAGCTTTTCACTGTATTTTACTGGTTTTCTCACTGTAAAATATGTGTGACAATAAAATCATTCATTCATTCACAAAACAGTTATTGTTTGATGCAATTAAGCATCACTTGTTGAATAATACTGAGTGTGATAAAAGCTATAGTAACAGCAAATTAAGATAATCAGTTGAGCTCCTTACACAATGCACTTATGCCTGCAAGATATGGTAAACATAGGAACACCGACTTTGCAAAAGAAAGGAATACGTTGAAGGCCTGCAGCTTTCTTGAATTACTGGGGAACTTGGGAGCCTTTACTTCCTGTATTTTCTTCAGGGCAATGACAAAGATAGTCAGAGTCAACTTGCCAACCAATCAGCACCTTTTTCCTCCTGTATTACAGATTGCTGTGATCATTTGAAAGTTGACATTTTTGCATTTGTCCTGATGATTGAAGGATAAACACCTTTGCCAATGTGTCTTTCTTTGCAGCAATGTGTTTCAATTACTGGAATATACCTGGAACAAGCATAGTTATAGTTATGAGATGTCCATCATTTTAGTCCCAGGACATCAGTGCAGGAATTTCTCAGGGTAGTGTCCTTTATCCAACAATCTTCAGCACTTCATCAATAACCTTTCCTCCATCAAAAGGTCCATAGTGGGATTTTTGCTGATGAATATATGGTTTTCAGTTGCATTCATGATTCCTCAGATACTGAAGAGAGCTAGGTTCATTTGCAGTATGACTTGGACAACTTTCAGACTTAGGCTGATAATAGACATTTACCATTTGTGCAACTCATGTGCCAGGCAAAGACCATCTCCAATAAGATAGGGTCACACCACCTTCCCTTGATGTTCAACGGCATTACCATTGCTGATTTGCCCACTACCAAAATCTTACAGTATTACCATTGACCAGAAAATGAACTGCAGCTGTCATATAAATACTATGGCTACAAGATTAGGTCACAGGCTGGGAAATCTGTTGTGAGTAAACTATCTTTTGATTCCCCAAAGCCTGTCCACCATCTATAAAGCAGAAATTAGGAGTTTAATGGAATACTATCTACTTGTCTGGATGAACGTGACTCCAAGAACATTCAAGAAGCTTGACATCATCCAGAACAAAGCAACTCCACTTAATGGGTACCTCATCCACCAGCTTCAACATTCACTCCCTTCACTATGAATGCACAGTAGCAGCAGCACGTACCATCTAAATGGTGCAACATAACAACTTGGCCAGGATCCTTCGACAGCACTTTCCAAACACATAGGATTGAATGCTACCACAAATCGACTAAATGTTATTTTTGCGTTTCATTGGAAGATTTCTCTCCGTGAGGCCTTGCGGCTTTTTCTGCACTATAGTCCCAGAATCACCTCATTAATCACACTTACAATGAATCTGTGAGGGGAACATAAGAAACAGAACAGGTAATGAATGTGAATAATGTCAGCAGTCAGCATGCACCCTACTCAAATTACATAGTTACATACAATGGGACATGGAGCACTCCAACAAGAAAGATCACAGAATGTCTTTATGTTATACTTTGACATTAGACCTTGTTCCAATAAATACAGCACCAACATGTTGCAAAGACACAAAAGGAGGTTGTAAGTACTGCATGAGAACTGAGACCTTGTTCTCCCAGCCCCACAATCTCCAAGAATTCTTTCAATTTATTACTATGAAGTGCAGATAGAGATTATCAAATAGTCCCCCAGAATGTGCCTGACACAACCTCAACTTACGATTTTACTCTGCCCTATTGGACATTAAAAACCGTAAGTACACCAAACTGACCAGTGCCTGTGACCAAACACAGACCTCTTCCACCCCCCAAGCCCACAACCCTAGCCGGGACCTCTCCCACAATGTGCCTGACCCCACTGCAACCATCAAATTCACTGTAGTTTCTGTGTTTCGTGGAGCATACAGAAAAGTTCTGTTCTAATTTATAAACAAGCAACAGCACAGCTTCAAATGAGATAAAAGACTAGTTTATTGAACAAGTTTTTCTGGAAGTTATTTAAGTAAAAAGTGATGGTTATGAACTAAAATATAGATGCGATATAAAGTAAGTAAGGATAACAGTTACCTATGAAGCTGAAAGTAAGATCAGTCTCTCATGTTGTTGTGGGCCTTGCCTACTTGAAACTTCTTTTACGAAGTGAAGGTGTTGAACACTTGAAGTTCGATTCAGAACTGCGATGATTCCTGTGGTCGAATACTTAGAATTTGCTTCCAGAGCTGGACTGAGCAGAACAGGTTCTGGTAGATGACTGCAGGTTGTGCTGTTTGGTTGCCTGGTTCAGTAGAGCAGTCCTGGATCACCCTTTCATTCTTCTAAAGTCCAGTGAGTACAGGCCCAAACTGCTCAACCTTCCCTCACAACGCAACTCCTCATAAGACGGCAGAATAGTATGAAAGTCAAGTGGGGTTTGCTGGAGCTGGGGAAGAACAACTTTTGGGCAGCAGATGTTATCAGAGAATATACTGCAAAATTTAGATATATTTTATGTCCTGAAATGGGACTATATTTGTTTGGAAACCTGGTCGGCATGGACGAGTGGGTCGAAGGGTCTGTTTCTATACTGTATGACTCTGTGAAAGATTAAATGTACCACTGCACATTAGACGGTTGGTGAATACTTACAGTTCAAGGCAGGAGGGAATCAGCCCCTGTGTAATTTATGAAATCTTGGGGTATCTTTGTGCTTTGTGGCCTGCAGGTTCCACTTTAAGGTGACCTGTGGTTATTTCAGCCTCACAGAGATGACTATCTTCAATCAGCATTGCCAAGGTTGCTTGTGGCCAACATGTACTCCCCACACTGTTGGACACTACGTACATTTTACACGCACAATGCTATAGCTACAGATGGTTTCGGCCTGTGCTGTGGAAATGCCTGATTAATACAATCTCCCTTTGCAGAGTTTCACAATGAGGCCCACGCTTCGGGACATTAGAAAATAAGCACTGATTCTGCCCACTTCAGACGTGATTGCAGATATGTTCTGTTCCCAGTTTGTATTTGGAAGCCAAATGTAAATAAACGGCCATGCAGGTCATGGCTGTCACGATGAATCTCAGGCTCAGCCTGGTAATGCAGGTGCATCTCCAAGCCAAACCATCCATACTGACCCCCTACATGATCCCACACACCAACCAGAATTACATCAGCAACTCGTCATTACACTCTGAACCATGGCCCTACAGTTTACTCCTGCCTACTATCGTGGTACTCAGCCAGCTCGTTGAGGCTGTGAGTGATGACAGCTGATAAGTCCCTCTCTTTGTCATATTGCATGCCGTCCCACGCAGTAGTCCAACAAATCTCCCCCTCTTTACCATCCTTGTCCCACCTACATCTCAGGCTTTTGGCTCCAATCCCATATCCCTAACACAGTAGAGTGCCCTGATAACAGCACCCCCTTGACTTTCATTCCGCTGACCTCTAGGAATGGCAGAGGCCTACACCCATGACCATTCTGGACACAAGGCCCGGACGGATGAATGACCGGACACCTGACTAGTCTCTGAGCATCTCCCTGACAGCTATACCCTGAATCCTGGGACTGATTGCACTGGACCTGCAGGCCTATTCCCCAGCCTGTATTGAGAAGAGGCCTTGACCTGACTGCCTGAAGTGGATGACTAAACAAGCCCAAGCCTCTGGACTGTGATTGTATGATGCATACAAGGCTACGGACCAAGTTCTGGGAAATGGGATTAGTATGGATAGGTGCTGAATGACTAGTGCAGACTTGATGGGCCGAAAGGTCTTTCTCCCTGCTGTAATTCCATGATTTTGAAAGCAGACCTGTTCGGGGCTGAGAACCTACTGTGGTTGGGGATATCAGAGGAAAGGCTTGTTGTGAGTTTTAGACACAGAGATCGGGTTTTGCATGGAAATACGTTGACGAAGACAGGAGGCTGGCCAGGAGAGTGCTGGAATAGTCAGATCAGGAGGCAACAGATTTGTTTATGAAAATTCCAGCACCGGATGGCCCAAGGCAACATTGGACTTGGGTTACATTGCAGAGGTAGAAACAGGCATATTTAGTGACAGGGAGAATATGGCATTTGGAAGCATAGTTTACTATTATTACCAATGATTTATATAAGATGAACATTTTTTGATCTTTGAGATAATGACAGCTCTTGCCCAATAATCTTGTTAACCCCTTTACAATGATTTTCAGAGAATGGCTGTTGGCCACAAAAAATCTTTTTACACACTTGACTGATTTTGTGATGTTTCCCGTTTCCTGATCCAAGATTCCCCAAAGCTTTCAAATTCTCCAATTTTCTAGGTTTTTTGCAACAAAGCAGGACATGTTGGTACGATCGCTAAATGGCACAGTGATATTGAACTTAGTAGAGGCGGCCTGTTGTGGCACAGTCATAGTATCCCTATGATCAGTTCTGAAGAAGGGTCTAGACCCGAAACGTCAGCTTTCCTGCTCCTCTGATGCTGCTTGGCCTGCTGTGTTCATCCAGCTCTACACCTTGTTATCTCAGATTCTCCAGCATCGGCAGTTCCTACTATCTCTGAAACCTTTTCTTACAGGTGCCTAATAATCTTGCAGGACTGTTGGGATGGAACAGGGAAATGGACTCAATAGATTAAATGTAATGATATAAAGAACAGTACAGCATAGGAACAGGCCCTTTGGCCCATCATGTCTCTGCCGCTCATGATGCCAATCTAAACTAGCCCCATCTGTCTGCACATGATAGGTATCCCACTGTTCCCTGCTTGTTCATGAGTCTTAATGCCTCTTAAACATTGTTATTTTATCAACTCCTACCATCTCTCCCGACAGCAGTTCCAGGCACTTGCTACCCTCTGTGGCTCACAAAAATTGTCTTAAAAGTTTTCTCATCTCACCTTAAACCTATGCTACCTAGTGTTTGACATTTACACTCTTGGAAAAAGACTTGGACTATCTAACCTATCCACACATCTCATAATTTTATATAATTTTTATCAGGTTGCTCTTCAGCCTCAGACACTGTAGCAAAAACAACACAGGTTTTTCCAACCACTCTTTATAGTTAATACACTCCAATCCAGGTACCATCCTGGTAAGCCTCTTTTGCACCTTCTCCAAACCCTCTACATCCTTACTACAATATGGCAACCAGAAATGCAACAGAATACTCTAAGTGTGGCTGAACTAAAGTCTTATACAGCTACAGTATGACTTGCCAACTTTTATACTCAATGCTCCAATAAATGAAGGAAACAAGCCAACCACCTTCTATACCAGCTTTATTCACTTGTGTTGGGCAGCTATGAACTTGGCCCCAAGATCCCTCTGTACGTCAATGCTCCTAAGGGCCCTGCCATGAACTGTACATTTTCCTGTGGCATTTGACCTCTCAAAATGCATCAGCTCACATTTGTCTAGATTAAACTCCATTTGCTATTTCCCTGCCCAATTTTTCAATTGATTTCTATCCTGCTCTCATCTTTGATGACCTTCCTTACTATCCACAACGCCACCAACTTTTGCAAACTTACTAATCAGATCACTTACATTTTCATCAACTCATTTTAAACATTACAAACAACAGAAGTCCCACCACTGATCCTTGCAGAACACCACTGGTCACAGACATCTACTCAGAAAAACACCCTTCCACAACTACTCTCTGCCTTCTATGACCAAGTCAATTTTGTATCCAACTTGCCAACTCAGCATAGATCCCATTAATCTTCTGGACCAGGCCAGCATGAGGGACCTTATCAACTGCTTTAGTAAATTCCACGTAGACAACATCCACTGCCCTATCCTCATCAATCATTTTCTTCACTTCCTCAAAAAACTCAATCAAGTTCAAGAGACAAGACCTTCCCAGCATAGAGCCATGATGACTATCCCTAATAAGTCAATCTTTCTCCAAATGTGAGTAAATCCTGTGACTTAGAATCTTCTCCAATAATTTTCCTACTTCTGATGTAAAGCTCACCAGCCTGTAATTACCCAGATTATCCCTGTTGCCCTTCTTAAACAAAAGAATATTGACTATTGTCCAGTCTTCTGGGGCCTCATCTGTGGCTACATAGGATATAAAGATCTCTGCCAAACCCTCAGCAATTTCCTCCCTTACCTCCTTCAGTATCTCGGGATAGAGCGCATCAGGTCCTGGGTGCTTATCTACCTTAACATTTTTCAAAATACCTAACACCTCCTCCTTCTTGATATCAACATGCCCGGGAATATCAACACACCCTCCCTAATCTTACCATCATCCATGTCCTTCTCTTTGGTGAATACTGATGTAAAGTACTCATTAAGGACCTCACCATCTTCCTCTGGCTCCATACACAAATTCCCTTGCTTGTCCTTGTGTGGACCTACCCTTTCCCAAGCTTCCCTCTTGCTCTTAACATATGTATTAAATGTCTTGGGATTCTCCTACTTAACAAGGATATTCATGGCCTCCTCTAGCCTGCCTAATTTCTTGTTTAATTTCTTTTCTGCTTCATTATACTCCTCAAGGATCTTTTTTGCTTTTAGGTTTGTAAACTTTACATATACTTCCTTTTCTTTTTTAACTAAACTTTCAATATCTCTTGTTATCCAATGTTCCCAAATTTTGCCATCTTTATCTTTTATCCTTGCAGAAACATGCTGGTCCTAAACTCTGTTCAATTGGCCTTTAAAAAACTCCTACACATCAGTTGCAGATGTACCCTCAGCAGCCACCCCGATCTAATTTTTCTAGGTCCTGCCTAATATCGTTATAATTAGCCTTTCCTTAATTTAGCACTTTCACCCGAGGACCAGTCTTATCATTATCCATAACTATCTTAAAACTTATGGAATTATGATCACTGTTCCCAAAATGCTCTCCTGCTTAAACTTTGATCACCTTGCCAAACTCATTACCCTAAACAAGGTCCAGTACGGCCCCTTCCCCAATTGGACTATCTACATGATATTTCAAGGAACAGTCCTGGATGCATCTAACACACTTTGCCCCATCTAAGCTCCTGGCACTAAGGGAGACCCAGTCAATATTGGGAAAGTTAAAATAATCAACAACACTTTCCATGATCAACCTACATATCTGTTCCTCTATCTCACACTGGCTATTGGGAGACAAAACAAAACAACAAACAAAGAAAATTACAGCACAGGAACAGGCACTTCAGCCCTCCAAGCCTGCGCCAATCCAGATCCTCTATTTAAATCTGTCACCTATTTTCCAAGGATCTGTATCCCTCTGCTCCCTGCCCATTCATATATCTGTCTAGATACATCTTAAATGATGCTATCGTGCCCGCCTCTACCACCTCTGCTGGCAACGCGTTCCAGGCGCCCACGACCCTCTACGTAAAGAACTTTCCATGCATATCTCCCTTAAACTTTTCCCCTCTCACCTTGAAATTGTGACCCCTAGTAATTGAGTCCCACACTGTGGGAAAAATCTTCTTGCTATTCACCCTGTCTATACCTCTCATGATTTTGTAGACCTCAATCAGGACCCCCCTCAACCTCCATCTTTCTAATGTAAATAATCCTAATCTACTCAACCTCTCTTCATAGCTAGCGCCCTCCATACCAGGCAACATCCTGGTGAACCTCCCCTGCACCCTCTCCAAAGCATCCACATCCTTTTGGTAATGTGGTGACCAGAACTATATGCAGTATTCCAAATGTGGTCAAACCAAAGTCCTATACAACTGCAACATGACCTGCCAACTCTTGTACTCAATACCCCGTCTGATGAATGAAAGCATGCCGTATGCCTTCTTGACCACTCTGTCGACCTGCGTTGCCACCTTCAGAGTACAATGGATCTGAACACTCAGATCTCTCTGTGCATCAATTTTCCCTAGGGCTTTTCCATTTACGGTCTCGCTCGCTCGTGAATTGGATCTTCCAAGATAGAAGACTTATAACTGAAGCCTGTCAGAGTGATTGTACCTTATTTATTCCTACATTCTACCCTTCTGGCCTTGCTGGATGAGCCCTCCAAGATGTCCTCTCTTGGTACATCTTTGACATTCTCTTTAATCAGTAATGAACCCACCCCCCCGCCAACCTTTTTACATTCCTCTCTATCATGCCTGAAATATCTAAACCCTGGAATGTTGAGCTGCCGGTCCTGCCCTTCTTTCAACCAAATTTCTGTAATAGCCACCATATTGTAGACCCATATTACCCTGATCCTTCCTGTTCTTCTGTTTAGACTTACTTGACTTAACCTCTATCTTTGCCTCAAACAGGTAGACAATAAACCAGGAACCAATTACCTAACTAACTACCTAACCCATTACTCACCAAAATCAGATTTCTCACTCTCTATACTTAAACTACCAACCACTTTATACTTTACATCCCTCCAGGCACTACTCACTCAGTCTCTAAACCTGGTTCCTGATCAGCTAATCCTACGTCACTTTTTGAACTTCGTCACCTCCAGTGCTTCTCCTTTGGATTCTGCTCTGAGTGAGCTGATTCCAGGCCCCACTCCTCAGGCTTTTATCTGAAAGCTCTTGCCACTGTTTACTGCCATGTTCGCTCTCTCCATTCTGCTGTGCTCCCGCTGCCACTCTGACCGAGCTCAGGTAATTGTTCCACAAAGATCTGACATGGATTGATTGGGCTGATTGGCCTCCTTCTGGAGGAGTAATGGCTCAATATCTTTGATTGCTAATGAGCCAGGCAGCTCTGCATCTGAAATGGATGGCTAGTCATTGCTGAGATGCCCTCAACAATAGAACATCAATACAATACTCAACATGTAGGTTTGAACCTGATGTCCTTTGAACTTGACTGCAGATAACCTTTCAAGCCAGTGACTCTTGTGTTGTTAGACCGTTCAGATTCTGCCTTTCAAACTCCAGCAGTACCTTGTGTGCACATTGGCACCTGACATCCGGAATTTATCTTCCCCGGATTTAGTTAAGCAGGATGTGCCCTTGACAGATAAACACAAGATTCTCACGAGTGGAATCTGGAGACTCCGAAACATGATGACCCATTGCTGTGTGCTCCACTAAGCCAAAAGAAATACTCATCATCCTGTGGAGAAATATTTTCTACTCTTTAACCTTGTGTGAATCTTGTGTAATTTGTGCTTGTGCCCTTTAATTCTACGCCCACATTAAGTGGCAAAGGCAATAGTTTATCTTTCAGCAATCAATATTGAATTTGGAAATAGTATATGTGAAGGAGAGTGAAAGAAACAAACAGTTTTTCATCATTTATGTTATTGACAGTCAAGCAAAAATGTGATCAAGCAACAAAATTTGGATTCTCAACTGGCAATACACATATTTTGTAAACAGATCCTACAAGTAAAAAGGGCCCAATTGTTGCCTCATTACAAAGCAGCATAGAACTGAGTGACTTTTCCGTCTGTCAGTTACATCTTCACTGAAGGAACAAGTTGTATTTTGCAACCAGGCAGGAAGCAATGATCACGTGGCGTGGTTACAAGTGCTTCAGGTAAACACTAAGCATCAGATTTAAGATCAATTGAGATGGGGGAGTTGGGGGACTGAGTGATACTTGTGTGATCATTGTGCGTCAAAATAGATTTTCCCACAAAGTGATTGGATCTCACTTCTCCTGATTGATCGTTAGTTAGGCATGGAAACAAAAAATATACTCTTCCTCAGCTTTATTATTTGAGCTTGCAGGATGATAAGGTGTACCTGCTTGTCACTACCTACTTGCTTTGCAGTGCTAGTGATCTATGTTAATGATAATACTGCTGTTAAATGCATGTGTTTCACATTGGGTCCATTTGCATTCTCTTACAGTTTCTGTCACTTTTTTTTGATTGCAACATTTTGTATTAATGTGTTTAGATTTCAATCACAGGTCCAAGTAACTTTGCTGGAGTCAAAAATAGCCAACTTTACTTGAATGTTTTAGTTCTAATCCGTGATTATTGATTAACAACTCAATGGTCAAAACAATCCACAACACAAAAACTTGCTTCTGAGCAGGTTCAGCAAACAAGTTAAATTTTGTTTTAATCAACTATTGGTAGTAAGCTGATAACTGCCATTTGTCAAAGGGTCAAGTGGATCTTTCAACATTGCCCGGATATGTTAGTGTGGGATAAATTATTCACTTCACCGCTCAGAGCTGAACTTTGCATGACAACTGTCAAAATTAAGAACTTGATTGTGAAGTTTAGCACAACGAGAAAATGGTCTGCTCAATCTTCCATCCATTAAAGTTAATGGAGGGGAAACTCTATGTACCATGAATGGGGTTATGACCTCCATGCCTAGACTCCTGTTTCATACTTCCGGTCTACAAAGCTTTGAGCCAGAAATGTTAAAGCTTGCACTTAAACATGTCCCTTAAATGTTTTTTTTTCCTGGATTTCTTCCATACAGTTCATTTTGAGCTATTGTTCAACTTATTTTAAAATTTGCAATCTTGAACAGACTTCATACTGATTCTTTTACCCACCCACCCACTCACTTTTTACAGATTTGCTTCCCAAGGTTGTCTTTGAGGCACATGTTTTTAACCTAAGGCTGATGACAATTAGTTGGATGCAGTCAATGGCAGCAAATGTTGAAGTTATTGAAAGTTCTTGATTCTTTGAGTTTTTCCTCCGCAGATGTTTCTAAGAGAACTGAGTGCCAATTTTGTAAAGAGAGAAAATATGGAAACAGCTTCTCTTCATTTCATGCCAAAATGATATTGAAACCACCCTTGAAATACTGGTCCCAGTGTGTGTTCCAAGACATTTCTTGAGTTGGTCTGACTGTCATGCACATTTTGTCAATGTCCAGCACTTTGTTAATGTCTTCCTGCAGCCATGTTAGGTTTCAATATGTGCCTAGATTGTAGGAAATCTCGATTTTAATACACATCAAGAGCAATTTGTTAATTTATCACCTTAACCTTGAGATGGCTGTACAATTGCTTTGCTTCAGTTCAATTTGCAACAGTTCCAACCAGTCAGGAGATTCAAAATCACATCTTCAAGAACAAAAGGAGTACAGCCTTGTAGCAGTGGTATCACCTGTATTGCACAGACTCCAACAATTCAAGAGCGACTGCCTCCTCAATGGTCAGTAGGGATGGGATAAAATGCTAGTCATTTGATCAATGTTTATGTAACAATATTAAGAAAAATTAGCATTCAATTGCATTTAGATGATGAGTATCTATCTTCATTTTTACATATATAGGAGTAAGTTGAAACTGTCAGTGTTGGTTAGGAGTTGGTCAATTCATTATATGCATTATGGTAAGTAAAAGCCTGTAAAGGTATATAACCTCCTCTTCAATGCTTCATCGCTGATTCTAACATCAACCACATTCTCGTGGGACTGTAGTCACTAGACAAGGATGGCAAATTTTTTTCCCTAAAGGACACGAAAGAACTAATCAATCTTCTATGACAGCTCAGCACATTCATGGTTACTTTCACTGATGCATTAACATTACCAATCCCTATTGACTTTATTTTCCCCAAGCTTTGATAAATTGATTAAAATCTAAAACTACTATGCAGAATTGAAACTCAAGGACCCTGTAACTGTAACAGAGTGGCTTTTGAGCGAGTTCTGAATCTAGATCTTTGTAAGAAAAGAATTCGAGTCTTTTGCAAACTTTATATGATATTGGATGACCACAGTGTCACTAATATCTGGGGCAGTTGCTGAGAAATCTGTAAGGCCTTTCTTGACAGCATTTGCTAGTTAAAATGCTCTGAGGTGTGCACAGCCACAATTTGTCTGTTACTCATATTTACCTCTGCTTAGTTTAGGATGTTAGAATATAGGCGCATGAATAGGGTGAATAGCCAAGGTTTTTTCCCCATGGTAGGGGTGTCCAAAACTAGACGGCATAGGTTTAAGGTGAGAGGGGCAAGATTTAAAAGGGACCTGAGGGGCAACATTTTCTTGCAGAGGGTGGTACGTGTATGGAACGAGCTGCCAGAGGAAGTGGTGTAGGTGGGTGTAATTACAACATTTTAATGGTATCTGGATGGGTACGTGAATAGGAAAGGTTTAGAGGGATATGGGTCAAATGCTGACAAATGGGACTAGATTAATTTAGGATATCTGGTTGACAGGTGAGACTAGTTTAGTTTGGGAGCATGGGTGGCGTGGATTAAATGTACCGAAGGGTCTGTCATGCTGTATAACTCTATGACTTAAAGACTCTACAAGTTGTGTTTATATGCAAGTAGATTGTATTACTATTTCAACTTTGCTTAGTGAAGTTAGAACAGTACTAAAGTTTGCTCAAAATCTTAAGATCTTGTGGCTTTATTCTCTTAGTAAGCACCTAGGATCTAAACTTTGTCTCCTCTTAAATAGTACTTTTCTCTTAAATCGTACTTACTGGTCTCTAGTTGGTAGTAATGTAAATTTAATGGTCAGTGACGTCTATGTATTCCATGGATGGGTCCCACAAGCATTCACTATGTATACATGAGGGAGAACCATGGACAGGAAGGATAGGCAAAAATTCTAAGTATGGCAATGAATGCATACTTATGGAGCAGTGTAGTGAGGTGGGCTTATGACCAGGATATACAGATTTGGTATGAAATCGCACATCTTGGTAACACACAGGCAGTAAGAGTGGGAGAAATTCTCAGGCCAGAACAGCCATTAGGCAAACTAGGCAAATGCCAAGAGTGTGACATTTTGGGAGGGTGGGTGTGGCAAAAAATTGAATCAACTATTCATGAAATTTCATAGATAAACAAATAGGTTTCAGCTGTGGGAATGAAAGGTCTCGATCTACTGATATACATCCACATATACTATACGGACTTACACATAGATTATCATGTATTTACATTGTCATTATTCCCAAAATTTCGTATTATTTCCTTCATTATGTTTATGCAACAAGTTTATAAATTTGTACGTCTCCCTGTAAACTAGTAAATAACATGAAAAATTGTAATTTAATCTAGACCACACTTTCAAAGTGACTTTGTAAATTTTTGAAACAGTTGTCCGGTAACTGTTGCTAGAACACAATATTGCATCATGTGACACATATTACACATTCTAATTTGCGTTCCCTCTAGTGCATAACTTCTGAAAAATGTAGCATAATGAGAAAGTACCATTAGTAGCATCATATAGTCCTTTCTCATGTAAAATAAATCTATAATTATAAATGCAGAATTTGGATTTATACGAACACATAATATTCATTTTTGCAAGTTAATTATGTGGGAGAAAGGATGTACCAGGCAAAGGTTCTCAGAGGGCACCTAATACTCTAGTGAGGGGCCTTGTCAGCTGTATGATGAAAAGGAAGTTGGAGCCTCAGTCATTATTAATAACAGCTCCAGACAACATCTTGCTTGTGAAGTGCGTATTACCACAGCAACTCTGATTGCCTCTGTGAACTGTAATACAACACCATCACCATGGCTCACAGTCCCGAATAAGCTACTCCGCAGCCTGATTTGGAAATATATCACTGTTCCTTCAGCATCAGAGAACCATGAATTCAGGTTCCACTCCAGGTACTAAGCACACATGTTGCCCTGACATTTCGGTGTGGTTTTGACTGGTTGCTGCCTGGTTGTGGACACTATCTTTCCAAAGAGATGATTAAATGGAGGCCTTGACTGTCTGGTCAAGGCAGGTGTATTAAATTGATAACACAGAGTGGAGCTGGAGGAACACAGCAGGCCAGGCAGCATCAGAGGAGCAGGAAAGCTGACGTTTCGGGTCGGGACCCTTCTTTTTTTTTCCTGAAGAAGGGTCCTGACCCAAAACGTCAACTTGCCTGGTCTGCTGTATTCCTCCAGCTCCGCACTGTGTTATCTCTGACGCCAACATCTGCCGTTCCTACTATCTCTGTATTAAATTGATGGTGTATTTTAAAGAATGGCAAGTGATGTGGCCAATGCAGTGTTTAACCTGCAGCAACCACAATGAAAGCTGATTTTTTTTAATGCCCATTGCTCTGTGTATATTGTCTGCAAGGTTGACTTGAGAATAACAGAGATGAGTACATGATAAAAGTAATTAATGTTCTGTGAAGCATTCTGTGATGTTTTAATATCATAAATTGTACTCTACAAATTCAAGTTCTTTATTTGTGTATCAAATATGTGAGTGCAAACTGTAAGTTTTCCCAATCATTAATTTGAATGGTCAGAAAATGGCACACATTAGTCCATAGACTTTCCAAATCAAGCTCCTAGCAAAGTCCAAAATGATCCCAATTAAATCACATTATCTACCAAATAAAGAATGACATACGAGGAGAAATGTTTTAGTAATTATTACTTTCTTGTCAATCACAAAGTTAAGGTTTATTAATGCCATGTCAATTGCATTGTTAAGAGTGACAGGAGGGATGAATTATTTACCTTTTGGCACAAAGAAAGATGAGACACTGCAACATTGGTATTAGTGGTGTGAGACTGATGGAGTCAATAAACTCTCCAATTAAAAAGGGAATTGTGTATTGGTTTCTGTTTCACCAGCCAGTTTACATTCTGACAGCAATGATTTCTTGCCTTTGCCCTGGGAAAACCAATGGGTGCTTAGAGTACATTAAATGATCGTGGAAGCAACTTATTTCATTTGTGCTCCATGAAACTGTGCAGTACATGATAGAGTCTCGTAACCCATTCTCACGGTACATGTATGGGTTAATGACAGACAGGACTAATTATTGGAATATCCGGATCAACACTGCCAAGTAAAAGAAAGAATTCCATGATTTAGCATAAAGCGCTCATGGAGAATGAATGAATGTTACCAATTAACCAGCTTCCTGGCCTATTACAAATTTCAAAGGTCACAGCATTTCAGTCGCTGCATTAAAACTGGACAAAGCAATCATTTGCCTGTAAGAGTCACAGCAATACATCAATAAAACAAAGTTAATTATGTTACAAAACACGGACATGTCTCACATTACTGAAGGACACATGACAGTTAGCTTGATAAATAAGTTGAATAGATGCTATTAATGCTGATTCTCATACCTAATTCTATTTCCATTGATAAATAAGGGCACATTAGCCTTTAATGTTCCTGGCACAAAATCTTGCTGGCCAAGTATGCCTACTGGCAATCTGATTTTTCTCTATTCTGCTTTGGAGGTGTATGTATTAAGGAAAATAAGCATGGCTCAGTGGTCGGTGTTGCTACCTCTCAGCACCAGGGACCTCAGTTCAATTGCAGACTCTGGTGATGGTCTGTGTGGAGTTTGCATGTTCTCCCTGTGCCTGCATGGGTTTCCTCCCATAGTCCAAACATGTGCAAGTTAGGTGGATTGGCCATGTTAAATTGCCCATAGTGTCCCTAAATGTGCAGGCTATGTGGAAATGCAGGGTGATAGGGTAGAAGGATGGGTCTGGGTGAGCTGCTTTTTTTAGGGCAATGTGAACTCAATGGGCCAAATGGCCTGCTTCTGCACTGTAGGGATTCTATGAATAAATGCAAGGTCTTTGTTTGCCACAATGAGTATTAATTATTGCACCACTAACTCCTGTTTTTGTCTTGAGAGATCTTGAAATCCTTCCGACCAACAGATTTCGAAAAATCAGACTTGCATTTATATAGCACCTTTCAAAATCTCATTCATTGTACAACACATTTCAATGGAATATTTTGATGTACAATAGGTATTATAATGCAAGAAACATGTCAGCCAATTTGCATTCAGCAAGCTTCCACAAACAGCAACTTGATAATTAAAATAGTATTGGTTGAAGTACACATGGGACAAATTCTCTGTTCTCCTGAGAAGCTCTGCTTCTGGTTTTAGAGAGCAAGTGGGGCCTTGTACACTATCTCATTGAAAAGACAGCACCTACAACAGTTCAGCATCCACTCAGCGCTGCACACAGGCTGCAACTATTCCCTGTAAGTGTTCGAACCTTCGCTGATTTTTCATTATTTTGTTTTATTATTTTATCAGTTTTGAATTATGAATTGGAATTGACTGAAGGGCTTTGGGACAGCTTGGGTTAAGAAGAAAAGAACAGATCAAGCAAGATTGATCCAGGCTAGGCCTGGAGGCTAATTACAGGCTTGATTACAAAGTTCCAACAGACTCAGTGCACTCCAGGGAAAAGCATTGTGTTTAAACAGAGAGCAGAAGTTGGTTATTAATGAAGTCAGTACCTGGCATTGGTTCCTGTGAGTCTGAAGGAGATCCTATGTTCATGCAAACGGCGAATGGTGACTGAAGCCTTTGAGAGAGTGGATCAGGCATGGAGGGTGGAGCCAGAATTAAAGTTTTTTTAAACTATATTTTCTGAGAGATGGCTCCGGGCAGCTGCTGAGACAACATGAAGATTTGTATGCTCCCTGCCTAACCTGATACACCGGTTTCCTAAAAAGCCGAAAGTTGAGTATTGCTGCCTATGCATGGATGAACTGAGAAGGTTACCCCAATCAATGTTTCAGGAAAAACAGCCAAGGAGTCCACATTCATCCCAGTGCACAATGCATTGAGATGGACATTTTAGTAATCTGGCCAATTTTGGTATTTTCTTTCTTTTATCTCTTACAAAATCCTAGAGTCATACAGCATGGAAACTGACCCTCCTGTCCAACCAGTCCTTGCCGAACATGATTCAAAACTAAACTACGCCCACCTGCCTGCTCCTAGCCCATTATCACTCCAAACCTTTCCTATTAATATATCCATCCAAATGTCTTTTAAACATTGTAATTGTACCCGCATCCACCACTTCGTCAGGAAGTTCATTCCACACACGAACCACCCTACGTGTAAAAAATTTGTCTCTTATGTCTTTTTTAAATCTCTCTCCTCTCACCTTAAAAATGTGCCCCCTAGTCTTGCAATTCCCCATCACAGGGAAAAGACAACTACCATTAACTCTATCTATACTGTATGTTTAACTCTCTTTTGTGTGAATGGGACTGAAAACAAATGCTTCAGATTTAAAGCGCGGACACTAATCAGCTTACTGTGCTGTTTAATTTTCTCTCTGCTCGGGTTACTTTGTATATAAGTCTTTTGTTTAAGATACGAAGCCAGTGTCTGGAAATTAATTATTCACAAAGCCTGGAATGTGGTATTGAAACGTTTGGTTCGGAACCATTTGGGGGCGTGTAACAGTTCAATGTTACTTTGTTGAGAATGCAAAGTTAGAAAGGCTGCTTTGGTTTGGCTGTTTGTGTCTGTGTCATAACAGTTGTGAGACTTATAGGGTACAACTTTCTCACTTTCAGAAATCAAGTGCCTGATTGACCGTGGCTCATCCATGGATTGGAATCGGACAAGGTCCGTAACTAATTGCACCTCCACTCCCAAGACTTGACTATTGCTCCCCTCCATTCGCTAAGGACTGCTACCCTTTGTCTTTCCAAAATGGCCATTTACTTGCAGAAAATGCAGTGTGTTTGCCACGTAAATGGCTGGCACATGTTGCAGGTGTGAAGTTGGTGCAGCCCAGTGCCATATAGCAACGTGTTCACCCTCTTTGCTGTTCAATGCTACCCACTGTCACAAGCTGCTTGCCTCTCCCTCAGTGCTACAAAAATGATACAAGCCACAGAGGCTGCTAGCCTGTAACTGAGCACTGAATCATTGAGAAAACAATGTGAATCCCACAGAGGGTGGCAGGTCATAGTTGCTGCTGAGGTCAATGCGTGGGTGTGTTATGAAAGCAATGAGAAGTGTATTGGTGTAGGCAGCCTTCAACTAAATGCAAAATGAGTGAGCACTAAGAAAGCAAGCTAAAAATAAAAAACCGTTAGAGGCATCTTGGCTAGATGCATGAATTGTGTGTGTGTGTGTTTGTGTGTCTGTGTGTGTGTGTCCCTGCATGCAAAGTGACTTGGCAGAAGGTTGCAAGTCAGGGATGTCTCTGAAATCCAAAATAAAGTGTTGAAGGGCTGAAGAGGCTTGAAAGATCTGAGAGTAGACGCGGTGCAGCGGGGATGTCAGTGGTTTGCTGACACTGATTTGCATGGTCGAAGGGTCAGGGAGTATGGACACTACGGACGATGTAGGGGTGACATTGTGAAGAAGCATGTATAAGATGGCTGGGATGGGCATTCTGCAGACATCGGGAGCTCACTCAGATTTACCAGGCGATAATTTGCACCAACTAGTTCCTTGGACATGGAGAAGAGAATTGGAATTTGCATCTAAATAAGGTGAGATGCTGCTTTCATGAGATTTAAATGCATGGATATAAAACAGACACTGCTCAGTAGTGAGGTTCTAGCGTTGCCATTTAAGGCTTGAGGGAAAATTGCAAAAGATTTTATCGTTATCAAGATTCTGATTTTTTAAATTCTCTACCTCTTTTCTCATGTTTCTCCCCATTGCTCGGTTAGGTTGGGAATCCTAACCCCAATCTTCCAATTCAAATGCAAAACTAATATTGATCTGATGGTAAAGTAGTCAGTGTGCAATGATCTCCACATTTGATGCGTGGAATTTTGTTAAGGAGCAGAGAAAGTTCCATGAAGCCAAAAGAACATCAGAATAAATGTTAAATTTGTTTCTTTTCACAGGTATTGGACCAAGCAGGATAGTTTGTATCAACTTTCAATATCATTGCTGCTGATGTTGCAAATGAGAACATAAGTCGCTAGAAATGAATAATCTGCATTTTTAAATTGATTTGGCAAGGTAGCATTTTAAATGCCAAACCCATTATCTATTTTGATGAAGGTTGCACATTTAGAATAACTTGTCATTTTCCTTTGGAGGTAACTGACTAAACCACCTGGTATTTTTAGTGTTCTCTGTTCTCATTTCAAATGTTGAAATTTTTGCTGTTTTTTCCTTTAACGATGAAAGGACTGGGGATTGGTTGAGTTTTCTCTGAATATCCAGTAAATAATTGACTCACTGGCCTTACTAATTAACACAAACATCCCCTCTGGTGAAGTCAAGTCCTAAATCTGCTTGAACACTTATTTCCATCAGTGTATGTGTCTTGGGGTGAATGGGAGTCAATCACTTTTATGGATCAAAGATCCAGGTTAACTCCTAACTGTCCAGAAGGTGTGTCATAACATCTCTCAAACAGGTTGTATGTAAATATTTATAAATTATAATGCATCTGTTTATTAATAAATACCATTGATGAATTTAATCATAGAATATCGTTTCTTTTTAATGCATTCAACATATTTTCTTACAATTACAACAGATTAAAAAATAATGGTTTTGTTGTAGTTGGACCGGAATTAAAATGATATTTAACTAACCAAAAACACGAATGACTTTTTACAAGAATGTTGCTGGCTGGAGGGTTTGAGCTATAGGGAGAGGCTGAGTGGGCTGAGGCTATTTTCTCTGGAGCGTTGGAGGATGAGAAGTTTAGAAAAACCTTATAGAAGTTTAAAAAATCATGAGGGCCATAGATAGGATGAATAGCCAAGGTCTTTTCCCCTCGGTAGCGGAATGCAAAACTAGAGGGCTCAGGTTTAAGGTGAGAGGCGAAGGATTTAAAAGGGACCTGAGGGGCAATGTTTTCATGCAGAGGGTGGTGCATGTATGGAACGAGCTGCCAGAGTACGCGGTGGGGGCAGGTACAATTACAACATTGAAAAGGCATCTGGATGGGTACATAGATAGGAAAGGGTTACAGGGATTTGGACCAAATGCTGGCAAATGGGACTGGATTAATCGAGGATATCTGATCGGCGTGGACGAGTTGGAGTGAAGGGTCTGTTTCCGTGCTGTATGACTCAATGACTCTGAGTGAAGAAAAAGTCTCAGTACCCTGAGGAGCCTCTTTCATACTTCCAGATGCAATTAAATAAAAAGCATTTCCTCAAATGAATGGTCACTTCCTCACTCTCTAGATTTGAGAAGGATACTGTGTTCTAAAGGCAAAACAGACCTGCCTTTTCAAGCTGAGCATGTCCTAAAGGCAATGAAATACATTTAGAATGCAATCACATAACTAATTTGTGCACAACAATCTTCCACATACAGTAACTTGATATGTGATGTGGATTGAGTGATAAATATTGGCCAGGACTAGTGCTACAGAATCTTTTTCATGCTCTTGAATCTACAGACAGGACCTTAGTCCAATGTATCATTTGCATCCTCCCACTGTGGCCCAGTGGCCAAATTAGAATTTTGTGCTCAAGGCTCTAGAGGTAGGAGCCTTCTCAATCTCATTCTCAGTTAGTGTTTTGCCAGCTGAGCCATGCCTATCTTATACTAACAGACATGTTATTGCCCTGGTCCTGGGTGGCTCAATGGTCAGCATTGCTGCCTCACAGCACCAGGTTCCCAGGTTCAATTCCAATCTCCTGTGACTACCTGTGCGGAGTTTGCATGTTCTCCCCGTGTCTGTGAGGGTTTCTGCTGGATGCTCCAGTTTCCTCCGACAGTCCAAAGATGTGCAAGTTAGGTGGATTGGCCATGCTAAATTGCCCATAGTGTTCAGGGATGTGTAGGTTAGGTGCATTAGCCATGGGAAATGCCAGGTTACAGGGATTGGGTAGGGGGATGTGTCTGCGTGGGATGCTCTTCGGAGGGTCGTTATGGACTTGTTGGGCCAAATGGCCTGTTTCTACACTGTGGGGATTCTATGGTTGAAAAACCCTGTTAGTACCAGCACACAAGCCTTTCTTACTGTCAAACTGTTGGAGGTACAGTCCCTTCTTTCAGCTTAGACAGTAATAAACTCAAACACCCATTTTTCTCTTGGCTGATATAAAAGATCTCACTGCAACTATTTTAGAAATGCAACCCGGTTCTCCTGTTTTGCCTGCTCAAATATTTATCCTTCAGCCATCAACACTGAAAGGAAACCAATTATCTCATCAGTTATTCCATTGCTATTTCTGTTATATTAACTTGTGCAAATTGGCTGATCTGCTCCTTTCAATACATTACTTGAAAGTGGTTTATTGATGATACAACTTGCAATGAATGGTCCTTTAGGAATGGAAGTCTGTCTTCTTGTATACAATTGAAATTTTAATCTGGATATTATAGTGATAACAAGTCTACATTTGCATTGCTATATTATTTGTTTTCTCCACGGCTTTCCCTCTTTCTGGGTTACTGTTCCCTGGATGATGGGAGCAAGCTTCATCCATTGAGCCCTGAAGTCATTTGCTTGTGAAGTGACTAGTGAGTCTGGATGGTGGTGAGTGCTGAGGTGAAGGTTGAGACAAGATGGCAGTCAGCAATGGAGTGGCTGGTGAGCCCAGATGTCATTCGCTGGTGAAGCAGATGGACGAGTCTGGATGGCGGTCGACAGCAAGGTGGTGCTGGAATGGTGGTTGACATGAGGGACTTAGCCCGTTGTGGGGGAGATCGAGCCTTCATGGGGAAAGCCCAGTGTGGAGTGACTGCAGGCCCATGTCTATAGAAGGTCTGTAAAGTTGAACTTTTACCTTATTTCTTTATATTTCTATTTTGCACTTAAGATTTTGTATCAAGGTACCTTTGTGCCTAAGATGGTGCTGGGAATGGTGACATTGTACACTTTTCACTGTACTCGTATCCCGTTGTACTTGAGTACACGTGACATAAATATAATTCTAATTCTATGAGAATGAGTCAGCATCACAATGGTTAACAAGTTAGGCAACTGAGGTGCGCTTCAGAGTCGACCTGTCTTGCCTGATGTCTACAATGATACACAGTCCAGTGAGGGTCATTGGACTGCAATCAGAAGCATGATGCAGGCTGATTCTCCCCTTCTCCACACTAACCCACTCCCAGCCCAATGATTAAAACACATCAGTTGCTGCATTGGCTGAGTGTAAGCCAGCGCTGAATGGAAATTGACCTTGGGGTTTTCTTTGGCTCTATTTGTGTTTTGCATCAACACAGCCTTTTCCATTAAGCCCCTGGAAACAAGGTGAGCCCTAAGCAATTCAGACTGTTACTTCTGTCAGAGCGCAACTGACCTCACAGTAGTTAAAGGGACACTGTGTCTTAGCACCAGCAATATGATTTAATTGCTATGTTAATTTCATTGTAATAAGATAAGAGGGGGAGGCAATGGCCTTGTGGTATTATCACTGGACTGTTAATCTAGAAACCTGGCTAATGTTCTAGGGACACGAGTTTGATGGCAGATGGTGGAATTTGAATAAAATCTGGAATTAACAGTCTAATGATGACCATGAATCCATGGTCAATTGTCAGGAAAATCCCATTTGGTTCACTAATGTTCTTTGGGGAAGGAAATCAGCCATCCTTACCTGGTCTGGCCTCCATGTGACTCCAGAATTACAGCAATCGGTTGACTCTTAACTGCCCTTGGGGCAATTAGTGATGGGCAATAAATGCTGGCCTAAAGAGCTATGCCCTCATCTTGTGAATGAATAAAAAAAAAATGAGTAGTGACTTCTTAGTTTTAGAGGAATAGGGCAACTCAGAACTAACTGTATTGGTTTGTTTAAAATAGGCAGCACCGTAGTAATAAACTCATAACAATGCTCATTTACATTGTACAACATCACCACCAGCTGGTAGAAAAGTTATATTGAAGACATTCCCTTTTTCATCCTGTTACTTTGTCCTATAAGAACAGGAAGTCAAAATCAGAAGTTATTCCCTTTAGTGGAAAGTGAAACTTCAGATTTGATTGCTCATCTCGTCTAGCTAAAGATGTTTTTAGTGTTAATGTTATGTTTTATTGAGTTTACTGACTGGGGAGCTGTTGCCTAGAAATTCAATGGTATGATGGATGGGGTACATGCAATATTCAACAGGAAGTTCAGCTGGAAGTGCACCACTTGTAATATTGGTTTAGGCCTCAAATGAGATGCCCTCTATGCTTGGCTTTTGGCCCTTACCAAATAAGGTGTCTAGATCTTGTTTGAGCTCTCCTTCACCAAATTGTAGAAAGTCCTGGACTGGCTATGTTCAGAAATTCCAGGAGACCTAACTAGCAGCCCTTTGAAAACCACCACGAAAACTTCAAAGTGGAGCGCGGTGGTTCAGGGATGCTCTTCCTCCTGGGCCCATGTTTATAATAAAAAAGAGTTTCTCCTCCCATTTACATGCTGCATCTCCCAGTCTTCCCCATTTGTTTTAGATTTGTTCACTTTCCTTGCAACATTGACACAGAGTTATAGAGTCAGAGAGCATAGAAACAGACCCTTTGGTCCAACTTGTCCATGCCAACTATGCTCCCAAACTAAACTAATCACACTCGCCTGCTCTTGGCCCCTATCTCTCCAAACTTTTCCTTTTCATGTATATAACCAAATGTCTTTTAAATGTTGCAACTGTACCCACATCCACCACATTGTTACAAAGCAGAGGTCGAGTCTTGCCCCCGATAACTAAAACCGAACCACCCAGTGAGGCTCACCTTGCCCTATAATCCATTAAAAGAAGTTTAAAAGGTGATATAACCTGCCTCTCACCCCCCCAATCTGTTATAAAAGAGTGATTAAATGAAATTAACTCCTGACACTCACTCTATAATCAACAATAGTAATTTACTTATCTAACTCTAAGAAATTAACTGAACTATTAACAAACCAAACAATTCCTCTCTAACTACCAACCATTCCTGAATAAAACAAGACTCAAATTGTATGCCATTCCAATAAATACAAGTTCCACTTATATAAACTAAAATTATAAAAAATTAGATCTTAGTCCCTCGAAATTATAGCCAGGTTACATCTTCTAGAATGTTCTGTGCCTTCTCCATTGATTTTCTATCAGGAACGTTCTGTCTATGAATTCTTCTGCCTGGAATATTAGCTAAGGGTGGCATGCTACCTTTATTAATTAGTCAATGCTTTCTCTAAAAGCTGAGAGAGCTGATCTCTTATCAGATGGCAGTTGGTTCTCTGCTGATTTTGCAACTGTCTCCGTCTTTTATGCCCTTGATGACATATCAATTTCTTTCAACAGGATTGGTCCTATGTTGTCAAAACCATCGGATTTAAATTTAACTGGTTTTTAGTATCTAAGTGCCTAGTTTAAATTATTAGGCTCCATTCAAATTTGTTGTCTTGATAAAAATACTGTTTTGCCTGCTAACAGAATAGCCTATTGATACAACTGTTATAATTCGATGCTCAGTGCACCTGCAAAACTCATAAGCTGCCCACAGATCCTTTTTTCCCCTCTCCAAGCCTAGAAAAAGCACACCATCTTTTAAAGGGATGACACACTGCTTCTTCCCCAATCATTTGAGAAACATCAATATTTTACAAACACCAAATTCTAACAGCCTGCCTTCCAATCCATAAGTACTCTACCGAACTTTACAACAATTTGTGTGTGTGTTTACAACAACTTCCTCTGGCAGTTCACTCCACACATTAACCACTCTCTGTGTAAAAAGTTGCCCCTCATATCCTTTTCAAATCTTTCTCCCCTCATCTTAAAAATGTGCCCCCTAGTTTTGAACTCCCCCACCCTAGGGAAAAGACCCTTGTCAATCACCTTATCTATGCATCTCATGATTTTATAAACCTCAATAAGGTCAGCCCTCAACTTCCTATGCTCCAGTGAAAATGTTCCAGACATGAGGGCCACAGGCTGCTAATGCAGCATTTTGATTGGTTTCACTGATCAGCTGCTTGGCAAAGTGAATTGGCTCAACTGCCAATCTGGTTTCACTGACTACGAAGGCCCAATATTGACCTCTGTACTGGAACATCAAAGTGTTGTGTCAAAGATGTGAACAGTTGCTCCAGCCTTTATCTCCAGCGCTCTGCTCAGAGGAACGTAATACCTCCCGCACACCAACCCCCCTTCCCCAGCTCTCATTTCTGAGGAAGGAGACTTGAAGAAGTTATCGAAGGCATGCTTCCCTTTATTGGTTAAAACATTGAGTACATGGGCTGGGACGTCATGTTATGACTGTACAAGATATTGGTAAGAGCACATTTGGACTACTCTGTGCAGTTCTGGTCAACCTGCTATAAGAAGGATATTGTTAAACTGGAAAGGACATAGAAAAGATTTGCAAGAATGTTACCAAGACTGGTGAGTTTGAGTTTTAAGGAGAGGCTGAATAGGCTGTGTCTTTTTATCCTGGAGAGTAGGAGGTTGAGGGGTGACCTTATAAATGTTTAATAAAATCTTGAGGGACATAGAGAAGGTGAATAACCAAGGTCTTTTTCCCCAAGGTAGGGGAGTACAAAACTAGAGGGCATGGGTTTAAGGTGAGAGGGTTAAGATTTAGAAGGGACCTGAGGGGCAGGTTCTCACATAGGGTGGTGCATATATGGAACAAGCTGTCAAAGGAGATGGGTACATTTAAAACATTTAAAAGACGTTTGGACAGGTACATAGATAGAAAAAGTTCAGAGAGATATGGGCTAAATGCAGGCAAATGGGATTAGTTCAGTTTAAGGAAACCTGGTTGATATGGACACATTGGTCTGTTTCCTTGCTGTATACCTCTATAACTTGATGACTCCATGCTTCATTCACTCATCTATAACCATCCAACAATGAACAGCAGTAGAAGTGTCTACTCTCTCTTAGCCATTTTTTCTTGGCACATTGATTTTAGCATTATGAATGAGTACCTTTGTGTGAAATGAAAGTACTGCTACCAACTTTGTTTCGTCATTAAAAAAAGGATTCATCGAGAATCTTGTTGCTGATATGAAGGTTGTTGCAAGGGATTTTTTGTATCCATGGCTTCCATGAATGTTCACTTTGTGAACACTTTAGATCTTGTTTTTTTTAATGATATTGGACGCATTTGTTGTCAACTCTTATTGAGAAGGACTGTTTAAACAGATAAGTAAGGGGAATGGCATTGTGCATGGGGAAAATAATGCTACTCGGGCTGGTATATTTGCCAAGCTGAGCTCTTACTTAATTGTATAGCACCAGCTTTTGATTGAACAGAATTGTTGTATTTGATGTAAGGTACAACACTTATGTAAGAAGGCAAATGATATGTTATGTTACGACTAGACTTCAGACAAAGTTCCCCCAGTTGTTATAGTTTCAAATGTATATTGAGGGAGGAAGGATGACTTGGCTCCTCTTTATTCATTCCACCTTTTGTTTGGCTGCAACAAGGTTGATTTAAAAATGACCCCTCCCTTGTGGGATGCCTTTCTCTCAGATCAAATGAAGTTATGTTTTAAAAGGAGCTAACATAGCCAGGTCTTCTTGAGTCAACAAAAGGGTGACTTTATTTGTTGCTAAATATGACACACACACACACAGGTTAGGAATAAGAAGAGTCCAAAAGAAATAAAAATTAAAGGATATATGCGTCAGTCTTTCTGCATGGTTTGTGAAGAGTAGATAGAGTGGAATGTTGATAGTTGAACAGTTGATTTCTGAAGTTGATTTTGAAATTAATCCCACACTTCTGCTCTTTCACCACAGCCCTGAAATATTCTACATTTCATGGATTTATCCAACTCTCTTTGGAAAGGATAAAAAGCAATAATTTAAAAGCACTTAGAAACTATTTGACAAACAATTTTATTTGCAAAATGACAAAGTTCAAATTGGTTACACTGTATTCATAGAAAGCTGCAATTCTTGCAGAAAAATATCCCTTGTATTATACAACATTAAACATAAAGATTTTTTTATAAATAAAAATAAATTAAATAATGAACTCTTAATGGGATGTATTAATTAACATTTATCGCAGACATATAATAACTGAGAATAAAATATTGATAATCCAAAACAGGGCATTTATGCAAGCAATGACTATAACTGAAAGACACTATGGAGTCTGAGAAAATTCATTACAAGCTCCCTCATCCCTTTGTGATACTGGAACGCAACTGATGTGGTGGGCAAGGAAACTGTGGACCCCACCTACAAACTAACGTCAAAGACCCAGAATGTAGTCATATAATAGAAAGAGAAGCTGTATTTCCAAACAGAAACTTCAGAAAATAACATGCCAGTCTCATAAGGGAGCTGCTGAAATGTATGAGTGGCATTGGGCGTATTTGGTTTCATTATACCAGGTAACAAAGCAAGACAGG
Source organism: Rhincodon typus (assembly GCF_021869965.1). NCBI lineage: Eukaryota > Metazoa > Chordata > Chondrichthyes > Orectolobiformes > Rhincodontidae > Rhincodon > Rhincodon typus. The sequence goes on from NC_063356.1 coordinate 11,832,523, forward strand.
AGCTTAACTAACATTGGCCTGGCAAGTGTTTCACCTTCAATTTAGAGTTTGATTCTGTGTGCCCTTTGCAGCCACTGGGTCAAAATCCTGGAACTCTCTTACTGACCACCCTCTCTGGCACTTGAGCACAGAAATCAATGCTGATAATTCAGTGTCGCATGGACGGAAAGCCACACTGTCTTTTTTTTGGGTGAGATGTTAAACTGATGCCCCTCCGCCTGCTATAAAAGATCTCATGGCACTGTTGAGATTTCCTCAGTGTCCTGGCCAATATTTATCCCTGAATCAACACCGCAAAAGAGCAGATTTTCTGGGCATTATCATATTGCTGCTTGTGGGAATGTGCTAAGCTTATAGTAGCTCTCCCATTTCCCACATTACAACACTTGAATAAGAGTAGTATTGGCTGTAAAGCGATTTGAGATATCCAGTGGTTGTGAAAAGTGCTATATAAATGCAAGCCTTTTTTTTACCTTCTTTCTTTTCGAATCACATGCACACTTGCCCATTTTTCAGCAGGTGACTGAAAAAGCTGATCTTCACCTCCTGTCTTCATGCCATGTTTGGTGAAAATGATTCTTCCATCTACATTTAATATAAAATCTGATGACCATATGCACTAACAATTTTAGTTGAAGCACGTTTCTTGAAGAATGAGTTTTATGTTTAATCAACATGAAGTTCAATCGTGTTGTTGAACAGGAGACTGAGAGTCACAGTTTTTTCCAACATAGCACTGACAGATGAATTTCTCAGCAAAGTACAGCAGGTCACTGAAGGATGCTTGGCCTTTTACTGCAAGGTGCCCATTTCTCTTTCTGTGTATCTTGAAGCTGCTCGGGTTCAAGTGCAGATAGTCACTGGATTCCCAGTTCTTTCTTAAACACCTACCTTTGTTGCTGCACAGTGCCCTGCTGCACAATCTCGCTGCACGGGTTACATTGAAGATGTAGCGGCTCAGGACATCGTCAACAAAACTCTGCAGCATTGAGCACGATTGCTGTGGAAAGAAGTTCAGTGCAATGAGTGTCTCCACAGCGAAAGGTACATAGGAGAGGCAGTAAATTTCACCAGCTTTTCTTTCAACTCATTCATGAGATGAGGGTGTCGCTGGCTAGGCCAACATTTATTGCCCATCTCTAATTGTCCAGCGGGCAGTTAAGAGTCAATCACATTGTTGTGGTTCTGGAGTCACATGTAGGCCAGGCCGGGTAAGGATGGCAGTTTCTTTCCCTAAAGTACGTAAACCAGATGGATCGACAATGGACTTATGGTCATCATTAAACTCTTAATTCTAGAATTTTATTGAATTCAAATTCCACAATCTGCCATGACAGAATTTGAACGTGGGTCCCAGAACAATATTTGGGTCTCTAGATTAACAGTCCAGCAATAATACCACTAGGCCATCACCTCCCCAAATCAAGTTACATTTCAACAATCTAAAGAGAAATGAGCAATAACTCTAAGTAGGAAGGCAGTGGCTGTACAACAGTGCTCCAGGCTACTATAACCTTGCAAGGTGGACTATGCGTACACACCATCCTATTCCTTCTAGTCTACACTCCCATTGCTATGACAGTTAAAAGCAGGAACCACCTTACGTCACATTTACACTCTCCCAAGTATTTGAATATTTACAACCCAGTGGTGTATTTGCAGGTGGTGTATTCAATAAGAGAGGCACCAAAGGCTACAGAAGACATAAGCTTAAACATTATGATAAAGAAATCTTGTTGGAGAGGACTAGATTCTAAGCCCAATAACCATGTCAGACCTCATTCGTGGACAGATTCTACAAAGGTTAATAGGCACTATAATTAATCCAAAAACTCCAAGTAAGGTCTCTATTCTGTCACTCTACCGTTCGAATTGAGCTGATTGGTTTATGCGGTGAAGTTTTTTTTGGTGCTTCTAGTTTGAAAATGATTGTATTTCTCAGATATTTTAATTGTTTTTGTCAGCTTACTTCCAAAACTTGTTTTCAATGTGATCCCAATTCCATGCTTGAAAATTACCATTGAGACTTTTCATTGAGATTTGCAAGAGATTTAGGTGGGGCGGCTGGTGAGGTGAGGGGGTTTGGGCAATGATGATGGGGAAGCTAAATGGGTTATGGGAGTGGGGAGCAATATGGGACGGGTCAGGTCGTCTGTTGGGATTTGTGAGGGGTGGGTGTGGGAGAAGTGATTTGTGCGACTTAGAATGGGGAAGAGCAATGAAGCAGGTGGAAGAGTGGAAAGGAGGCAGGATGTTTAATCTTCAAGGATTTTAAAACAGAATCTGTCTTTGCACTTGCTTTCCTTGGAGCAGGAATTAAGGATTAGGCCATGATGCCATTAGAAAAACAATACACATTTATAAGGCTCTCATAGCCAATGGTACTCTATCAGAGTTCCACACCAGCTATTGCTGCCTCACAGATCACAACCCCTGAATCTTGCATCGTGATGCTAGTTTGGGAAGGCCCAATAATCTTTGGTCCATTACTATCCAGATACTTATACATTTTTAACCTCACATTTTTTTGCAATTCATTCACAGGATGAGGGCTTTGCTGGCTAGGCCAGCGTTTATTGCCTTTCCAGAGGGTAGTTAAGAATCAATGACATTGCAGTCAGTGTGGAGTCACATGTATTCCTGACCAGGTAAGGATGGCAGTTTCCTTCCCTAAAGGGACATTAGTGAACCAGGTGGGTTTTTTTCCCCAATAATTGGCAATGGATTCATGGTCACCATTAGACACTTAATTCCAGATTTGTATTGAATTCAAATTCTACCATCTACTATGGCAGGATTTGAACCCAGGTCCCCAGAACATTATCTGGCTCTCTAGTTTAACAGTCCAGTAATACCATAAGGCCACCACCTCCCCCATCTCTGATGAAGGTTTATGTTGTTTGATGTTACCAGCAACTGAAAGATATACTTTGAAAGAATCAATGTAGACTCAATGGTTCCACTGCTTTATATTTGATACACTCATAGTACCAGAAATACAAAGTTATTTCCCTATGAAATTTCACCAGAAATATCAAGGTATTTCTTTATGATTACCTTACAACTTTCACACTTCCTCCAGCAGTTTTGTGCCATGGAGCATCATCCCTGGAGTTTGACTAATTATTTCTGAGTTAAGAGCGGATTGTAATTGGAAATTTCTGTTCACTTTGGTATGATTACATAAAATGAGGCGAGAACGGGTATTCTGTTAAACAGCAGGAGTAAAGTGGATCATGACGAACAAAAATCTTACTTTATTTTGAGTTATGTTTGAGCTTTCCCACACAATGATCCCTGCTGCTCCAAGAGATGCACTTTCACCAATTGTCCTGACAAGGTCGTCCTGGGGAGAAATTTTGTAAGTTAGTTCTTAACACGAAAAGGGCCGAGTAAGTCAATATACCAATACTTCTGGATTAGATAGGTCAAAACACAGAAGTTTATAAGGCTTTTCTTTTCGCAAACTCGATTGTGTTCTAGTTGATTTACCATAACAAAGCTACGAGATAACCTCAATCATAGCAGGCTATTTCAACTGGGTAATTGCATAAACCAAAAGAAGTTTCTATGCATGACCTAAAACCAACACAATAATAGTAATGATTGGGCAATTGGTTTCTCCCAAGGGCTTGATTACACTAACAAGACTGACTCTCCTGTGCAGTACTGAGGGAACACTGCACTGTTAGAGGTGCTGTCTCTTAGAGGTAACATTAAACTGAGGTCCCATTTGTCTCTTCAGGGGGATGTAAAAGATCTTATCGTATTATTTCTGAGAAGGGCAGGGGAGATATTCCAAAGATCCAGTCTCTCAAATAACATTTCAATACTATTTATGGAAGCTCACTGGGTGCATTTTGGCTGTCGTGTTTCCTAGATTACAACAGTGACTTCATAAAGCACTTAAGGCTTCATAAAGCAATAAAGCGCTTTGAGACATCTGGTCATTGTGAAAATTGTTACGTAAAAGCAAGTCCTTCTTTCCTGAACTGAACTGAAGTCTGGATTTATCTAAACATATTGTTGACACATGTCTTGACCGGCCATATATCATCTCAATTCAGAGCTACCTAGTTCTTTTGAACTCCACACTTGTTTGATACCAAAAAGACCATGTTCCAGCATTAGATGCACTTTATGCACATTGGAAAAGGGATAGAGAAGGTGGCAAATAGTCTGTGTGAAGTGAAAAGTAGATCACCTGCAAAAATCAAGTCTTGTAGTTTGGGGAAGAGGGTAATTAAAGGGTGGAACTCAAAGAATCTAAACAATACTGAATGGAGTGTTGTGTTATGGTTCAGCCAAGGAAAACCCGAGAAGAAAGGACAGAGGATGTCAATAGGGACATAACTGCAATCATAAAATAGAAAGAATATTTTTCCTCTGAGTGCTGAATATTTGGAATAAACCTGCTGCATGGGAAACATCATGTAAGGTGCTCAAGGATGAAAGGAGAGAGGTTATGTTAAATGTGATATAAACATTCTTACTTGTGTTTAATTTTGGTTGCCCTTTTCTAACAGCCAGTTGACAATAGTCATTTGGAAAACATGTCCAACTGACACAGTTCTAAGAGCTAAGGATTAAATCATGTTGGAACAGCAACTGTGGTTAAAGTTTTAAGTGTTTCCACATAAGAATAATGTTTGCCAGTTGACTGGTGGAATTCATCAAATAGTGTTTGTAACTGAGTTCAGTATCAGCCAACTCTGAAACTCAAACTCCAAACCGCAGCATGGTAATATGAACAATTTGTTTTAGAACGAAGTGGGTGGTCAGAGAGGGTCATTTCAGAAGGAATAGCTGGAAATAAAAGGATTAATCCCACAGTGAACTGCAAACTGATTGTACATACCAACATAGTTGGCTTATCAAAATAAAACTTTCTCCTACAACATGTACCCAAAGAATGTTTTATTTACCTAAAACAGAGCGGCATGGGATGTAAAACTGCCTTTCCTGGTGCTCTTGAGGAATAATAAGTATTTCAAATCAACCCGTACAGAGATGTTATAACACACCTCTGCAACAAGTGGCACTTGAACCTGGGCCTCCCGGCTTAGAAGTATGGACACTATTACTGCATCACAAGAGTTCCTACTAAGCATTGTAAATATATTTTTTCAAGGTTGATGCACCTCCAGAGCAAGTGGGACTTGAACCTCAGCTTGAGCTTGAGCCAGAAAGTCTGGTTCAAATCCAGCTCCAGAGGTTTACCCAACTCTGAGCAAAACCAGAAATTGCTGAAGAAACTCAGCAGGTCTATACATACAATCCCTACAGTGTGGAAACAGGCCCTTTGGCCCAGCAAGTCCACACTGGCCCTTAGAGCATCCCACCCAGACCCATCTCTCTATAACCCACCTAATCTATACATCCCTGAACACTATGAGTAATTTAGCATGGCTGATCAACCTAACCTGCAAATAAGATCATAAGACCATAAGACATAGGAGCAGAACTTAGGCCATTCGGCCCGTCGAGTCTGCTCCACCATTCAATCACGGCTGATAAGTTTCTCAACCCCATTCTCCCGCTTTCTCCCTGTAACCCTTGATCCCTTTGATAATCAAGAACCTATCAATCTCAGTATTAAATGCGCTCAATGACCTGGCCTTCACCGCTCTCTGTGGCAGTGAATTCCATAGAGTCACCGCTCTCTGGCTGAAGAAGTTTCTCCTTATCTCTGTTCTAAAAGATCTTCCCTTTACTCTAAGGCTGTGCCCTCAGGTCCTAGTCTCTCCTACCAATGGAAGCATCTTCCCAACATCCACTCTGCCCAGACCATTCAGTATTCTAATCTTTGGACTGTGGGAGGAAACCCGCACAGACACAGGAAGAACGTGCAAACTCCACACAGACACAGGAAGAACGTGCAAACTCCACACAGACAGCCGCCTGAGAGTGGAATCGAACCTAGGTTCCCTTGTGCTGTGAGGCAGCAGTGCTAACCACTGAGCCACCATGCCACCTGGCAGCATCTGTGGTCAGAAAGCAGAATTAATGTTTTGAGTTCAGGGACTGGACTGGAAAAGTTAGCTCTGTTTTCTGCATGTAAATAAAAACTTAAAAAGGGAAGGATTAGATCCCAGTTCTATTCTTCACGATGTGACGTTCTGGAATAAAGTCTTTGGCGCTGATAAATACAGTCCTTAGTCATGCCAATGACCTGCCTGTGTCCTTTGGCACTTCCCCTATGTGCTACTACTTCTGGCTATCACCAGCTGTCTACTGCACTCCATGGTGCTGTCAATCTCCTGGTTTACTATTATTTTTATATCTCTGCTAAGCTTTACTCTCCTTTAGTACACAGCTGGGAACTACACAGCAATGCTAAAAAGCATTTTCTTTTTAAAATCCAAGTGAAATCTTGCCATAATTTATGAAAGTTGACATTAAGATTGGAAATGACACAAATTATAAATCTGTCTAGGTTTGATGTTGGTTCCCAGCTGGCCAATACTGAGAACTCCACAGCATGGAATCCTATTTTTATGATTTGTTCTTGTGTTAACATATTTGAATTGGACTGCTACCACTATCCCATCATATCCACCGCTCTAGAACGCTGTATTTCCTCCTCCAGATCAGAATCCCCAGGTTGTTAAGGCTTTCATTTCACTTCCTGGTAAGAGTTGGGTGGAAGCCTGAATGCCCCAGTCTGCGGATGAATGACCAATGGGCAAGAACTCATGAGATTTATAAAATCATGAGGTGCATGGATAGGGTAAATAGTCAATGTCTTTTCCCCGGGGTGGGGGAGTCCAAAACTGGAGGGCATAGGTTTAAGGTGAGAGAAGAAAGACTTAAAAGGGACCAAAGGGGCAACTTCTTCACATAGAAGGTGGTGCGTGCATAGAATGAGCTGCCAGAAGAAGTGGTGGAGGCTGGTACAGTTACAACATTTAAAAGACATTTTGACGAGTATGTGAATAGGAAGGGTTGTGAGAGATATGGGCTAAATGCTGACAAATGGGACTATATTTATTTATGATATCTGATCGGCATGGATGAGTTGGACCAAAGGGTCAGTTTCTGTTCTGTACATCTCTATGACTCTATGAACTCATTGAATGGCTGAAAATTTCTGTCCTCTAATTGCACCAATGTACCCTATGACTTTCGTTCATTTATTCATGTGGTCATCTCTGGCAAGATCACCATTTATTACCCTTGGAGACAGGTGTTACCTGCCTCTGTGAACAGCCACAGTCCATGTAGTGTAACTGCACCCAGAGTGCTTTTCCCTGTCATGGGGCTGGCTAAGAGTTGAGCATATTGCCGAGGGTCTGGAGTCCCATTTGGGCCAGACCAGATAAGAATGCAGATATTCCTTTCTCCAAAGGTCATAACTGAATCGCAACAACTCATTATTATTTATGACTAGAATTTTAATCTAAACTAATGAATTGAATTTAATTTCTTTCCCCAAACTGCTGTGGTAGGAAATGAACCCATGTCACAGGATTATTAGTCCAAACTGTCGATTAATTAAACATTAACATCGCCATTATGTTATACTCTAAGCTTATTTCTCTGAGACTACTTCTGTGACTAAGCTTCTGGTTACCTGCACTTGTAATCCCTTCAGGACAGTATTAAGTTTTGTCTGATTACACAATACATCATTTATATATGATAGGTGCCCTATAAATGCAAGTTATAGTTAATTTACATAAGCCACTTTACTACAGTTTTGGATAGCTTTTGATGGGAATACCAAGTGTTTAGAATAAGCGTTTATGAATCGATAGCCCTATCACTTTAAATTCTTCTGCTGATTTGTTAATAGTGTTTGCTGAATCATCTTCTTACCTCAGAGAGGGTTTCATTCAGAGAATCACGATAGACTGCTCTGGTGTAGGGATAGACAGGGAGAGAATGGTTCTCCTTGGAAAATGCTGCCACCCTCATCGCCTCTTGGACACGATTCCGTACAAAAAGCTTCGCATTGTTGGAAGACTTGAATATTCTGGACATATAAATACTCGGGTATAAGGCTGTGCTTTCTTGCCATAACCAGAGCAGTTCATTATTCCGCGATATTGCACGTGATGGACACATCCCTGTGTACGTTCTGTTTTTGTTCTTGTGCATATAGTTGTAACAATGAGGGAACAAGTAATATCCCCAAAGTTGATTCGGTCTTAATTTCTTTCCCAGCTGCAAAGACTTTAATAGAAACTGTTTTGCAGCTTCTTGGAATTCAGTCTTGGCAATAGCAGCTGCCCTTTGTCTTGTTAAGGAAAGGTCCCTCTGTTGGACTAATTCAATGGACTGGCGTTTATAGATGAGTTTGTGGTGCCAGTTTCGATCCCAGAGGGGCCTCCAATTTTCCCAGTCAATAATTGCCAACCCTCTGGACATGTTTGATGGAATTAACTCTTCAATATCGTGCGCAGCCTTTTGCAAGTGCTCATCCATTTTGACCTGCTGTGGGATGCCACCATTGAACTCCTGACCAGTTAGCTCATTGTAGTGAGGATAGTGGCCAATCATACCATTGAAGAAGATTCTAATGTCCTGCTGAAGTGGACTTCTTCGTGTGGTGGATACCATTGGAAAAGGTGTTAGATTGTAAGTCACTCCAAACTTCTTTGTGCATAGCTCTGTTGGCGCATTCCACATCGCAAGAAATGGAAAATTTCGTTTAAGTGGAAGTGCAGTCTTAAGTTGCAACTGGCTGAAGCATAAGGGGATGAATGAGAGGTGCCAAAAAATTGCCAAACCATTAATGCAACTACTGAAACGTCCTAAAAGGTTGAATGAGTCCATCATGGCAAAGGTTTTGCAGCTTCTAATAAAATATTGGGTGAGAACAAAAGTTGTCACATTTGAAAATGCACTCATAAAATCTTATTTAAAATTTAATTCCAGCAAGATGCGTAGCTCCTAAGTAAATTTCATAGACTCCACACAGTGCAGACACAGGCCATTTGGCCCACTGAGTGTGCATTGACCCTCTGAAGGGCATTTCACCTAGACTCATTGCTTCCACCCACTCCATCCCCGCTCATCCCCTGTAACCCTGCATTTCCCACGGCTAAACCACCTAGCCTGCACATCCCTGGACACTATGCGCAATTTAACATGGCCATTCCACCTAACCTGCACATCTTTGGACTTTGGGAGGAAACTGGACCACATGGCAGAAATCCACGCAGATATGGCAAATCCCATATGGACAGTATGGCTGGAATCAAACTCAGTTTCCTGGCACTGTGAGACAGCAGTGCCATCCACAGTGCCAACCACTGTATCAACTACCGTGCCACCCCTAACTTTATCTTCAAGTCTGATGTACTAACGTATAATCGTTATTCTACCAGTCGGTCAAATTAAAGATTGCATATTAGAAATATTAATTTGCAAAATATACTGATGAAGAAGTGCTGATATTAAATTCTTGTATTTTGTAGTTCTGTCTCCAGGGCATTTCCGTCAGTGATCTCTGCAGGCAATTCCAACAAAGTCCTCACCTTGGGAATACTGCAGAGAAATCCTTGTTTGTGACCACACCCACCAATTAGATGACACTTACCTTATCCCTGAATGTGGTGATATCCTTGTAACCAATCCACTTCCTTACATTCCACTTTGTCCTAATCTCATACTGCACACTGAATTTTTTTTTATTCATTCACGGGATGATGGTGTCACTGTCAAGGCAGCATTTATTGCCCATCCCTAATTGCCCAGAGGGCAGCTAAGAGTCAACCTCATCGCTGTAGGTCTAGACTCACATGTAGGCCAGACCAGGTAAGGATGGCAGTTTCCTTCTCTAAAGGACATTAGTGAACCTGACGGGTTTTTCCGACATTTGACAATGGATTCATGGTCACCATTAGATTCTTAATTCCAGATGTTTTATGAATTCAAACTCCACCATCTGCCATGGGAGGATTCAAACCCGGATCCCCAAGATTTAATCTGGGTCTCTGGATTAACAGTCCAGTGATAATACCACTAGGCCATTGCCTTCCCTTTACAGGCCGCAAAAGGATTAATCTTATATCTCTGTTCCTGTCCAGCACCTCCACTGCAGCCTCCCCATCTCTTGGCACTGTAACACAAGCCTTGTGCCTTCTTCCTTTCAGATAGCCATGAATTGCCACCTGGCCAGACAGTGGAGTAGCAACAAGTAGTCAGAGATGGATGTGTTGTAATCTCACTTAATTTCATATGTGCAGCCAAAAGTTTAGGCACTAACACTATTTTAGAGGATAGACTAGAGGCAGGATCTGTATGTGATGAGACATTTAATTAATGGGATATGGATGTCACAGGCTGAAGCAGTTTTTATTGCCCATTTCTAACTGCCTTGGAGAATGTGATGGTGAGCTGCTTTCATGAACCGTTGCAGTCCATGTGGCACTTTTAGGGACGGAGTTCCAGAATTTTGACTCAATGCCACTAAAGGACAGGCGATATAGCTTCAAGTCAGGACAGCATGTAGCTTGCAGAGGAACTTGCAACTGGCAACATTCCTATGTACCAGCTGTCCTTGTCCTTCTAGATGCTAGGAGTTGTGGGTTTGGAAGTTGCTGCTGAAACAGATGAATTTTTGCAGAGTATCTTCAGACTGAATGTTGAAGCTGTTAGATAGGGTGCCAAACAAGTGGGTTGCTTTATTTTGAGCAGTGTCAAGCTTCTTGAGTGTTTTTGGAGCTGCACCCATCCAGTTAAATGGAGAGCATTCCATCAAACTCCTGACATGCCATGTTGATGATGAACAGGCAATGGGAGTCAGGGGGTGAACTATTCACCAAAGAATTTCCAGCTTCTTACTGGCTCTGCAGCCACAGTGTTTACATGGCTGGCCCAGTTCAGTTTCTGGTCAATGGTAACTCCCAAGATGTCATTGTTTGAGGATTCAGTGGTTGCAGTGCCATTGAATATTCAAGGGGCAATGGTTGGATTCTTGCTGGAGATGGTCATTGCCTGGCGCTTGTGAGGCATGATTGTTACTTGCTATTTATCTGGGGCAGGGGCAAAGACAGTGCAGGTGCCAAGTTGTTAAAGGGTGAAGGTGTGCACAGGTTTTGCTATAGGGCACTCAGATGAGGACTATGATGGGACATCCCGTAGAAGAATGTTGATGGGCATACACAATTAAAGACTGAGTACAGTAAGAGACCAGAAAACTTTCAGGAAACAAGAATGATGATGTCCAATACCAACTTGATGCAGGAATTCACATAGAGCTTGGAGCTCATCATTTCCAATTTGGAAGTGTTGGTCGACTCTTCTTTCACACTTGTGGATCCAACCAAGTTGTGTGGCATGGCTAACATTAGCTCCACTGCAGTGCAACCATCAGTAAACTGATGTCCAAGTGCTTCAATGGAAACTGCTGTCATCTTTGCTGTTGGTTACAACACTCCAGCAATCTTCAATAGATTACAGGCTTTACCAACACAATGTCCTGTAGGTTATGGCAATGACTGTGTGGAGCACCAAGTTCTGTCCTTTCTCAGGAAGGCAGGTTTCACTCTCCCATCCCATCTACTCCACCCACATCCTTTGCTATAAACAGGAAGATAACTATTTACGTAGGGTTTGTGTCTGCACTTTTAGTGAGGGCTTTATTTCACTTAACCACACTCACTGATCACATTTTTCTTTCGTTTTGTGTTTTTATACATATCCAGAAGTGCACTTCTACACAACTGCACGTTTTTTTCTCCAATCACCAAATTACCCGTGGTCTTTAAACATTTTATCTATTAAACACTACCAGTCAGTCACCTTTGTTAACAACTGAATAATTTTATGTGCAAAGCCCATTAAAGGCAATGCAAACCACTAAAGGGAGAGAGGGAGGGGGTGGGGTCTAAATCAAAATGGAGTTAGAAGGTGTTGCTACAGGTTACTAGTTCTCCCATCCTTGTGCAACCAATCGATGCTCAATTAACCCTTTTTTAATATATTCACCTCCTGTTTCCTTGTTCCATTAGGGTTCAAGCATTACTTCAGACTACATTAGATGATAACGTCTACTCTTGCCTGTCAAACTTGCAAACGCAGGCTGCTGTTACCAAGTGCGGAGCTGGAGGGACATAGCAGGCCAGGCAGCATCAGACCGGTTGGAAAATGGAAGTTTCGGGTCGGGACCCTTCCTCAAGAGAAGGGTCCCAACCCGAAACTTCAGCTTTCCTGCTCCTCTGATGCTGCCTGGCCTGCTGTGTCCCTCCAGCTCCGCACTGTGTTATCTCTGACTTCAGCATCTGCAGTTCTTACTATTACTGCTTTTGCCCAGGCTGACTTGGTGAAATCTGTTTCAAGTTGTTCTCCAGGGCCATCTGCAGTCTTTGTCACTGTATGTCAGCAATCTTTCACTCGCCATACTGCAGTGACCGGAGAAACACTGTACAGAAGCATGACAGGCAAAGGCACTCATGTGACAGGAGGCAAGAGAATGCACGAGAAAGATTCTCTTGTTCTGAGGAAGGGTCACTGGAACAAAGAACAAAGAACAAAGAAAATTACAGCACAGGAACAGGCACTTCGGCCCTCCAAGCCTGCACCGATCCAGATCCTCTATCTAAACCTGTCGCCTATTTTCCAAGGATCTGTATCCCTCTGCTCCCTGTCCATTCATGTATCTGTCTAGATACATCTTAAATGACACTATCGTGCCCGCCTCTACCACCTCCACTGGCAACACGTTCCAGGCACCCACCACCCTCTACGTAAAGAACTTTCCACGCAGATCTCCCTTAAACTTTTCCCTCTCACCTAGTAATTGAGTCCCCCACTCTGGGAAAAAGCTTCTTGCTATCCACCCTGTCTATACCCCTCATGATTTTGTAGACCTCAATCAGGTCCCCCCTCAACTTCCGTCTTTCTAATGTAAATAATCCTAATCTACTCAACCTCTCTTCATAGCTAGCACCCTCCATACCAGGCAACATCCTGGTGAACCTCCTCTGCACCCTCTCCAAAGCATCCACATTCTTTTGGTAATGTGGTGACCAGAACTGTATGCAGTATTCCAAATGTGGTCGAACCAAAGTCCTATACAACTGTAACATGACCTGCCAACTCTTGTACTCAATACCCCGTCCGATGAATGAAAGCATGCCGTATGCCTTCTTGACTACTCTATCGACCAGCGTTGCCACCTTCAGGGTACAATGGACCTGAACACCCAGATCTCTCTGTGCATCAGTTTTCCCCTGGGTTTTTCCATTTCCCACATAGTTCACTCTTGAATTGGATCTTCCAAAATGCATCACCTCGCATTTGCCTGGATTGAACTCCATCTGCCATTTCTCCGCCCAACTCTCCAATCTATCTATATTCTGCTGCATTCTCCGACAGGCCCCTTCACTATCTGCTACTCCACCAATCTTATTGGACCCGAAGCATTAACTCTGATTTCTCTCTACAGATGCTGCCAGACCTGCTGAGGTTTTCCAGCAATTTCTGTTTCTGTTAAAGATTCCTGACATCTGTTTCTGTTCTGAGGAAGGGTCACCGGACCCGAAATGTTAACTCTCTTTTTTTTCCTCCACAGATGCTGCCAGACCTGCAGGCCTTTTGCAGCAACTTTGTTTTTATTCCTAACATCTGTTTGCAATGTGGCACAATTTCATTTATAAACGTGATTTGGAGTGTTTAATTTGTGGGTTTTTTTGTTTTTGCATGGTGGCCAAGTGAACACAACCTTGGTTACTGACAAGTGGGAAGGTGAGGTGAGCTTATTGTTCCTGGTACATCTTCACTCCTCTTCCACTTTGCCAATTATGCCTCTGCTCATTAGTGGCTCGCTGTATGCTGGCGACACAAAAGCTGGGTTACTATGGTGGTTTGAATGCACTGGCAGAGCAGACTGGCACAGAATGAAGGCTGGCAAGAGACTCAGCACTTACCTGCATTATTGATGCCTATGGTCACATGGGTGAGGGACTGGAATCTCTTTTAGTTCCAGTGTTAAGGCAGGATAGACAAATGGCACTGGCAATGCAGTGTGTTTGCAGCCAATGTGTGGGTTTTCTCTGGGTGCTCCGGTTTCCTCCCACAATCCAAAGATGTACAGGTTAGGTGGATTGGCCATGCTAAATTGCCCATAATGTCTAGGGTGGGAAATGCACAGATGGGATAGGGGGTGAGTCTGGGTGGGATGCTCTTCGGCGGGTCAGTGTGGACTGATAGGCTGAATGGCCTGCTTCCACATTGTAGGGATTCTATTCTATTACAATGGCACTGTGTACACAAGGGGCAGCGTGCTGTGCCAGTAAAGCTGTGTGGTGTCTTTGCCTGCTCATCCCTGGCAAGAAAGAAAGTGAAGTATTGTTCACTCTGTTCGAATGGAGAACTTCAAGTGACTTACTCAACAGTGGATGGTGAGCTGTTGCTAATATCTTTACCTTCAGTCTGGAAGGAGTAAGGCACATTAACATTCATCAGTATGGTCACTTTCAGAGCAGCTGACAATGTTGAGATGGCCCTGGCACAGAACAGAGCACATGACTGCTGCCTAGACACTGGGCACTGATCTCCATGAGTCAATGTTTGTCGTTGTTGCTGCAGCAGTGAGGGGGAAGCAGATGTCAGACACATTGTTCTTCACTGTCCTTCAGTTAGAACATTCACTCTGCACATACCCTGGATGGACATTGTCTCCTGCTGAGTGTACTTCTCAACCCTCCTCCTCTGCTTCTCTAAGACAAACATCATTCTGAGTGGAATGCACCAAGTCTTGGAGCAATTTCTACTGTGCAGAAGCCTTGAAGTCAACAAAGCCCCTTCAGCTCCTGCTCAGTATTCCACTTGGTGGAGATTTGCAACTTGAAAAAACTACAGAAAGCAACAAACATTGGTGGTACAATAGGAGCTTCCGGAGAGAAAAAAAAAATCAGTACAAAATTAACCTGAAAATAGTTAATAATCACTTTAAATGGAGCAGGTAGAGCTCTGTGCTGCAGTGGCAGTGTACCTACCTTTGAGCCAGGAGATGTGAGTTCAAGCCCCACCTGCTGTGGGAAATGTGTAATAACATCTCTGAGCAAACTGATTTTTTTTTCTTTTTTTTTAATACGCTGAAGTATTATCTCACATAACTGAACAGCTTTTTGCCAATTACCAAATCACTCGTGGTATTTTTCACCTATTAATTACCACCATTAAATCAC
This sequence comes from Rhincodon typus, assembly GCF_021869965.1. Classification (NCBI taxonomy): domain Eukaryota; kingdom Metazoa; phylum Chordata; class Chondrichthyes; order Orectolobiformes; family Rhincodontidae; genus Rhincodon; species Rhincodon typus. Next base: position 11,847,663 of record NC_063356.1, read on the forward strand.
CCGTGTTCTAATTGATTAATTTACATGCAAAGCTCTTTAACTATAATGCAACTATAATGTGAGGGAGAGCTAGGGAAAGGGATTAAATCAAATTTGAGTTGGAAGGGGAGATTAAATGCTCCAATCCCGTGGTACCTACCTTTGTCTAAAATCATCGAGAGATGAACAGGTTGATTCAAACCTATCTTTAAACAGAGTTGCGTGGGAGAATTGTGTATTGTTAATCTGGAGTTTAAGTTTGAAACGGCAGCACTGACATCAAACCCATGTTGCTCTTCTGATTGATAGCCTCATGGTAGTATTGCTAGAATATTAATCTAAAGACCCAGGGGACACGGGTTTGAATCCTGCCATGGAAGATGGTGGAATTTGAATTCAATAAAAAGCTGGAATTAAGAGTCTAATAATGACCATGAAACCATTGTCGATTGTCAGGCAAAACCCATTCGGGCCACTAATTCTGTTTAGGGAAGGATGTCTGCCAAGCTTATCCAGTTTGTGTGACTTTTTAAAAATTCATTCATGGAATGAGGGCATTGCTGGCTGGGCAGCATTTATTGCCCATTCCCTAATTGCTCAGAGAGCAGTTAAGAGTCAACTGCATTGCTGTGGGTCTGGAGTCACATATAGGTGAGAACAGGTAAGGATGGCAGTTTCCTTCCCTAAAGGACATTAGTGAACCAGAGGGATTTTTCCCCAACAATCAGCAACAGATTCATGGTCATCATTAGGTTCTTAATTCCAGGCATTTATTGAATTCAAATTTCACCATCTGCCATAGCAGGATTCAAACCCAGATCCCCAGGACATTATCTGAGTCTCTGGATTAACATCCCAGCAATAATACCACTAGGCTATTGCCTTCCCATGACTGCAGAGCCACAGCAACGTGATTGATTGCCCACTGTCGGATGGTCAATAAAATCTGGCCCAGCCTGTGCTACCTACATCCTGTGAAAGAATTTAAAAATAAGTTCCTTGATCTATCTGCTCCGCATACTTTTGAGAGATGTTCATTGTCTGTCCATCTGCCAACAAGGTATTCAGTCTGATTTGTCCCACATCAGTGCAAGGAACCACAAGAACTAATGAGCCTAATTTCTCACTGAAAAACCCAATACTGCCTGTTTGCACTGCTTCAAAGTAAGTACCAATCTGAAAAAAAAGCTGCATCATCAGAAAGTACAAGCTAACAGTAAAGAGAGAGGCCATGCAGCCTAATGCGTCCATGCCAACTCTTCAGAAGAGTTTTTGAATGTAATTGGCTCTGATATCCTGCTCTTTCATCATAGCTATGTCAAATATAATGTATAGCCCAGTGAGTATATTTAAATAAATCCTGGATTGTACAGGAAACAAACTCTAGCTTTGACTCAAAATCTGACTGAGGTGCACCAGAGCACAAATGACTAAAAGCACTACAAACAAATGAAGAGCAGCTTAATACATTAACAACCTTAAACCTGCATGTAGTGCACAGCTAGACATCTGTGCATACATCAGCGGACCTAATGCTTGCGTTAATGTCCCAAACATACAAATGTATTTCTCCTTAAATTGTACACCAGCAACAACATAAAGCAAAGTTTACGTTGACTAGAAACTGAAGTATAGTTTCACATTCATGACAAAGAGTTGAACCATCAGTTCGCATGCTAAATTTACCTTTCACTGGCTGGTTTCAATATATCCACTTGTTGTTCTTTCCAGAAGAAATTTGTTGACCTGCTTCAGATTGTTCTGAGTAGTAGTCAGGTTGTAAGCACACTTATATAATTCCCATTTGAGCCAGTCTTCTCTGGATATTGAATCACTTAGATGACGAGTGTGAAATTGCTAAATAGAGATGTGTGGGATGAATGTAAACCTGCTAACCATTAGTCACATTTTTGACTCCAGCTGTTTTAAAGGAACAGGGTTCTGAAATTACCCTGGACTATTCCATATTTTTTATCATAAATTGTTTATTACGTTTCCTGATGTTTTTGATGAGTTTCATTTCACAAGATGGGAAGTTTGTGCAGCTGGAAATTAGTTCATTGAATTCATTGCAGAAGCTTTACTGGAATTTTCCAGATAACACAACATTCCAATAAATGTGTTCCCAGTGGTTTGGAAGGTAATAGCGACCAGAAATGGACAAACCTTTCAGCATCAAGAAAAATGTTTGTTTTTGTCATAATTTGTTTTTTAAAAAACAACTTTCCCTCCCAGATCTGTAGCCTGAAATGTGGCATCCTTGTGTTCTACAACGACAGGTCTGTAAGTGTCAGTTAAATCTGGATTCAAGTACAGTAATTGGCTGCAACTCAAATCCTTGTTATAGCTAAGAATTCCAAATTGGCAGTGCAAATTCATGAATTAAAATGGTTGTTCTCCTTACCCATGATCCCTAGAGTAGGTGAAACCACTCTATAAGTTTGTAACGAGTGCATGTGCAGCACCCAAAGGTTGGCTTTGTCTGAACAACATATGACATTGCTTTTTCAGCATGACCTCTGTGCATAACATAAGTTGAATCAGCAAATCATACAAAAATTGAGCTCTGATTATCGACCAAATGTCCTGGTTGAACTTTTTAATTCTGAATATTACAAAATTTTTATGGACAATGAATATTATTCTGTTCACCAGTGTTCATCACCTAGATCACACATGTGAATGTTGATTCATTGCAGCATTCAACTAACATTTAAATGATGCCTGTGACTACAATATGTTAGAATTCTTCATGAAAATGGAGAGTCAAGTCGCAAAATGCAAAACTAGGGTCCCGAATCTAAATAAAGGGAATTATGACAGTATGAGGCACGAATGGGCAAGGATGGATTGAGGAACCTTGTTAAAAGTGTTGATGATGGATAGGTAAAATGGTCAATATTTAAAGAACACGTGCATGATTCATTCATCCCTTTCTAGCTCAACAATGGTCTACAAAAGAAATGAGTGATAGTATTAGATCCAATGAGGAGACTTATAAAATTGCCAGAAAAAGCAGGAAACCTGAGCATTAGGACCATATTAGAATTTAATAAAAGATGACAAAAAGTTTGATCAAGTAGGGGAAAACAGAGTGTGAAAGTAAAATTGCAGGGAACATGAAACGGACCATGAAAGCTTCTATGAATAGGAGAAGAGAAAAAGAATAGTAAAGACAAATGCAGGTCCGTTACAGTCAGAAACCAGGGAAATTATAACGGGGAACAAAGAATTGAACACATACTCAAGCTTCATCTTCACGAAAGGGGGCACAAAAAGCCGAGCAGCAATGTTAGAATAACAGATTTGTGACAGGGTAGAAGGAGACCATTTGGCCCTTTGTGCCTGCAATGGTCTATTTCCTAGTGTCAGTTTTTTTGCTTTTCCCTCATGTTTTTGCACTCCATTTCTACTCAAGTTATCATCCATTGCCATCTTGTAAGCCCGAATTGAACCTGCTTCAGCCACATTTCCAGGCAGTGCTGCTGCATACCCTAACCACTCACTGTGAAGAAGATCTTTCTCACATCACCTTTACTTCGTTTGCACATCACTTTTAACCTATGCCCTCTTGTTCTTTTTTCTTTTATGAGTGAAGGAATCTTCCCCCTATCTACTCTGTCCAGACTGCTCATGACTTTGAACACCTCCATCAAATCTCCTTTCAATCTTTTCCACTCCAAGGACAACAGCACCTACTTCTCAAATCTATTCTCATAAGAGATCCTCAAGAGATTGAGTAGACTGGGACTGTACTCATTGGAATTTAGAAGAATGAGGGGGGAATCTTATAGAAACATATACAATTTTGAAGGGATTAGATAAGATAGAACCAGGAGGAATTTTCCACTGGTGGATAAAATTAGAACTATAGGGCGTAGCCTCAAAGTAAGGGGGAGCAGATTTAGGCCTGAGTTGAGGAAGAACTTTTTCACCCAAAGGGTTGTGAATCTGTTGAATTCCCTGCTCAGTGAAGCAGTTGAGGCTACCTCATTGAATATTTTTAAGATAGAGATATATAAATTTTTGAAACAGTAAAGGAATTAAGGGTCCACAAAAAGATCAGCCATTGAATGGTTTAGTAGGCTTAATGGGCCAGATGGCCCGCTCCTACACCTATTTCTTACATTCTTATGTTATGTTCTTATAACTGAAGTCTCTCATTTCTAGAAACATTCTTGCAAATTGCTTCTGCACTCTATCCAATGCGTTTACATCTTTCCTATAATGTGACACCCACAACTATACACAGTACTCCAGGCGAGTTCTAACAAGTATCTTGTACAAATTCAACATCATCTCCTTGCTATTGCACTCTATTTCCCCTGTTAATAAAGCCAAGAATACTGTATGTTTTATGAACTTCTCTCTCCACCTGTCCTATCACCTTCAATGATCTGTGCACAAATATGCCCGGGTCTCTCTGCTCCTGCATGTCCTTTAGGATTGTACCCCTGATTTTACATTGTCTTTGAATGTTCTTCCGATCTCACACTTCTCTGCATTGAACGTCATTTGCCACTGACCTGCCTACTCCATCCACTTGTCAATGCACCTTTGGAGTTCCACACTACCCTCCTTACAGTTTACAATACTTCCTAGTTTAGTGTCATCTGCACACTTTGAAATTGTCTCCTGCACACCAAGATCCAAATCCTTTTATATACCAGAAAAAAAAGGGTCGCAATACCAACCTCTGGATTCTCTACTACAAACCTTCCTCCAGCTTGAAAAATTGACAATTACTTCTGTTTCCTACTGCTCAGCCAATTTTGTGTCCATCTTGCTACCATCCTTTTTACACCATGACCTATAACTTTTCTCACAAGTCTGTTGTGTGCAAGTTAATTTGGGGATCCAAGGGGCTAGTGAGAGTGCGGAAGCAAAGGAAATCCACATTAGTGAGAGCATAGTTCTAGGGAAATTAATGGAGTTAAAGGCTGACAAATTGCCAGAACCTGATAATATGCATTCCAGAGTTCTAAAGGAAGTAGCCCTGGAAATATTTGATGCATTATGGGCATCTTACAAACATCTACAAACTCCAGAGCAGTTCCTGCAGGTTAGAGGGTAGCATATGTAATCCCACTATTTAGAAAGGGAAGTGAGAGAAGCAAAAACAGAGAATTACAGACCAGTTGGCCTAACATTAGTAGGTGGATAATGCCAATATTTTTTAAAAAAGTGACAACAGAACACTTGGAAAGCATTAATGGGACTGGACAAAGACAGCATGAGTTTATGAAAGGCAAATAATGCTTATGAGATCTACAGGATATTTTTGAGTAGGTAATTTTGAGGTCCTACAGAAGAGATTAGTGGACAAAATTAAGGCAGATGGGATGGGGGTAATATATTGCCATGGGTTGAGAATGGATCCACAGGAATCAAAGAATGGGTATAAATAGGTATTTTTCCAACGGCAGGCTGTGATTAGTGGAATAATGCAAGGAGCAGTTCTTGGGCTCCAGCTGTTCACATCATATATATAAATGACATTGATGAACCAGTGCAATATTTCCAAATTTGCTGATGACACAAAACTGGGCTGGGTTGTAAGGAGGATGCAAAGAGACTTCAGGGTGATCTGGACAAGTTGAGTGGAAGATGCAGTATTATGTGGCTAAATGTGAAGCTACAAACCTTCAACGTGAAATCAGAAATCAGATATGATTTAAATATTGAATGGCAGAGCAGACTCAAAGGCCAATTGCCTTTTCTGGAGTTCTTTTGCCAACCTGAAAATGACCCATTTATTTCTAATCTCTCTTTTATTTGCACTAACCAATCCTCAATCCATTACTCTCACCCCCTTTGCTCTAATTTTGTTTACTAACCTCCCACGAGGATTGTTATTGAAAGCCTTCTGAAAATGCAAATCCACCACATCTACTAATGCCCTTTATCGACTTTGTTAGTTACACCTTCAAAAAACTTTAACAGGATTGTCAAACATTATTTCCCTTTCATAAAACCACATTGAGTCTGTCCAATCAGTTAATTATTTCCTCAAGTCCAGTTATGATATTCTATTTAATAGATTCTAGTATTTTCTCCATGACTGACATCAGGAAGACAGGTCAATAGTTCCCTGTTAGGTCTCCCTCTTTTTATTAAGTAGTGAAGTTACATTTTCAATCTTTAAGTCTATAGACACTGTTCCAGAATCTATAACATGTTATTATTATTGGTGATTATTGAACACCAAAGGATCTACGATCTCTAGTGTCATTCTATTAATACTCAAGGACGTAGATTATCAGGTCCCAGGGATTTGTTTACTCTCAGTCTCATTAGCTTCTTTGTAAACTTACATTTCTTTCTGTTACTCATTCTCACTAGTCTTTTGGATCACTATTATTTGTGGAAGATTCCTTGTTTCTTCCTAAAACATAAAGTTATTACTCAGCTTTTTTGCCATTTCCCTGTTTCCTGTTATGTATTCTCCAATCTCTGCCTATAATGGACCCATATTTGTCTTTGTTAATCTTTTCCTTTATACATACACCAGAAATTCGCTCAGATAGCACCTTCCAAACCCATGACCACTTCCATCTCGAAGCACAAGGGCAGCAGATATTTAGGAAAGCCACCAACTTCAAGTTTCCCTGCAAGCCATTCATTATCCTGACTTGGAAATATACTGCTTTTCCTTCACTGTCACCGGGTAAAAGTCCTGGAATTCCCGGCCTAATGGCATTGTGGGTCAATCTACAGCAGATGGACTGCAGCGGTTCAAGAAGGCAGCTCATCACCACCTTCTCAAGGGCAACTACGGATGGGCAATAAATGCTGGCCAGCCAGCGACGCCCACATATCATTAACAAAACCTACAGAATCTTTTACAGTCCAGTTTTAAGATTCTTACTCATTTATATTCATATTTATTCTCCCTTTATCAGCTTCTTGCTACTCTTTTGTTGAATTCTAAAATGCTCCCATCCCCAGGCTTACTACTTTTTTGGCAACATTATGAGCTTCTTGTTTGAGGGAATTAATTTGCATATAGTGTACTGGTTGATTTGTCATAGTCATATGACCTCTACCTCTGTTGTAACTCGCTTTCATGTTAGCTTGTGGCAGCTAGTAAACATATTACTTCAAAAATAATGTCAGAGGTGAAGCTTAAATGAATTTTCAGAACTGTAAGAGAGCTGTGAAGAAGAAACAGTGACTTTGAAGGGTGAGTCAGAATGGTTGTGAATTTTTCACTCCCTGCTGCTGTGGGAATGAAAGGAAGTAAGATACAGAATTAGAGATTTTACTTTTAGTAGCAGAATTGGGAAATAGCTATAGAATTGAACAAAATAAGGCTAACAAATCTGTTGTCAATGCTAGGGAAAGAGTTCTACAAACTGTATTGTATCCTAAACCTCACTGAGAAGCACAGAATCCAGACATTAGAGATTTTAAAGTTTCCAAGATGTATCTTTGAACATACTATTAATTTTACCAGTGAATGGCATGTTTTTGATATCAGAATTTAAGAGGAGAGGGAGACCACTGATTTGTATTTGATGGCACTGTCATGTCTAGTTGAATATTATGATGGAAAATGATCTCTTCATAAAATAGAATAATCTTAGAGATAAGAGATCCCATGTCTGCTTGAAGAGGAGAAATGTATTCTCAAGAAAGATATCAGCATATGCAGAAACTGTTAGGTTGAGTGCTACAGTGCATAACTAGTGTCGAACAGTTGAGGCTTTGCATATGCTAAGAGATATTCCAGTCTGAATGAGAATAACGTATTGAAAAAAGAATAAATATTTTCAGAAAGGCCAACATAAAAGCTAAGAACAGAGAGGCAGGATGTAAATATTGTGGAGAACATCACACACAAGAAAAGAAAGCACTTTCCAGGATGGAGGAACTCACGTTCTAACTGCAAGAAGCAGAATCAGTTACATGCAGGTGTATAGCTGGAAGGGAGGAAAACAAATCTATGAAGGTGGCTGCTAAGGAGACGTCAGCTGAAGATTCTCCAAACGGTAGGTTGATGCTGTGAGTTCCATAGGTGATACATAGTTTGTGAATTATGTCTGCAGGAGGATAGCATCTAGCCAATGAGAAGTGTCAGATAGACACTGGTATTTTGTGCAAAATCATGAGCTTTACAGACCTGTGTGAAGTGGGTGAAGATGGTGTGCCAAAAACGAAGCCCTCAAAGGTAAGATTGAGGCTATATGATGAAACATTGCTCACCCCAAGTGAACAAATGTCCAAACATGGACAAAAGAGCTGAATTCCATAGGTGAGGTAAGAATGACAGCCTTTGACATCAAGGCTGCTTTTGACTGAATAAGGCATCAAGAAACTCTAGCAAAACTGGAATCAATGGGTATCGGGGGCAAACTCTCCAATGGCACATAGGACAATGGTTGTGGTTGTTGGAGTTCAGTCATCTCAGCTCCAGGACATCTCTGCAATTTTCTCAGGGCAGTGTCCTAGGCCCAACCATCTTCAGCTGCTTCAACAATGACCTTCCCTCCATCATAAGGTCTGAAGTGGAAATGTTTGCCGATGATTGCACAATGTTCAACACTATTTGCGACTCCTCAGATTCTGAAGCAGTCCATGTTCAAATGCTACAAGATCTGGACAATATCCAGGCTTGGGCTTACAAGGGGCAAGTGACATTTGTGTCATACAAATGCCAGGCTATGACCATCTCTAATAAGAGATGATTTAATCACTGCACCTTGACATTCAATGATGTTGTCATCACTGAATCACCCACTATTGACCTCCTTGGTGTTACTAATGACCAGAAACTCAATTGCACTCACCACATAAATGGAGCAGTTACAAATGTAGGTCAGGGGCTGGGAAAACTGTGGCGAGTAACTTATTTTTTATTCCCCAAATAAAGCACAAGTCAGGATTATGATGAAATACCCCTCACATGTCCGGATGGGGACAGCTACAACAACACTCAAGAAGCTTGACATCTTCCAGGACAAAGCAGCCCACTTGATTTGGGACCACATCCACCTATATCCACTCCCTCCACCACTGATTCTCAGTTGCAGCAGATTGTACTATCTACAAGATGCATTGCAGAAATTCACGAAAAGATCTTCAGACAGCATCTTCTAAACCCAAGGCCATTTCCACCTAGAAGGACTAGGGCAGCAGATACAAGGGAACACAACCATCTTCAAGTTCCCCTTGATGCCACTCACCATCCTAACTTGGAAATATACTGCTGTTCTTTCAGTGTAACTCGGTCAAAATCCTGGAATTCCATCCCTACTGCATTTTGGATCAACCTGCAGCACATGGACTGGTTCTAGAAGGCAACTCAACACCACCTTCTCAAGGATAACTAGGGACAGCCGATAAATGCTGACTGGCCAGCAATGTTCACATCCCAAGAATGAATGAAAATATCATTGACTTGTTACCATCATTGCATGAGTATATTCAAGCTACTTAAAAGTCAATGATTCATAGTAATACTTAGACAATCGAAGCTTCACAATGTGATTGATGCTACATGCTGCTTACGCTTTTGAAGCTGATAGGAAGGACCTGATTTTGTATCTTGTAGAGCACTGCATTAGTTAGACTTGTTCATGCACATTGATGTTTTTAGTTGCTGAGCTTGTGAGCGAAATTGTGAAGACAACATCACATCATTGGAATGCACCTCCTTAATCGATGTTACAAAGGCTGAATTTTACAAAACAATTTTGTTTTAGAATGTCCCATCAACTCAAAGTAAAACTACTAGCTCTGAAATAGGTGGATGGTGAATCCCTGATAAACAAAAAGAACGGTTCATGTGATGTCTGTTTGCTGTGAACTTAAATAGAAACCCATTTAGGCATCTATTGGCAGATGTAGAATGTTTTGTTTTTTTCTATTTGTTCACAGGATGAGGGCATTGCTGGCTAGGCCAGCATTTATTGCCCATCCCTAATTACTCAGACTTGGAGACAGTAACGACTGCAGATGCTAGAAGCTAGAGTCAATATATGTGGAGTTGGAATAGCACAACAGGTCAGATAGCATCTGAGGAGAAGAAAAGTCAAAATTTTGGCCCCACACATTGACTTTAGTGCTCCTCACATGCTGTCTGACCTTCTCAGCTTTTCCAGCTCCACATTTATTGACCCTAATTACGCAGAGACCAGTTAAAAGCCAATCACATTGCTATGGATCTGAAGTCATATGTGGGTCAGATCAGGCAAGGATGGCAGTAACTTTTCCTAAAGGGCATTAGTAAACCAGGTGGGTTTTTCTGACAATTAAAATTTGTTTCATGGTCACCATTAGACTCTTAATTGCAGATTTTTATTAAAAGTTCAAATTCTACCATTTGCTGTGGTGGAAATCAAACCTAGGTCCCCAGTGCATTATTGAGGCTTTGGATTAACAGTCCAGTGATAATACCACCAGGCCACCACCTCCCCTTATATCTCATGGAACAGAGCGCAGCTGCTACTGAAATATAGGAAGAAAGAGAATTGAAATGCTCCCATGGAAGCCTTCTGTAGGAAATGATAGGGAACAGAAGTGTAATTCTCAGTGAGGCAAGGGGCTTTACCAAAGGTGACTAAATGATTTAAAGGGGCTGGATACAGGAATATCTGGAATTGTGGATCAATAAGATTGTCATGGCCTGAGGGAGAAGGGTGCTTTTTAGTTATTATTGAATCCAGAAGAGTCAGGTGGAGTAGAATGATTGTTGAAAGTCACTGGAAGGCCTGACATGGTAACTCACTGCTTAGAGCTGGAAGTGACTTTGAGACTTTCTTTAATACTATCACATCTGCAGAGGGTAAACATTTCATAATAGATATTTGGGTTGCATTAGTTAGACCGGTATATCAGTTGTCTGATAGTTACTATTTGATCTATGTTAATTATAGTTTGTTTGTTGCAGTAAAAGTTTTAAAATTGAAATCTAGTCTGTCCATTTATTTCCTTTGCATTGGAGGAGATTCCTTTCATTTTAGAAGTTATCAGCCTATATAGGGATTGTAAAGCCAATCAGGTTTAGTGACTTGGAAATAACTGAGCAGGATGGAGAATTAGGTTGGGGAAATTCAATGTCAAATCAAATACAGGAAGAGAAATAAATGAATTAATGGAAAGATTAGATTAAGAGTAAGAGAGGCGAGAAAATAGATATTAATTACGAGGCTGAACTTTCTGTGAAGACTCTAATGGGTAGCAAAGCAATGATAATCAGAGGGTTTTAAGCAAGATGTGCTGATTTCATAAAGCTAATGATGGAGCAGTGTAAATTAGCCGAGCATTTGTGATAATTTGCAATTCATGTCCCATTTCTTCCTCATCACACCAGTTTGTGCATTAATAGCAGGATGCATTATTGAAACATCATTATTTTTCTAGCAAAATCCAGTTTGCAGGATGAATCCTTCGTATGTCTGACACTGTAACTTTTGAAATCAGGCAGGAGCTGATGCAGTGCGACAGAGGTGATCAGCGACCTAGTAACAGCTTGGAAAAAGTCAGCACATTGTAGAAAGTGGCTCTTTTTAAGAGACAGTGAAGCACAGGAGAAACAACTGAGCTATAATGTTAAATTTAATATTACTTAAATTCTTGTGTAACTGTCATTCTTCATTCATAAATGATTTGCCAACGTTCGATTACACTTTTCTGCCAAAATGTTTTGCAGATTTTATTCTCATTTAAAACCTGTTTTCATTGTTTTATAAAATGGGACTTGTTTCCACAGCTGAAATCCCAGTTTCAAAACACCATGCTCGATTTCTCAAGGGCAGTATGTGTATATGTTCCATGAGCTTGAATCAGTTTCAAGAGGTGCCAAACATGCTCCCCACGTAAAAAGATGTTGATTTTGTTCAATGTTAGGCCAACATTTTTCAGCAATAACAAAATTTAAAAATAACTTGGTAGCTGGGCTCGGGTTTTAAGCAGTCAGCTTTGATTTCTCTAACCTTTGAGCAGCACATACTCCAAAGATTTCAAAGCATGTTTTTTGAAAAAAAGCAAATTTATAGATGCTTGAAAAACAACAGGAAAAGTTTGTATTCGTTCAGGGTAATTGGTAAGATGTCGATGTGCGGTTACATGCACTGCCTGGTATGAAGGAAAATGATGGGCACAGCACATTAAAGACTTTTCCCTCTTGTTTATCCAACCAAGGTTATGAGGTTAAAAAAAAAACTCAGTGAAACAATGGGAAAGACATTCTGGTTTCTGGACAGGGCTTTTGCTGCAGGGTACATAACAATGCCATTGGGCTGAAATGAGTGTCAGGTACCTGCTCTGTGCAGGAAAGATTTGTTCATTGTGATTTTCTCCAGTGGAGCAGCCAATTGCTGGGCTGTGTCTCAAAATGTGACACTCCAACGAGCGGCAAGGTCAAAAAGATAAACAGGCATAGGATGAATAAGACCAAGCAGGAAAGCGGGAGGTAGTGGTGTAGTGACAATGTAGTGGACTAGTAACCCAGAACTCCCAGGCTGATGATCTGAAGGCATAGAATTGAATCCCACCATGGTGGATGATGAAACACGATTTCACTTAAAAATCTGGACTAAGCAGTGAGTCTGATGGTAGTGACGTAACCATTGTTGATTGTCAAAAGAACTCATCTGGTTCACTAAAGTCCTTTAGGGCCGATATGTGACTCCAGAACCACAGCATTGTGGGTGACGCTTGACTGCCCTCTGTGCATTTGATGTTTTAGTCTTCACTGGGGCCAGGTTTGGAGTAAGTGACTTTACAAATTGTGGTCTCTGTCTACATAAGGTTCACCAGGACCATTTCTCTTCCTAGGTTGGTTTTTACAGTAATGGTCAATCCAGTCTGTTAACAGCCTTCTAAAGCCAATAAAAGATTAGAAATAATTTGTAAGTACGTTCCCGAGTTTAAAAGAATTTTTGTCCACCACAAAAATTAGTTTCTAATTCATCTGATGATTTTTTAAATATTATATTCACAGGATGTGGACGTCACTGACAAGGCCAGTATTTTTTGCCCATCCCTAATTTGCCCAGAGGGCAGTTGAGAGTCAACCACATTGCTGTGGGTCTGGAGTCATATATAAGCCAGACTGGCAAAGATGGCAAATTTCCTTCCTTAAAGGATATTAGGGAAACCAGATGAGTTTTTCCTGACAATGAGCAGCAGTTTCGTGCTGATCATTAGACTCTTAATTCCAGATTTTTTTTAATTGAATTCAAATTCCACCATCTGCCATAACAGGATTTGAACCTGGTTGCCCACAACATTATCTGGGTCTCTAATCTCCAACCAATTTAATGCTATTAGATGTAATGGAGAAAATAAATAGAAAACAATTACAGGTTAAGCAATCCTAATACTGAGGTGTGTTAAGTGAAGTTTTTAATTGTCATCTTATTAAATTTAATGGGGTGGCACGGTAGCTCAGTGGTTAGCACTGCTGCTTCACAGCACAAGGAACCCAGGTTCGATTCTACCCTCAGGCGACTATATGGAGTTTACATGTTCTCCCCGTGTCTGAGTGGGTTTCCTCTGGGAGCTCTGGTTTCCCCCAACAGACCAAAGATGTGCAGGTTAGGTGAATTGGCCATGCTTACATTGCCAATAGTGTTCAGGGTTGTGTTGATTAGGTGGGTTATAGGGGAATGGGTCTGGGTGGGATGCTGTGAGTGTTGGTGTGGACTTGTTGGGCCGAAGGGCCTGTTTCCACACTGTAGGGATTCTATGAAATATTGGAGTAGGCTAGAGAAGACAAATGGCCTATTTATGCACCTATTTCTTGTCGTCTTGTGGTTGTACATTTTTCTGTTTACACAGCATATCTAGGGCACATCATTGGTATATGACCTAAAGGCCACATCTTTTCATTATTTTGGATTGTGACCAAAATTGGATTCGAAGGATGCCATGCATATGTGTGCAAACCAAACATCACCAAGAGGCAAACTGCTAATTGGTTTGTGCAATCAGCATGGCAACAACTCTCTGATTGGCTCTTTGGCAGGTGGACAGACTGTGCGTGGTTAATATAAGGGCAGATGGCCTCCATACAGCAAGGAGAAGAATTTCACTTTTCTCTTTCTCTGAAGTGATGTAACCAAAAACTGAAAAATAACTAATGTCTCCCACCCAGAAACTGTTGCCTCTGACTAGTGGCTGGAAAAGTGATGTGTCAACCATATCTTTGCATCTTTTGCAATGAACTGAAAGAAACTGGAAATGTGGGTGGTGATCAACTGAAGGTCTTGGAAGAAGCAAAAGAGACACCTCACTGAATCCTATAGATTGATGATATTGAACTGTAACTCACCAGTACTTTGTCTCCTCCGACCATTTAACCCATGTTTGCTTGCTTGTCTGTGTCTGTGTGTGAGTGTAGGGGCTTAGGAAGGGGATGGAGCTTAAGCTAGAAGAGTTATAAGTTGATCATTCATATTTTGTGTTTGCCTGTGGTCAGGATTGATTTAATTGTCATAAATAATGATTCATGTAAGGCACAGAAACCTGGTCAGTATTTTCTGTTAAACTGAGTCCATCAGACAGGTAAATTGGGGAGTTTACTAATTTGATTAAACATTAAAACTTGTGATGACTTTGGAAGTAATGCAGTTTGAGATCAGTATACTTTCTCAGATCAGGTGTGTCGATGCTGAAGTTATTGGGAATCAGCAATGGAAATGATAAATAATCTGGAATCAAAGCAGGCGATCTTTCTAACATAAAGTGTTTCAAAATAATGAGGGGCATAGGCAGGATAGACAGAAAGAAACATTTTCCCTTGGTGGAGGCATCAATGACCGGGGGCATAGATTTAAGGTCAAGGGCAGGGGATTTTCAGAGGATGTGAGGAAATTTTTTTCACTCACGGGATGGTGGGAATCTGGAACTTACTGCCTGTAGAGATGGTAGATGCAGAAATCCTCCAAACATTTAAGAATATTTGGCTGTGCACTTGCAAAGCCAAAAAAGCATTCAAGGCTATTGGCCAAAGTGCTTGAAAATGGGATTAGAATAATTATGCAGTTGTTTTTGACTAGCACAGACTCAATGGTCCAAATGGCCTTTTTCTGTTGTGGACCTCTATGACTATGACCTGAGGTAGAAATTTAGTTGATAAATGTTAGAAATTCAGTAACAATTACCACATAATTCAACCAAGTAGAACCTATATTTTCAAGGGCAAGCAAGTGCTCTTGCTCCCGCATGTATCAGAAAATCTTGAACAATGCAGTTAGAAGTACTTAGAAAATTTAACCTGTTGTATTAAATGGGACATCTTTTCTCTTAGATGTTCTTATTTATTCAGCTTGGTCATTAATTTTGCAGGGATATGGGAAAGAACTTGGCAGGGAGAATAGTTGGAAAGGTCTTTCAAAGAGACAGCTCAAACATGGATAAACTTGTGTGAATCTAAATCTGTTTCGTGGGTTTATGCAGTTAAGGTAGTTCAGTTGGTGGCACTTCTACCTTTGGGCCATAAAGTTATGGTTTCAAATCCCACTCTGGGACTTAAGCAGAAAAAATCAAGGCTGATACTTCAGTGGCATGATATGGAGATGCTAGTGTTGGACTGGGGTGAAGTCAGAAGTCACACAACACAGGTTATAGTTCCACAAGTTTATTTCTAATCACAAGCTTTTAACTTTGTATCCTGTCTTTATATCTAATGGCAACTTTATTTTGGCAACTCTTTGCTTATTGGCAACACAGCACCTGCACTTTTTTTGTGAATTTTCACCATTCACCAAGTTCCAGTTTCTTTAGAAAAATATTCGTGATGCAGTAAAGTTGAGCCAAGTCATTTATGTCACAGTGGGGCCTCATAGGGCCAATTTCACTTTCCTATGCAATGAGGTAATTACTCTGAGTCCGTCTTTGCTTCCAATGTTCTACCATTTGCAAAAAAGACCACTTGAAATGCTTTAACTTGAAACACATTTCATGGAACTGACTTCACACTTTAAACTGACGTGACTTTGCTTGCGTAATTTGACTGATATTTTGTTGGTTATGTGTTTGGAATGAAGAGTTCAGTTCTATGAATTTTATTTTAGAAACTGTCTTTCAAATTCCAATTAATTGTGGAAATTTTCGGAAATGACTCTGCATCATGAAGTTCTGAGTCCCTGTTCCACAAACATACATTTTGTAACATGTTCTTCCAATTAATTTGGGATTTGGGAGATGAGTCCAAATTTTTGTCCATTACATTAGCAATAATTATATATTGTTTAAAACAAAATCTGCTAAGTCCATGCAAATTGTATGGGCACATATTTGTACTTGTGTACAACAATTGCATTATTGCATTTATGTTTAACTCGAGACACATTTTGTGGAACTAACTACTTAATTTAAACTGATGTAATGTAGCTTGTGACAATTTCCTGAACTAAATGTATATTTTCATTTAGACGCCTTTATACCTATATTTTAAGCACTCTAGATTCAATTTGTCTTCACTAGAATTATAGCAGTGTGTACTATTTGACACTCTTGTGTCCTTGTTTTTGGGCATAGGTTTATCATTTTGTTCACAAATGATGTTAACTAATTTCGAAGGGGTAGTATAATTTTGGATAAATTCTGCACCTCCTTGACACAATCCGAGCAGCTGACTTTCAAAGCACAGGTGGTGTCTTCAGTGGCTGTTCGAACAGAATTCAGGATCCAGATCTTGAGGAGATTTTCATCCCAACATTGTAGGCTTCCAGTGTGAATTTCTTGAATGTTGTAAATTTTTACACAGTTGTATTTGCAATCATATAAATGGTATATATGGCTGTTCAGAATGGCCGCAGTGAAAAGTGCTTTGAAAAACTGTTGAGTAATCTGGACCAGCACCAAACACAAAATAAGTCAATTTCTGGATTTGGGAAATAATCAAATGGGTGTTTTCTGTGGCCCTTGCCAATTTGTTTTCTGTACCTGAACAGCACAGTTTTGAAATGCTTTGCATTGAACCAAAAGGATAATTTGATCAATAAGTTTCATTATCTTATCAATAGCAATTGGCACAAATGTAATGCCTTTAATATGTAGGGATAATAAGATGCACTACAGAAATTTAGCAAAGATCCTTAGACAGCATCTTCCAAATGCAAGACCACTATCATCTTGAAGGACAAGGGCAGCTGATACATGGGAACATCACCACCTGCAAGTTCGCCTCCAAGCCACTCAACATCCTGACTTGGAAATATATCGCCGTTCCTTACTATCGCTGGGTCAAAATCCTGGAATTGTCTCCTGAACGGCATTGTGGGTTAACTTGCAGCAGGTGGACTGCAGCAGTTTAAGATGCCAGCTTACTACCACCTTCTCAAGGGCAACTAGGGATGGGCAATAAATTGGCCAGCTAATGCCACCCACATCCCATGAATGAATAAATGAAAAAAAAAAATTTCATACAGACAGATAATCAGATTAGAATTAACTCTGACGCAACAAATAAGTCATTGGGAGTGGGTAACCAAAAGCTTGGTCAAAGCAAAAGGTTTAAGGAAGTCATTCAAAGTGAAGGATGAGATGGAGAGGTGGGGGGACCAGTAAAAAAAACGCAGAGCATGGGACCAAAAGGAATGCAGATACACCTGAATGCAATGATGTAAGAGAATGCCCAGATTAATTCAGATGACCTAACATTCAGAGGTATGGAGTCTTCAGGAATTGTTTGTGAGGCTTGAAGAATTTACAGACACCTTGTTCATAAGCAAATAGGCAGTAGTTAATTTCAGCTATGTTATTTCCTTAAGTATGAAGACTTGAGTTGTGGTGCCATATGGGCGACATGCTGCAGACCAAACCTATATATAAAAGATTTTACGAAGCATCTTTTAATGTATGGTCAGCTTAGAATATTCATGATGTATGAGTTAAAGGGCCACCCTCCGTTTTATGCATTAACCAATATTTGAAAACTGACATTTTGTTTGATTTTTACGTCAAGATTATTCAATCGCTGCTCCCAACATGCATGGGGGAAAGTTTGCTAAATGCTTGCACAAGAATCTCAGCTGGGAGCCTCAGGAAGTATTGGAAATGGCCCTCATTGCATCTGAGCCGTGGATCGATAAAGAATCAGTCATCCATTAATAACTGAGGGAAGTGTACATGTGAATGGGGGAGGGTACGGTGGGAGGTGGAGTGAAGAAGTTGGAGGTAGAGTGCAGGTGGGGTGTTTAGGGTCAGTGTTAGCAGTGGGGTGAGAGGAGAGTTGGACTGGGATGCGGGATAAGAGTGTGGTAGGTGGTGGAATGAGTAAAGAGTGGTGTGTGTTTGTGCTGGGGTAAGTGGCCTGCTGGGGAAAGACTAAAACAGTATTTTTCCATTGGACTGCAACATATGCTGTGACAAAATGCATTTATTCTGAGCTGTGTAAATACCTGGAGGCAAGAATCTGGCCTACATTTGTCTAATAGTTTTAAGCTTCCTGCTTTAGCCTGTCTTCTTCATGGCTGCTTGATTTCTTTCATTTAATAACATTAGGGCAGATATTAACTTTCATTGGCAAAATGGGTGGCATAGCTACCCTTTACACTCCCTGAAACCCAGGCGATTTGTATAACAGGCAGTCAATCTGCTATAAGTCTTCTTCTATCACTGGTGCAAGGTAAAGTCAGCCCTGTAAGATTTTTATCGTTTGGCTCAATTACCATTCTTTTCTTTATATTTAAAGTTCATTGCCATTTGTTTGACTGTCTAGAACAAATTATGAAGCAAAATGCAAAGGGCATGGAGTTGGTCTGGACAGCAGACTGTGCGTGTACAGTGCCTGTTAACTGCATTAGTCTTAATCCAAACTAACTGGCAGGAAGCAAGGCATCATGTTTCATCTAATTAAGATGATTTGAATCAAAGTGTCAGCAAAATAGATTGTCCAGCTGGAGTATTTATAAACCATCTCGATAGAGTCATAGAGTTGTACAACATGGAAACAAACCGTTTGGACCAACTCGTCCATGCTGACCAGATATCCGAAATTAACCTAGTCCCAATTGCCAGCATTTGGCCCATATTCCTCTAAACCCTTCCTAGTCACGTACCCATCCAGATGCCTTTTAAATGTTGTAATTGTACCAGCTTTCACCACTATCTGGCAGCTTGTTCCATACATGCACTACCCTCCCTGTGAAAAGTTGCCCCTTAGGCCCCTTTTAAATCTTTCCCCTCTTACCTTAAACCTCTGCCCTCTAGTTTTGGACTCCCCAACCCTGGGAAAATGATCTTGGCTATTCACCCTTTCCATGCCCTTCATTATTTTATAAACTTCTATAAAGGCACCCCTCAGCCTCTGACACTCCAGGGCAGCCAGAAAGGGCTGCCAAATTTTATAAAGTGACTGAATTAGCGCCAAGTCTAATGCCAGGGTATGGGACCATGATCAGACCACTTCAGCTTGCTGAGCCATTCAGTAAGACGGTGGCTGATCTGACCGGGACTTCAAATCCAGTTTCCTGCCCACACCTAGGCTCATCTTATAGCCCTTGACTCCCTTGCAAATCAGAAATCTGTCCAACTTGACAATCAGTCTCCATTGGTCTCTGGGGCAGAGAAATTCCAAAGATTGCCAACCCTCTGAGAGTCAAAAATCTTCTTCATCTCCAACTTAAATCTCCATCCTTACTCAAGGAGGGATATACCTGCATTGGAATTTGATCAGTGAACACTCACTAGATTGATTCCTCGGATAAAGCCCTAAGAGCAAAGATTGAATAAGTTGGGCCCACATTTGTTGCACCGTCTTAAAGAATGAGAGGTGATCTAAATGAATGATGATTGGCATGAAGGGGTCTTGAGAGGGTAGATGTTATCAGGATGTTTCCCCTAATGGGTGAGTCTAGAACTAGAGTACATTCTTTAAGAATAAAGGATCTCCTATTTGAGACTGGGATAAGGACATTTTTGAGGCCGGGTCAGACAGATTTTGACTTACAAGGGAGTTCAGGTTTCTGGTTGGGGGATGGGCGTTTGCAGCAGGAAAGTTGAGTTATTGCCACAATCAAATCAGTCATGACATTGTTGAATAATGCATCAGATTAATGGGCTCATTGTCTTCTTCAGCTTGTACTTCTTATGATCTTAGACCACAAGACCATAAAATATAGGAGTAGAATTAGGCCATTTGGCCCATCGAGACTGCTCCATCATTCAATCATGGCTGACATGTTTCTTAATGCATTCTCTTGCCTTCTCGGATAACCCTTGATCCGCCTACAAATTAAAAATGTGTCTATCTTCGTCTTAAATACACTCAGGGATTTGGCCTCTACAGCCTTTTGCAACAATGAGTTCCATAGATTCACCACCTTCTTGCTGAGAGTACCTGGGTGCCCTCTGCTAATGACAATACATGAGATAGCCATCCAAATAAACTCCAAAAGATATTAATTTCCAAGGCAGGGTATCAATAATCTTTCTTCCCAAGGACAATCCCTTATTGGAACCAGCCTACAAAAAGCAAAACAGTCACCATTCTGTCATGAAATCTTCAGGACCCATCCATAAATTGTTTCTGTTTAAAAGTTTTCTTTATCGGGATTACCATCTCAGTTGGTTATGTCTAGTTTAGCTAGTGCTTTATCCACATATATGCTGACAGAATGCGGATATGCAGTTGTGATGCCCACAAAGCTAAAGTAGGAGAACAAAAAGAATCAAAGAGACCCCTTTTTCTGAAATGATGCTTCCTAATTTTTAGATACCCCCATAGGGGAAAGCATCTTCAGCATCAAGCCTGCCAAAACCCCTCAGAGTCTTACAGATTTCGATAAGATCAGCTGCCGTTCTTTTAAACTCCATTGAATTTGGCCCCAGTGCGCTCATATGAGAAACACAGTATAAGGTTACAGGGACCGAGATGAGGAGAAATTCCTTCACCCAGATAGTGGTGAGCCTGTTGAACTTTCTGCTACAGAAAGCAATTGAGGCCAAAACACTGAAAGTTTTCAAGAAGGAGTTACATTTGTTTTTTGTCTGGAGGGATCAAAAGGAATGGGGAGAAAATGGGAACAGGGTACTCAGTGGATGATTGGCCATGATCACATTGAATGATAGAGCTGGGTCAAAGGGTCGACTGGCCTACTCCTGTTCTTATTTTCTATCTTTCTGGGTTTCTAAACCTCTTTATCCCAGGAATTAATCTAGTGAACCTTCTCTGATCAGGTAATCAACTTATGCCGCATATGTGACACTTCTCAAAATTTCATCTGCTTCTTGTAGAGAGGAGATTTCACTCAATCAATGCACATCAGTTACTTGACTATAATTGCCTCTTGGTGGTGTTCAGTATTATGTACCTAATCCACTAAGGCAGTTCATCATTCCATCACTCTTGGCTATTGAAAGATGGTTGGCTGGAGCTTGGGACAATCTTGTGCAGTGATGTCCCTTTAATTTGGTTCTCTTGGATCCTAAGTAAAACCCATGGTGTTACCAGAATCACTCTGCAACTGGCAACTGATTATTTCATGCATGTTTCTTTATTCTCAATAGGACTGAGGAACTCATCAGTGGAGACATGTCGGGTACCTCCCTATTATTTATGCGATAGGGTTACAGTCGGGATTAGAGTATGTTGTATGCTCGCTAATTTTGCTGTGTTGAACATTTGCAGTGACTTTCTTGAGCGCATGAGTTCCTGTAGGCCCATCTAGGTTTTCTTTGGAGGAATCAAAGGAACAATCTGAATTATGGGAGGTTTCCAATTAAGCTAAAACTGTTATTTTTGCTAATGTCCCATGAAATCTTTCATACAAAATCTCCCACAAAATGTGAAGTCTGTTGGTCTACATAAATCAAATTCAATGGAGAAAAGCAACTTGCTCTTTGTTGTTAACAAGGTGTAGAGCTGGATGAACACAGCAGGCCAAGCAGCATCATAGGAGCAGGAAGGCTGATGTTTCGGGCCTAGACCCTTCATCAGAAATGGGGGAGGGGAAGGGGGT
>NC_063356.1:11869955-11915101 GCF_021869965.1 Rhincodon typus
AGTAATTTTTTTCCAGAAGTTTAGGACAAATAACAGATGGGTGTGTATTGGCTTGCTGTGTTCATTCAGCTCTACACCTTATTTTCTCGGATTCTCCAGCATCTGCAGTTCCTACTATCTCTGCTCTCTGTTGTTATTGCTTTCTTGTCCTTAGTGTGGCAATCCATAGATTCATTTCCTACACACCCATCTGTTATTTGTCCTAAACTTCTGGAAAAAAATTACTCAAATTCCTATATTCAAGTTACTCCGAATGCATATTACCCATCTGGATCAACTTGTGTGAAAGACATTTTCATTGCCTTTCTAGAGTCTGGCTCTTTTTAGTTGCTGAATGCGATACTATTTTTAGTATCTGTTATGTTCTTGTTTTTGCTCCTGCTTTTCCCACTTCACACATGCATGCCCAACATTATGTTTGTCTCCTAAACTGTTGTGAGAGTTTTACTTTGTGATCTGCTAGCTCTTCATTCTGCCAACCCTGCTGGTTTTAATTTACAGGCAATTCACTCTTTTCCATGTTTCTCTACATGTGTGTAATCACTTGCTTTTTCTTTGTGCTAGCTTACACATTACACAGAGTTATAGAGTCATAGATATATACAACTCGGAAATAGACCATTTGGTCCAACTCATCCATGCTGACCAGATATCCTAAATAAATCTAGTCCCATTTGCCAGCATTTGGCCCATAACCCTCCAAACCTTTCCTATTCATATATCCATACATATGCTTTTTAAACGTTGTAATTGTACCAGCCTCCACCACTTCCTCTGGCAGCTCATTCCATACATGCACCACTCACTGTGTGAAAATGTTGCCTCTTAAGTCCATTTTAATCTTTCCCCCCTCACCTTAAACCTATGCCCTCTAGTCTTCGACTCCTCAACCCAGGGAAAAGACCTTATCTATTTCCCCTATCCATGCCCCTCATGACTTTATAAATCTCTATAAGGTCACCCCTCAGCCTCCGTGCTCCAGGGAAAATAACCCGAGTCTATTCAGCCTCTCCCTACAGTTTATTGCTGTTTCCATGGGTAGGTGCATCACTGAGCTGTCATTAGGTTTACTTTCTGCTGAAATGGTCACTCTCGCAGCTCTCCCATCTTCAAAGATCATCGTTTTGGTTGGACAATGTGGGCTTTGTGTGCACCCACAGATTCATCCAAAATAACACGTTCAAGTCTGTACAAGCGAAAATGAGCCAAATTCTTGAATAAATATTTTGGGTACCGAGTGTGCAGCAAACATATAGGCCACCAGCTGTAACACTTGTGGAAATTGTAGGTTCTTGTCCAGGTGAATAAAAACAATAAAAATCCTTCCAAATTTGTGTGTATGATTTTTTTATTTGGACTCCAACACTCTAAGTTTTTAATTTATGTTTCCTTTTTTCATCACTGAACACTTAGCTCCTGCTTGACTCTCCAGGCCTGAAAGCAGCTGAAACCAGGTTCTCACCATTGCGGGGAAATTTGGCACAAAATCTCTGACCGACCACTTAGTGCAGACACAGACTTCACATTGTCCTTCTTTAACAACAATAAAGCTAATATTGTCTTCTTAATATTGGGTTAAGGTTTTCCTGAAGGTTGAATAATGAACATAAATCATGGAGAACTGCAAAGGAGCTATCTCATACAATTGTGAACTTTACACATAATATATACAAACTCTACTCCATCTGTTTATACTGATACAGGCCTTAGTTGATCTGTCCTCTTAGAGTAGGCTGCCATGTAGTTTGGGACTTTGGGGTTTGGCCTTGCAGTGTGAAGAGAGGCTCCCTTATACTGTGTTGCCTCTGTTCTTAGTGTATTGCCTTACCAAGAGCGACTATTGTCTAACTGGCAGATATTCCAACAAATGCTTTATTATTTTTTACATAAGACTGATGTTTGTAATGCAGCTCTCTGTACAGGTTATTTCATCTTCTCCTTTCAGAGTCTCAGAGTGAAGTCAATGTTTCAGCATCTGATAGATATCATGCTATTCACATATGCTTTTTCATGATGCTACACTGTGACCATTCTGTCCCTATGCAGTATCATTTCGTAGGTAATTGCCTCCCCACACCAAGTTCTCAAGTGATAGAGGTTTTAACAATTGTGGGTGAAAATAAATGGGAAATTGGACTTTGGGAATATAATAAAGTTTATTGTTAACAATTAATGTTGTTAATTTTGTAGTATTTTTCTAAAACGTGCCAGAAAACATGCCTTAGCAGTTTCATATTTCAGATTTTCTCATCTTTCATGATACAGTTGCAGCAAATCTATTGTTCTTTAGTTGGAGGTAATGAAGAAAAAGTCAATCATAAGTGGATTTTCCCATTATCTGCGGTCTTGTCCTATTTATAGAGGCCACAATCTGTGATCAGCCAGAGCTGCTTCTTGGCTTGTTATTAATAATTAGCAGCCTACTGGGGAATTCATTTCCGCCCACCGTGTTATTATTCTCCTGTAATCTATATGCTTTTGAAACCCAAGTCAACAGGACTAATCAAGATTTATTTATTTATCTCATACTTCCTCCTGGTTTTTTCTCCTCTTTGACAGTGTCCTGCATTGTTTCACGCTCCACTACCCCAGTATGCTACATTATCGGAGTGTGTGCCTGATTAATCACAAGCAAGGACACTCCAGGCTGTCTGACAGCACAGATTAGACAGATGGGCAGGTAGACTCATTTTCTATCCTACTACCTCATCTTATACTACATTAGTAGCAAAACACAGAATAGCAGTCTCTCTCATGTCATGGTGGAAAATATCCTGGTTTTTAAAAAGTAGATGCTTCATGTACTCATCTCACACTAAACACAGCTTTTTCACTGTGCTGCATCGCTGGCTGAGGTCACTAGGCTTGCAGAACATGTCCTATCTATTTTTAGCTGCAAGTGTACAGGGGCTGGTGATTCCTTGGTGTACAGGAGGCCCCTGATTTACAAACATTTGACTCACAGACGCTAGTACTTACAAACATGAGCCCATACAAGGGTGCATTGGTAATCATTTTAAAGATCCACCATAAAATGTTTCCTCATGCTTACAGTCATCTATTTTACATTGTCCTGCAGTGTGTTCTGACTTACATATAAACTGACTTGCGAACAGACTGAAAAACAGAACCTGTTTACAACTTGGGGACTGCCTGTACTAGTTTCAAATCTTAAATTCCCCACCTTCACTGGCTTAAAATCTGGTCTCTTCTGGGCAGCCTTGGGCTCTTTGTGAAGGATCTTCCATGTTTTTTTTAATAAACTGCAGCTATTGGAGGAAACCCACCCCAAAATGGACAATTGTATAGTGTTGATCAATGTATTGTTTAATGGCGATTGATCCATGTTTGATTTTGCCAATTTGTTTGTTGATTTTTGTCTTTGTGGGTAGCGTCAAGTAGCTGATCCCAAACAACAGAAGATTCTAGAAAGATCTAGGGCTCGCTATAAAGACCATATGTGTGTTGAAACTACCATAGAGATGTAACTGGACTCATCTTTGCATTGCTGTGCAACAAATCAAATAAATAAGATATATAACCTGGTAAATGCAATGACAAATATACACAACAAGCTTGGAATAATGAGATGGCATTACACAGTAAAAGATCAAGCGCTTGGCCTCTGTGTGGTTTCATTATTTGCTTCTAGTGACAAAAATGTCAAAAATTCACAGGAATTCAAAGACGGGAGTGATAGAGAGTTGGGGAACAGTTTATTAGTGGCGAGGGGGTGGAAGACAGCTGAGGACAAGATCACGGGAATGAGGGGTTGCTTTCAATATAAGGTTCCCACTATGACCTGGCAATTGTGGAGATGCACCAGTCTCAACCATGGTTACCTACTGAAGAACATATTCAGCAAAATGCCTGGAAAATTGAATTTTTTAAAATATGTTTTGATGCTAGTATATGTGAGAAAATTATGGAAAATATCAAGGAAAGTCTAGGAAAAGAAATGGCTTACAGGAAATGTCCATTCCATAAAGAATGTTGGGCACAAAGAATAAAATACTGTGGGCTAGATTTACCATCACAGTTTAACATTCTTCACGGCTTAATCAGAATTATAGTTTGTTGTGTTAAAGCAGTTAAGCTTCATACCATATTATGTTTAAATTGAACAAGATTAATTATAAACTCCGAACTAAAGGGAAACTGTTTTACAGGTTGAAGTGCGCTCTCAGGCGTCATTTCCAGAAGGTTCATGGAATCGGAGACTAGGTAAATGCATTCAAGGAAGTTTAGCATTTAATTCACATTCTTTCTGGGCTTTGAATATTTAAAATTACATAGAGAATATGTCTGCACACAACTGTTTTAGACAGCCAGATTGATGTTAAATGTATGTGAGCTAGTGAGTAACAAGCGAGCAGAGTTTGCTTAAGATATTGGTTCGTAATTGTGTAGATATTTGTATACGGTCAACAATAAAATTCTGACACGCAAATTAATCAATAAATTGCTGAATCAACATTCTGTTGAAAAACTCCTCATCAATTCAAATTTCTGCTAGGGATTCCAAAGGCAACAATAACTTGGACATTGTACTGAACTGTTACAGTAATGTTAATGTCTTCCTTCAGGAAGCAAGTGAGGGCTCAGTTCAGAGACCAATGCAACAAATAAAAGCAGAATGCTCAGGAGAAATTCACCAGCTCTGGCATCTTTTCCGGAACGAAAATCAAAGGTCAGGTCTTGAGTCTTACATGACTCTTCAACTCAAACTCAAAACATAAACTCCGATTTTTCTCTCTCTATGGATGCTGCTAGACCTGTTGATTTTCTCCAGCACTCTCTGTTTTTATTCCAGATTTCCAACATTTGCATTTGTAGTGAATGTAAGGAGGTCAGCCAGGGGAGTGGAATGTCAGAGATGCTGACGCTCGGATAGCCGACTCGGAGGAGGCAGAACTAAAGTCAAGGACTGTTCATGTGTAAATAAAGGGTGACTTGGTGATGAGATGCTGGCCTGTGTGGAGTTACTTCCAGAGTGTGCGCTCGAAATCAAGAGTGACATTTGGACCTAAAGCCTGGGAAAAAACAAACAAAAGTTACCCAAGTTGATACTTCAGATATACTCTGTCAATGCCTTTAACCCAGTTTCTGAACTAACCCACTGGGCAATTGATAGCATCAAGGATCCAATTTACACTCTGCTTAATCTTATTCTCCACCAAAGCCAGTATTTGATACACTGGTAAAGGCAAACGACTGCTAAAATAACTCCACAGAGACCAGTATCCTGTCACCAAGTCACCCTTTATTTACACGTGGAGAGTCCTTGACATGGATCCAGCTCCCTCAGAGCCAGCTCTCAGAGTGAACAGAATCTCTGACACTCCTGTTCTTCTCTGTCAGCCAGGGGTCCCTGATTGAGGCTGTTAGTCTGGTCCAATCAGGGAATTCATATTCTGTGAGGCCCAGCTGGCTGACCTCATGACAATCACAACATCCCTCCCTATCTGAGTCCAAGGATATATACTAATCCCTTTTTCTTGGAGAGCCTCCTGGGTTGTTTTAGCTGTGGTCAGGCTCCTCCAACTCAGGGTCCAATACGGGTGGCATGTAACGGTAAAATTTCACTCTGTTCTACTGGCAGCAAAGATGTTGAGACAGCTACATACATGATGTCCATCTCTGATTTGAGGACACATTGAAGCTTGATGGAGAGGGTGAACTCATGGGTTCTGGCTGCCTTTCCTACCGTCTGGGGGTGGCGGCAGGGCATGGTCTGCTGCTGCATTGTTTGCGGATTCACTGCTTTCATGTGGTCTACATGTTTGTTCAGGACTGTTGGATCTAATGAATTTTATCCTGACCTCTGATCCTGACCTGCAGTCAACCATACCTCTTACCCATGTGGGGCCTTTTCGATGATGCTTACACCAAACTTCATCCACTGTATCAAACTATCTCTCTTGTTTGGCAAAGTCTTGTGTCCGGCATTGGCATTCCTGATGCCATTTCACCCCCCTAAAGGTCTGGGAAGATCAGACTTAACCTGGTGCAGTGTCTTCTCCCCATTAGCAACTGTACTGGTGCTATCCCTGTAGTTGCAAATGGGCTGGTCCTGTAATCAAATAAGAACACCCCATGACAGCTTCATACCTAGTGAGACTGTAGGCTGTTTCTTTAAGTCAGCTTTCAAAGTCAGGAATACTCTTCTGCCAGGCCATTGGGTAATGGGTAAAATGGACTTGTCCTTATATTTCGAATCCCGTTTGACTTTAGAAAATACCCAAATTCCCTGCTGGTAAACAAAGGTCTGTTATCTGTGACCAACACCTCCGGACTTTGTATATCGAAAAAAATGATGGCAGTTTTTCTATCATTGGCCCTGTGTTTGGTATTTTGTTGTGGACTGACCTAGAGTCTCTCTGATGGGAGTACATTCTGAGTGAGACTATGCAATTGCCTGCACTCACGTGGTGTTCCCTAAGCTCAGTTAGACTGACGAGGGTGTCCATTTCCATCGGAATACCTTGCAACTCACAAGCGCTACTTGCTGCATTTTCCAATGACAAAGTCCCAGTTGGGCTTCTGCTAATAGGCTCTTTTGCATGGCCACATCATTAATCCCACATTCCAAATGGTCTCTCAGCATCTCATTAAGTATTAAACCAAAGTCATATGTTTCTGCCAGTTGTCTTAACATTGTCAAAAATTCTGATACAGATTCCCTGATTCTTGAATTGCTGAGTAAAAATGATAGCATCTCAGAATTAGAGGAGGCTTGGGGGTCATAATATTCCTTAACTAAATCCATCAGTTCTTGAAAGTTTTAGTATCTGGTGCCTCACAAAAAGTTAGGTTCCTAACAGCAGAAAAAATGCAGCTCCACTGGCTGTAAGGAGAATTACTCATTGTTTTTCATCTGCTACATTGTCGTTTGTCTGGAAAGAATAATACATACTTTCCACATACTGGGCCCAGTCCTCGATGGCAGGATCAAACAAGTCAAGCTTCCCAAATAACAGCATGATGTAACAAATGCTTACCCCAACTCAATGATGAATGTTGTGAGCGGGTTTCTTCAGGAACATGCTTTACTCTCATTGCCGCTGAAATAATTCCACAGAGGCCGGTATCCTGTCACCAAGTCACCCTTTATTTACACATGGAGGGTCCTTGGCTTCAGTACTGGCTCTTCAGAGTTAGCTCCGCATTTCTGACATTCCTCTATTTATCTGTTGGCAGTGGCTCCCTGAGTGGATCAGATTAATAGCTCCAATCAGGGAACTCGCATTCAATTCTGTCTGTCTGTCTGACCTAGTTACAATCGCTACTCACTCTTCCCCATTTTATTTTAGTAACGAAGGAATTTTATGTTGTTGGAATAGTCGTCTTTCAGTCACAGCATTAACCTGGAACTCTAAGTGGCTGTTCAAGACTAGGGGTAGGGGGAGGGGTCTGGGTGGGATGCTCTTCAGAGCGTCAGTGTGGACTTGTTGGGCCGAAGGGCCTGGTTCCATACTGTAAGGATTCTATGATTCTATGATATGACTAATACTTGGTGATACCATCAGAAGTGAAACAGCAAAGTTCTGCCATGCCCTGATCAACATCCATCATTCACCAAAAAAGAATAACTAATTGTGTTTTTTCTTCATTTGATTTATTGATAGCCATCATGGTGGCAGTTGTCAAATTGTGATGAAGATCCAAATGAAACAATTAATTATAATTCTCAGTATAGTTGGAGACAACCTAAAAAAGGGAGTATAAAATGATAAAGTAACTGCACAATTATGAGCATGGAAATATACACAAAACTGCAGCATATTGCAAAATGCACGACTCCTTAATTTATGCCACTTCTGGCATCTTTGCCAACAAAACACCAGTGACCACCCTATGAGTGTAATTAATTGTCTGTAAAACAATTAAAGGCTCCTGATGGTCTAAAAAGTGCCTTCTCCTTTCTAAGTACCTAAGCGTTTGATATTATAAATAGAAAATTACAGAAAAACTACTCTTCCTAAATTCACAGCTCATATGAGTAGAATAAAAGAACAGGTGACAGTTTTTATATCTGGTATTGGAATAACATTACAGTTCCTCTTGCTCATTCTAGGAACTATGGGCAGAGGAAAGGTAAGAATTTTTTAAGCTAACTGAGGTGTTTGGAGGTGTTTGCCAGATTTCTGACTAGATCAATAACCTGGTTGGTATGGATGAGTTTGGCCAGAGGGTCTGTTTCTGTGCTCTATGACTCTATGGGTTGTTCAAGGTCAGGAGCCAAAGAAAATGACAGATACAGCCAAGCATTCAAAATCATGTTTGAGATTCTAATTATGATGTTCTTTAAACAATATACACATGCAGGTTACCTGAGACAGAATTTTGTGGATATCGACTACAGTTTAGATGGCAGGAAGGAAATCGCCTGCATTCTGTCTTTGGTCTTCTATCCCATTCTCTCAGTTCCTCTGTCTCCGTCGCATATGTTCAGATGAGGCCAACTTCGACAAGGGAGCATCCGAAATGTCCATCTTCTTCCTCAACCGAGGATTCCCCAGCTCCGTTCTTTACAGGGCCCTCAATTGGGTCCGACCCATCTCCCGCACTTCTGCCCTCACCCCTTCTCTTCCCTCCCGCAACAGCGATAGGGTTCCCCTTATCCTCACCTACCATCCCACCAGCATCCACATCCAGAAGATCATCAGACGCCATTTCCGCCACCTCCAGCAAGATGCCACCACCAGACACTTATTCCCCTCCCCTCCCTTGTCCACCTTCCGCATGGACTGTTCCCTCCGGGACACCCTGGTCCATACTTCCTTCACCCCCAACACCTCCCCACAGCCCTACGGCACCTTCCCCTATAACCGGCGAAGGTGCAACACCTGCCCATTTACCTCCTCCCTCCCCAGTTTCCAAGGGGCCAAACATACCCTTCAGGTGAAGCAACACTTCACCTGCACTTCCAAGAATCTAGTCTACTGCATTCGCTGCTCACAATGTGGTCTCCACTACATTGGGGAAACGAAGCGTAGACTTGGCGACCGCTTCGCAGAGCATCTACGTTCTGCTCGTAAAAAAGACCCTGAACTACCTGTTGCCTGCCTTCAATGCACCACCTTGCTCCCTGGCCAACATCTATGTCTCCGGCTTGCTACAGTGTTCCAGTGAAGCCCAGCGCAAGCTGGAGGAACAACACCTCATTTTCCGCTTGGGGACCCTACAGCCCTCCGGACTCAATATTGAGTTCAATAATTTTAGGGCCTAAACTCTCCCATGTCCCAGCCCCCTACCCCACACACCAGGTCTTGTTACCACGTAGCCTGCCACTACACACCCCCTGTTGTTAGTCACTAACAGTCCCCATTAACAACTATTCACCCTCCCAGCCTGATCGTTAGCAACTCCTTTGTCTGTCCAACTGTCTTTCTCTCTCTTTGGGCTCTATCCTATCATTTACTCCCTACCCCAGCCACCTCCCTATTTTTTGCATATAAACTGACGTTTTCCCAGCCACCATCAGTTCTGAGGAAGGGTCACCGGACCCAAAATGTTAACTCTGTTTTCTCCTCCACAGATGCTGCCAGACCTGCTGAGCTTTTCAAGCAACTTTGTTTTTGTTCCTATTGTTTGGTCTTCCTGTAGTTTGATTTGAGATGAATTTCGAGAGTTCCAAACCCCTACAACTTGGTATCAGTGTTAATGATCTTGTTCTATAGTTCAATGTTTTTGTTCAATTATTTTAAAATGAGTGCAATTCATTGATGAGCTGTTTGTAGTTAAAGGGATCATGCCAAACGAAGTCCACTTAATATCCCAAAGTAGGAACTGAAATGTTGAATGAAAGGTCACTTAAGCCCATTCTTATTTGCGATTGTTGCAAGATCGTCTTTCAAGATATTTGGGATTGAATTCATTTTCCACTATTCAAACACAGGAACAGGGGAAGCTTGTTGACCCCCTTGAATCTGTTGTGTCATTTAAAGAGATCACATCTGTTATGAAATGATTACCATGTTTTTCCCTCCAACCAACTCTCTCACTGACTGGCCCCTGCCCATTCACTCAGCAGCTCAGAATCAAAATCACAGAAAGTTGTGGAGCAGAATGAGGCCAATCAGCCCATCATGTCTGCACCGGCCCTCAGCACGTTAACTTAATGTTGATCCCCTGCCCCTTCCCCATATCCTTGCACATTGTTTCTATTTTTATTATTTATTCATGGCATCGTCAGCCAGGCCAGCATTCATTGCCCAGAGGGCAGTTAAGAGTCAACCACATTGCTGTGGGTCTGGACTCACATGTAGGCCAGACCAGGTAAGGATGGCAGATTCCTTCCCTAAAGGACATTAGTGAGCCAAATGGGCTTTTCCGACAATTGGCGCATTTAAATATTCATTACTTCAACCTGCCTCAACCACACCTCTATACAAAATTCCAGATGAATCTTTGATGAAGTACAATTCATCTCATTTCATTTACTCTGATTTAAACAACTCAGAGGCTTGACTTTCACTGAGAGAAAAGAGAACATGGAACAAGAAGGAAGTTAGCAAAAGTGGGGCGTAGTCTCAAACCCCATTGCTATGAAATCATTTTCTAATAGTGTGCCTTTGTGCAAAGAAAGGAAAAAGAAAGATTTGCATTTATATAACTTCTTTCATAAGCTCTGGATGTCCCATATTGCTTTACAGATAATGAAGTGCTTTGGAGGTGTAGTTGCTGTTGATGCAAGAAACATATTGAAACACATTTACAATATGCTTCCTTCTTCTGATGTAAATGAAGAAACCAGAGGAAACACATTTCTCCCATTGGTCATTTTAACTATTTAAAAAATTATTTATTCATAGTATGTGGCCAGCATTTTTTTCCCATTGTCCCTGAGAAGATGGTGGTGAACTGTTTCCTGGGACTGCTGCAGTTCATGTTAATGAGCTACACCCTAGTGCTTTAAAGAGGGACTTCCCTGACTTCCATCCAGAGATGACAAGGGAACGGCAATATATTTCTACTTGAGGATAATGTGTATTGAATGGCGGAGCAGGCTTGAAAGCTGAATGGACTCATCCTGTTCCTATATTCCACAGGGGAAATCACAGGTGATGGTTATTTCCATCTGCTGGTTGGCTTGTACTTTGAAATTTCATTCTCAGATTTGCAGTCAATGTATCATTACTTAACTGTAACCTTTTCTGGAGAAAATGGCAGATGCTTTATAAAGGGTGAGATTTCTGGTTGTCTCCTGGAGTGAATAGATGTACCATTTCACTCTACAATAGTTAGTAGAAGGACTCTTCAGAACTTTAATTTTTTGGCAAGACAAATTTTTGATCTGCAGTTGGAAGTGCTTCTGAAACTAAAATTGGTTGCCAGTCTTGGAAGGTGAGGAAGTTTACATTGCCTTCTTCTGAAACATAAATTCATTTGGTCTGGCAGAAAGGTATCCACAAAGGAGGTGTTCCTTTGCAAACAAACCTTCTCATAACCAACCAAGGGAATGGATGAATAAAGAAGAGAAGGCTGCTCATCCCTTCCCACTTGGGAGTTTGACAATTTGGGATTTCCATTTGGAACTGTTACAACTTGATGAACCTTGTTGCTGAGGTTGAACAAGACGTTAGTGAGGCTTCTTCTGGAGTACTGTGTCCAGTTCTGGTTGCCCTGTTACAGGAAGGATACTATTAAGCTGGACAGGGTTCAGAAGAAATTTACCAGGATGTTGCTGGGAATGGAGGGTTTGAGTTATAAGAAGAGGCAAGACAGGTTGGGGCATTTTTCACTGGAGTGTCGGAGTTTGAGGGGTGATCTTAATGAGGTTTATAAAATCATGAGGGGTAAAGATGAGGTGAATGGCAGGTGGCTTTTCCCTAGGGTGGTATTTCAAGACTATTTGGAGCATACGTTTAAGAGAGGAGAAAGATTTAAAAAAGGCATGAGAGGCAAATTTTTTCACAGAGTGGTTTATGTGTGGAATGAACTTCCGGAGGAAGTGGTGGATGCAGTTAGTTACAACGTTTAAAAGATATTTGGATAAGTACATAAATAAGAGATGTTTGTGGGGATGTGGGCCAAGCACAGGCAGGTGGGACTAGTTTAGTTTGGGAATATGGTTGGCGTGGACTGGTAGGTTCAAAGGGGCTGTTTCCATGCTTTATGACTCTGTAGAGTCTGGTTGTAATATCTGAGAGCTGTACTCCTAACATTTAGAATATACTGCTTCTCCCTTTGTCCACCTACACCTCTCTGCTTTTCTTGTTCTCAGGTTGTTAACTTTTTCTAAAAAAAAGTTCATTCTTAGAATGTGGAATTCTTAGCAAGATCAGTGTTTATTGCATTTCTGAATTCCCTTTGTGTTTGGCCATTTTAGAGGGTGGTTATGAGTCAACCACATCGTTGTGCGTCTGGATCATATATAATCAAAATCCCCTTCAAATAGTGTCATAGAATCTTTTATGCTACCTGAGATGGGAGACTCATCTAAAATTGGCATCTATGGAAGGGTGAAATTCCTTCAGTTTCACAATTGGCTGCCAACTGCGATTTTGGGCTAAAGACAATTGGAACTGACAACTTGTGACTCAAAAACAAAGAGTGTTCCAACTATACCAGCAGCAAGCTGTTAGGAAGTTAAAAGGTATGTTGACCTCCAGTATAAGACGGTTTGAGTTTGGGAGCAAGGAACTCTTATTGAACTAAGGAACAAGTTTATTGATATCAGGAATTGTTGGATAATAATTTGCCATGAGGCACCGTTAAAGGAAAATTGGATAAGTCTTTGACCAAATAGTATGTGTGAGAGAGAGAGTGAGAAAGAGAGAGGGAAAGAGAGAGGGAAACAAAGATAGACTGAGAGAAAAAAACCATGGATTAGTTTTAAAAATTGAAAGAACTGCAGATGCTGTACATCAGAAACAAAAGCAGAAATTGCTGGAAAAGCTCTGCAGGTCTGGCAGCATCTGTGGAGAGAAATCAGAGTTAACACCTTAGAGTCATAGAGTCTTAGAGATGTGCAGCACAGAAACAGACCCTTTGGTCTAACTTGTCCATGCTGACTAGATATTCTAAATAAATCTAGTCCCATTTGCCAGTATTTGGCCCATATCCCTCTAAACCCTTCCTATTCATATACCCATCCAGGTGCGTTTTCAATATTGTAATCGTATCAGTCCCCATCACTTCCTCTGGCAGCTCATTCCATACACGCAGAACCCTCCGTGTGAAAATGTTGCCCCTTAGTTCCCTTTTAAGTTGTTTCCCTCTCACCTTAAATCTACGCCTTCTAGTTTTGGACTCCCCCACACTGGGGAAAAGACCTTTTCTATTTACCCTATCCATCCCCCTCATGATTTTATCAACATCTATAAGGTCACTCCTCAGCCTCCAATGCTCCAGGGAAAATAACACTTGCCTATACAGCCTCTCCCAATAGTTCAAACTCTCCAAACCCGGCAACATCCTTGTATATCTTTTCTGAACCCGCCTTCCTCTGAGTGGTCACTCTATCTGAAGTGTTAACTCCAATTTCCCTCCACAGATGCTGAATGGATTAGTTTTAGATACTTTAACAGAGAGGTGGCACAGACAAGCATTGTATATTTTCTCTTAGAACTTCGGTGTTATTTTTGAAAGTACTGCATAGATAGATCAACTGCCAAAACCATGCTGGATATGTACGAGTTGTATTCAACCATTTCTATATCTAAGCAAATATTTAATGACTCAAACCAAAAATGCAAAAATTGGGAACAGAAAGCAAAGTACCTTCAATTATTATTTCAGAGCACTTATATGAAAAGAATAACAAGTAGAATACTGGTAATATATTACATTTATTTATGTATCATTAGCATACACTGGTGTTCATCAGTTAAATAACAATTGCATTTATTTCACAGTGGAGTGCAACAAAACATTGATTCATTACTTTGAGAATGATATACTTCATAATTATGAAGATGAAAAACCCTACCCTATTCCTGTATTGTCAAGATAACTAACATTGAGATGTCACAGCCATGCATTAAATGCACTTGTGTCAGTAAAGGTGGGGAAATGGCACAGGAGTGGGTCTTGCTTTCCTGAATGACAGGCAGCAGTTTGCTTTACTGTTAGACAGTGACTGTGGGGCTTACTGAAGGTAACAATCACATAATGTTCAAGGAACACAGGATGAACATTAGTTCAACCATAGACCATTCTCTAAAATGCAGTGTGCTTCACCGAACCCAACAGCTTAAATTACTTCATGAAATATAAATTGCCCTGTGTTACTTCTCTGCATTGAGCTTAATGTGGAAGCAAAAAGTATTTAAGCTGCTTCTCTGCAAACATCCTTAAATACTCTTCAAAGTGGCTCAAAAAATGAATGTGATTTTTGGTTCTATCCATATTGCTGATCCATGCAAACCAGGAAGGCTCCAGATTTAATTCCCAGTTGTCCGGAATTAGCTGCTTTCAGATAGGGCGCTGCTTCTGGTTTCAGCGCTTGGGTTAAGAAGGAAAGAATGTCAGCCAGGGTTACTGGTTATTGCTACCCACTGACTGCTATTGCAGTAAGGAAGTGCATTTGGGAATCTGCTGTTTACATTTTCCTTGCAATGGCACTACATCTCATTTAATCCATGAGCAGCACAGTGCTTTATCTGACACCTTGCACACTTCGGTTAAGACTTCATGTTGCAAGTGACCTCAGGATGGGGTTTTTCCCATCTTTCTGAACATGTCTGTAAAAAAATAGCATTAAAAGTGGGAGCCCCTACTTTCAGCATCTCGTCACAGAGAGGAGAGCTACTATCTGAGCTGGGAATAAGATATCTTCGACAAAGTACAACAGTACATACTTTCACATGTGCCAAATCAAGATATTCCACACGAGTATCATTGTTTTAGATAAGCAATAGCATACTACAACCAAGAAAAAAGATGCACAGTTTAATAATAACTGGTGCCTGCACAGTTATGCTCTTTTCCACATCACTCAGTGTATCAGACGCCAGTGCAAAGCACTTTACAATACACGTTTGCCAAGTTATTTATTCTGAAAGCTGTTGAGGCTTTGAGTGCAAATCACTTGCATTTGATTTTGTGTACTTCTGAATTTATTCACAGAATGGTATGATCCCCGACACTATGATCAAACATTGTTCCAAACATGACCTGTAGGAAGAAGAAAAGAGTGAAGATTTCAAGTACGATATGCATTAATAGTGTAATCTTTCTTTTAGCTAAGGCACAAAATATGTTGTGTTACACTCCCTTCTTTGTAAAGGAAAAGATTAAATTCAAAGTGATAATCTTTTTTCCAAACATATAACTTATTAATGTATTATTGTTCCAGTAGTGATAGCAATATCTACCAGTCATCTGCTTAAATGCTTCACCATCTGATAACAATACTTATTTACTGGCTGTGTAAATATTTCTAATACACATGGAATCATGAATTTCATAAACAAAAAAATAGAGTTCCCAAGAGGGCAGCACAGTGGCTCAGTGGTTAGCACCGCTGCCTCACAGTGCCAGGGACCTGGGTTTGATTCCACCCTTGGTAACTTTCGGTGTGGAGTTTGCATGTTCATAGATATTAGAATCCCTACAGTGTGGAAACAGGCCCTTCAGCCCAACAAGACCACACTAACCCTCAGAGTATCCACCCAAACCTATCCCCCTATAGCCCACCTAATCTCTGCACATTCCTGGACACTATGGGCAATTTAGCATGGCTAATTCACCTAGCCTGCACATCTTTGGACAGTGAGAGGAAACCAGAGCACCCGGAGGAAACCAAAGCAGACATGGGGAGAACATGCAAACTCCACACAGACAGGCACCCGAGGGTGGAATTGAACCCAGTGTGAAGCAGCAGTGCTGACCGCTGTGCCACCGTGCCGCCCCCTGTCTGCCTATGTCTGCATGGATTTCCTCTGGGTACTCCAGTTTCCTGCTACAGTCCAAAGATGTGCAGATTAGGTGGATTGGCCATACTAAATTGCCCACTGTATCCAGGGATGTGCAGGCTAGGTGGATTAGCCATGGAAACAGCAGGGTTACAAGGATAGCATAAGGGGTGGTTCTGGATGGGATGCTTTTCGGAGGGTTGGTGTAGATTTGATGGGTTGAATGGCCTTCTTCTACACTGTAGAATTCTTTGAAGTAAAGAGCTGTAATAAATCTATGCAAATCATCAGATTATGAGACAATTAGAATACTGTATCCACTTGGAGGAAGTTTCTGGAGACAGAAGAATTACCAGGCTAATTTCAGGAATAGGAGAACTTTTGTTATGACAAAAGAATAGAAAAACTGGACTTTTCATCAGAGACATTTAAAAGAGGATCTGACAGAGGTATAGGTAGCTCTAATGGGATAAAAAATACTTCCATTGACCAGTGAAACAACAATCGTTAACTAGAAATTTATGATTACTACCAAAATAATAAGAAGGGAAGAGAATTTTCTTTTACAGAGAGTGACGGGCCATCAGTAGCAGTGGTGGAGGGATATAGCTTCCATATTGCCTTTAAACAACTGAGCTAAATATCTTAAAAAATTCAGGAATGTCTTGGGAAAAGGCAGTACAATGGAAATGACTGATAGACTCTCTTAAAGATTCAGCACAACAGACTTTCGCTTTGTGGGATAATGATTTCACTTAACTATTCCAAACCTAATTTGAAAATGATTCATGTTGATACTACCGCATCAAGGAGAAAGTGTTCCCTTCGCTTTCACCAAAAACCTTCAACTTGAGCTGAGAAATAACACGACTAACTTATTCCCTAGACACCTAGTCTGTAAAACTTTATTCATCTGTGATATTTCCCTTGCTCAAGCAGCCTGCAAGCTTTGAAAACTGAAGCTTGGTATTGTTTCACTACATCCTGATTGCTGTTTTCTGTCCTATTAATGAACTTGGTGTTCGTTAGTGTGACGCTGGCTCTTTGTCTGACTTTCTGAACAAAAACAAAATGTCTTTGTCATTGGAATAAGATAATTTAATAACGTTAAGTTTACTGAAGATAGCTGATTAATAATAGTCTTGGGCAAATTAATTTTTTTTATTCACAGGATGTGGACGTCACTGACTAGGCCAGCATTTATTGCCTATCCCTGATTGCCCAGAAGGCAGTTGAGAGTCAACCACATTGCTGTGGGTCTGGAGTCACATGTAGGCCAGACCAGGTAAGATGGCAGACTTCCTTGCCTGAAGGGCATCAGTAAACAGCTGGGTTTTTATGACAATTGAAAATGGTTTCATGGCCATTAATTCCAGACTATTTTTTAATTGAATTCAAATTCCACCATCTGTCGTTGCAGGATTCAAACTCTGGATCCTGGAATATTAGTTGAGTTTCTGGATTAATAGTCAAGCAATAATACCACTAGGGCTATTGCCCAGTTTAGAATCTTGATAGCAATTGAGAGTGAGGTCTATGCATTGTATATTGATGAACGAATGCATTGATCATGTGATGCCAGGACATGAATTCTCATCTGGTGATTTTAGAATTGCAGCATACTGCCTTCAGGTAGTTGAGAAAGAAAGAACTTGCATTTACATAGCACCTATTCTGCTTTCAATCTGCCCCAAAGTACTTCACAGCCAAACTTTTGAAGCATAGTCTTGGCTGTTATATAGGTAAATAATGCAGTCTATTAGCAAGGACTTTCAAACATTAAATGGGATAAATGATCATTTAATCTCTTTTTGATGCAGCTGGTTGAGAGAGGAATGTTGAAAGGGCACTGGATGATCATTATTCTCTTTTACAAATAGCATAGCATCTTCTAGGCCTATCTGAATGATTAATTTGGTCCTTGGTTCACAGCCTCATCCAGAAGATGGCACCTCTAACTGCGGCACTGAGGTGTTAGCGAGAATATGTCCATGAGTACTGGGATGAGCTCCTAATTTCTGACTTGGAAAAGGGGGTTGTACCAAGTGAGAAACCCAATATTTGAAGCACTTCTGGAGAGAGAGTAGCAGAAATCAACAGTGAGTCAATCTGCACAGCTCTCAACAGTCAGTGTTGAAGCTGTATTAACATTGGCTATCTGCCTACCATAGCAACTCAGGAATATTATTTATCATTAGGAATAGAGAAAACAAAGTTGCATAAAATGAACAGCAAGCATCACAAGGGAAATAAAATAACATTTATGTATTAATGATAAGCCTGGTTCCATTTTCAAATATCTGAGCCAATAGCTTAAAGGTTCAAAACCTACAATGATTGACACATCAAGGTTCTATGATATGTTATCTTTCAGATGAGTTATTAAACAAGGTTTATGCACTTTCATATCTATCAGATGTTTTCACATTTTAAGGATTTCATTTGTTGTATATGAAATATTTTGGGTTCTGCATTTTTAAAGTTATTGACAGGTTATATGCTGAGAGGCTGTTTCACCTCATGGGAGAGTCTAGGACCAGAGGGCATAGTCTCAGAATTAATCAGCTTAAGACTGAGATGAGGAGGAATTTCTTCTCTGAGTGTTGTGCGTCTTTTGAACTCATTGCTATGGAGATTCGTCGGGCAGAGTCCTTATGTATGTTTAAGGCTGAGATAGATGGACTCTTGATCAGTGGCGGAAACAGGGCTTATGATGAAAAGGCAGCAAAGTGGGCATGAGGAGTGTGAAAGCAGCCACAAATGGTGGAGCAGGCCCAAACAGCTGAATAGTCTACTCCTGTTCCTATTTCTTATGGTCTTTTGGTTTTAAATTAAAATGAGCTCCATAGGAAAATGACATTGATTTTTAAACAATGTGCTTACTACCACCACTAGGTGGTCCCACAGTTTCAGAATAATCAGTAAAGAATTGTGGTATGATGAAGAAAAATTATAGGCTAGCTGCAATTCAGATAGAAATCTCTAAATAACTTCATAGTTGCCACTAATGGGTTTAAGTATTTAACTAATAAAAGGTCATGTCTTACGTTAATGTAGCTGTCTTAATCATTGCACGACCAATGGTACAGAGAAGCAATTAAACTACTAATGTCTTAACTCGATTTGCAACTGCTCTACATTAAACATTTTAAGCTGTTACTACTTGGGGCAGAATTAGGATAGACCTTATATCAATGTTTTATATTAATTACCATTGTTGATCTTGGTGGAATTTGTTATGATAAGATTTCACACATAAAAATTGATCTTAAAAAACAAGAATTCTCTCAGTTAGTTCTCAACTTCCGTTTTCTCTAATGTCTCACCCTTACTTGTCCTGAGAATCAGGACTTGTGGATAGCCAAGACCTACCCCAAAAAACTCCATTGAAAAATTTCATTTGCACTTAATGTGTTCTGCTAATCTTGTACGTGCACCTACCAGAGTGTTATACTTTTATACTGCATCTCATAGGATATTCGGTTCTTGGAGTAGATGTAGAGAAGGGGCACGTGATTTATTGAAGAACTTTCAAAGTGGATGCATGAGAAAAGACTGACTACCTGAATGTTTTCTCACTTTTAAAGAAAAAACACTGAAGCCAGATTTTTGCCACGACAGAAAGCATCTGCGTTGCGTCAAAAATGCCAATCCCAATTCCCGCCTTTGAACCCCGCATCTTGTATTTTCATGGGAGTCATATCAGGTCAGTCTATGACTCATGTGGGCCATTTAAATGACTGTCTCCACTGAAATCAAATTTGTCAATCCCAGGTATCTGGAATGTGGTGACTAGACTAGGTAAGGACAAGTCTGTTCTCACTGTGTTTCCTTCTGATAACCAATGTATTCCTTTGGAAAGCTAAAGTACCCTGTGAATATGGTCCTAGGACACCTTGACCATGGGGTTAGGGATCTTTAGTGGAGGGGTGGGAGAATCAGTTGTCCTTTAAGATTGTTAATTGTGGAGAATTTTGTGTTTAAAAGGTATATAAACTCCTTGGAACTCTCCAGCCTACTGAGATTTGTCAAGAAACATCTAGAAGTGTTGATGTGTTGAGACTGTTAACATTTGTCAAAATGAGTTTTAATGAATGCGAGTGTTTTTCTCAACAGAGCAGTCCGCAAATTAGAATGTTAAGAAATAGAACTATGTCTTTTCTCCTGTCTGCATGCACACTTGTGGATACTCAATTAATTGGCTCTTTAGGTCAAGGGGGAAAAGTTATGTTGGTGGAAGTAAAAATCAAGTTTGCATAAGGGAATGAGCACCATGTTTTATATTTCCCTTCTTTTGGAGCCCTCTGGATTTGGTTCTGTGACACCCTGTTGAAGATAAAGCCCGTTTTATGGAGGTAAGGCTTCCTTTTGGGATCGTGAAGTGGTATAAAAAGTGCAAAAACTCATTAGCATTGCCAAAGACATGAGTGAACGCTCCACACTCTGGGGAGTTAAAGTAAAAACTAGAGCTAGGTATTTTAGAGTGACTGTTTACATAAGCCATTGTAGGATTTGTGCTGCATGACATATTTCTCAATTTGTCATTTTACCATGGCGCGGCTATCAAATGAGCATTTTGCTGGATGCTCCAACTATTTAAAATTTTTAAAAACTTTAATCTATTTTTCTAAACAACATTTTCAGAGATGTTATTATACACCTTTGGAACAGGTACGACCTGAACCCAGGATTCCAAATCCAGAGGTAGGGACGCTACCACAATAGCTCGTCTAACTGTTTACATAATGGAAATACTGGTGACATAAGTTATTTTACACTCAAGGGAAATTTTAATTTTCATAAGGGATTAGAATAATAGAATCCCTACAGTGTGGAAACAGGCCATTCGGCCCAACAAAGTCCACACCGCCTCTCTGAAGACCATCGCACCCAGACCCATTCCTCTATCCCTGCATTTCCTATGTCTAACCCACCTAACTTAAACATCCCTGGACTCTATGGGCAATTTAGCATGACCAATCTACCTACTTTGCACATCTTTTGAACACAATTTCAATGCATTGGGTGGTTTAAATTTGATGAGAATGTGTTTTTCCTTAATAGTGGCATCATCAGTAGGCCAATAAATTTACTTTCTGACAGAATGCCTTCTGATTCATGCCCAGGCCAGATAACAGGTATTAGCATAAAGAGGGAAGGGCAAAGGAAGATGGGTGGGGTGTATGAGTTGGAATGGGGGCCGGGGGGATGATTGTGGGTAGGTAGGGTATGAGGGGTAATGAGAGATAACTAGATTGTCATGGGTGTATAATGGGCAATGGGAGTGAGTACAGTGGGTTGACATAATGGACCATATAGGCTGAGGGGATTGAGGGAGTGAGAACAGAAAGGGTGCTTTCTGTTTAAATCTTTTTTAAAAACTCGGAACACAGTGCCAGGCACCCCAGGCAGATAAAAGAAAGTAAGAATTGCACAAGCTTTGTTTTATTATGAAGGTGGGAAGCACTTGGAACAGACAACTAGAACAAAGTGCATTAACGTTTTCAATTGTACTGTCTGACAGTCTGGTCAAGCTAGTTAATTGTGTTTTTTTTAGAAAGGAATTGGATAATTATCAGAATAGAAAACAATTTTACAGGCCTGGGGTGAAACATCAGGGGCGGTGGATCTAGCTGAGTATCACTTACAGAGAGCTGGCATGTATGTACACACAGGCAGAATGGCTTCCTTCCAGACTGTAACTATTCTAAGGTTCTTTTCCAGACAGATTTATGTAAACAAATGGATTCCAATGGAATAGTCTGATAAGTTGGCTCAGTGGACTCACCGAGTCATCCAGCACAAAACTGTTGTTACATACTCATTGCTCAATATGACAGATGGTCCTGCTCTTTGATACAAACAGTATTTGCCTGCAGCGATGCCACAGGTTTTGTGACCATATGTGCAGTATGTGCAGGCGTGGTAGCAGCAAACATAGCTTTTTAAAATCTGCACCAAGTGTTGACAAGTATAAAGAAATCCTAACTTAGTAACTTGGAAAACAAATCAACACATTTTGTAGAGATAGTAAGAACTGCCGATGCTGGAGTCTGAGATAACACAGTCTGGAGCTGGAGGAACACAGCAGGCTTCTTCAGAAGAAGGGTCCTGACCCGAAACGTCAGCTTTCCTGCTCCTCTGATGCTGCCTGGCCTGCTGTGTTCCTCCAGCTCCTCGCTTTGTTAACACATTTTGTAGTTTGGAGAGAATGATATTGAAGACTCATGGGTTAATTTTTCCCTCCCATTGGATGTCGCTGGTAGGGACAGCCCAGGTATTAGTGTTTAATCTAGGAAACATGTCTTCTGAAATGAATGGGACATGATCTCTTTAAGATATTGTGGGAAAAAGATGCATCTGTTTAATGCTATACAAGTTTTCATTAATTTCCTGGGGTCAGCAATGCCGCTTGTTGTGACCCAAATGCTGCTTTTCATCACTAGAAGCCGTGCTGTT
Source organism: Rhincodon typus (assembly GCF_021869965.1). NCBI lineage: Eukaryota > Metazoa > Chordata > Chondrichthyes > Orectolobiformes > Rhincodontidae > Rhincodon > Rhincodon typus. Next base: position 11,892,278 of record NC_063356.1, read on the forward strand.
TGAACGAATCTCTCCCACTCAGAGTTTGGCTCAGGTATTGATAGTTGAGCTGGAAAGGCCAGAAAAACTCCTTTTCCTTATGAGGACCTGGGCTCGGGTTTGAGATTTGCCTGTTTGATAATCTTCCCACTTTGCACAAAGCTCAACAAATTGGACTCTGTGAGTGAATTAAAACCTGAAATTCAGCCAGAGGCTACCGGCCTGTGACTTCTAAGAGCCACAGCGAAAATGATCGAGTGCTGAAGCTCGTGTAGTACTTCATGTGATACTAGATGTTCCAAAAAGAAGAATTCAAACATCTTTGTTAAACATTTAGCATTAAAACAGTGTGGTTGGCTAATTAGTAGGAGGGACTCATCTTGGGCAGTGGCTGCAATGGATCCGTGTATCTGGTATCGCATAGAATGGTTAATTTATCAGACACTGCTCAGTTCATGCTCTTGTCCAAGAAAAATTTCTAGCCCATCGTCTATTTTATGTTTACCATCTATGCAAAAGTGATAAGTTAGCTTCTAAGTGTGCAGCAGGTTTTATTTAGAAGTGCTTTATTTAAAAATGACTACTGGATCTTTCAGCTTCAGACTCCAGATATTTCCACAGCTTTGTTTATTTTACTCCGAGTCCCTACCCAGCTTTAGCATTGAGCACAGTGAGCATCAGCTGTAAACAAACTGACACATTCGAACGCAGAACAATTCAACACTGCAGTGTTTGTCAATGTTATAACATCTATCCGACACTCCTGGTTTTATATGTGTTTATGGGATCATTTGTTATGTGTCACAATGGCAGGGTTGGGGGTGGTGCTCTCACAGCAAAGCATATATGATTGTACCAGAAAGACTAGTTGACCTCATACCAGGGACCACAAACACCTGAGAATGTTCTGGGAGATTTGTGAAGTCATATTAAAGTGCTAAGAGGGAAGGGCCAGCTTTGAGGGTGTGTGACCATTACACTGTTCTATTGTTTGGTGTTTGATTGTGTGTGTCTGTTGACTCTTCTATGTTCTGTGTGCTATTAGTAAAGCCTGGGTGTGGGTTACAGGGAAATAGAAACTAAAACAATCATGATAAAGCAAATATTTTTAAAGCACGTAAATAAGTTTCCTGTTTAGACATAAAAAAACTGCTGTGTCATCTCTGCGTATCTCAAGGTATTAAACATAACAAGTGTAATTTGCTCATTAATGGAGTGAAGAGAGAGAGGAGATGTGGTGACCAAGGAAGAGGCAGTGAAAGTCAAAGGATGTAATTTAATTAGCAAATGCGCTATGTAATTGCATAAATGGCCTGTTTCTGTGTGTAGTCCTGCCATTGGTAAAACTGATCTGTTCATCCTGAAATGTTCTGCCTTTTGCAATGGAATTTGGGGTCAGGGCTGTGGTATGACTAAAGGTGACTTCTTGAGGGATCCACATATCTCCACTGAGAGTTGCAGGTATTAAGGGCAGAATTTTCACTCTATGTTAGAGTGGAGCTCCTAGACAATTCCTGCCTCTGGAGACCTGATCCAGGAAACAATGCTTTGCAAGTTTGAATTTTGGTTCTAGGGAGGGGACTGGGTTTTATGGGAGACATGGCTACCACCCCTGAAAAGAGTTGAGAGGCCACCAGCTGTGGAGGTGGGCCATGTAAAAGGCAGATGCAGTGGTCCAACACTTAAACTAAATCACAAAACAAACCATCAACCATCATCCATTGCACGCCCTATTCACTCTCGTCCATGCTAACCCATGGCATCGCATGCATACCCAATCTCCATGACCCTTCATGCCAACCTATGTATCACACATCCAACATGGCCTTTATAACCCCTATGTCAATTTAGTACCGATGGCTCCATCAAACCCATACGGTCTCTTTAGAGCTCCTAGGCCATATCATGCCAACCCATTGACTTGCACCTCCATATCAATTCAGCAATTAACTACGTTGGGACCCAATCTGAGAATAAATTAATTTTCGCAACAGTAATCTTGTAGGGATAACTCTCAGGTGTACATCAATTGACAGAATCAATACAAGCACTGACTTTTTTTTCAATACTGCAGAAAGTTTTTTTTCAAATATTTAAAGGACAGGAGATTTAAATGCCTTGACAGATCCCTTTGACAGTAACAATGTGCTTTACAGTGACAATGAGTTTACCTATTTGTTAGCCATAATAATGTCTATTTTTAACAACCCATAAGGGAAATTACATTTCCGAAAGGGGGCCTCATCTCTGTCAAAGGGCACTTGACCTCTCCTAAATTTGCCATATGACCATATTCAAAGTGGTATCTTCCTTCTCAAAAGAACTCCACTAAGTTGAGACTATGCTCTACCAGTTCTAAACAAGCCACTGGTGAAAATCAGATCAGCTTCATAGGGGAAGAAAACATTGATAATGTTTGATTGGTAAATCACTTGGCTTTAACACTGCTTACCTGTTCTAAATCCACATCATCATCATTTTCATCACTTGACATGTCTTCATTAACATAGACAGCTGCTGCATCAGAAACCTAGAGAATAAACAATGGGAATAACTTTTAAATTATCTAAGTGAAATGTTAAGACTAATCATTTAGTTAAAATAAAACAAAGCGCTGCCAATACTGAAGATCTGAAACAAAAATAGAAATTGGTGGAGAAACTCAGCTGATCTGGTGGCACTTGTGGAGAGAAAGCAGAGTTAACATTTTAAGCCCAGTCACCCTTATCAGAACTATTAACCATTTAGTTAAAGCAGCTACACCAGCAGTCAGCAGATTAGCTGGGCTATATTGTATAATGACTCTGCTTGACACTATACTGTATTATTTTTTCCTTTATTCTTTGATCAAATGTGTGTGTCCTTGCCCATCCTAACTACTCTTGAACTGAGTCACTTGCTTGGCCATTTCAGAGAGCAGATAGGAGTCATTCATATTATCGTTGGTCTGGAGTCACATGTAGACTAGACCAGGTAGTTATCCTTTCCTAAGGGGAATTAGTGAACCAATTGGGTTTTTCCTGACAATAAGCTAGCCTTATAGTTCAGGGCTTTATTAACTGAGTTTAATTTTTTAATCAGTTGCCACAGGGGATTTGAACCCATTCCCTTAAAGCATTATCCTTGGCCTTCTCAATTACTACTTCATTGATGTTAACATGACGTCACCGTTTCCCCTACAATAATTCTAGTGATTGTAACAAGGTCAGCCAGGTAGACCTCATAGAATATGAGACAACAAGGTGCAGGGCTGGATGAACACAGCAGGCCAAGCAGCATCATAGGAGCAGAGAGGCTGACGTTTCGGGCCTAGACCCTTCATCAGAAAAGGGGGAGGGGAAGGGGGTTTTGAAATAAATAGGGAGAGAGTGGGAGGCGGATAGAAGAGGGATAGAGGAGAGGATAGGTGGAGAGGAAACAAACAGGTCGAAGAGGCGGGGATGGAGCCAGTAAAGGTGAGTGTAGGTAGGGAGTTAGGAAGGGGATAGGTCAGTCCAAGGAGGACGGACAGGTCAAGGGGGCGGGATGAGGTTGGTCGGTAGGAGATGGAGGTGTGGCTTGAGGTGGGAGGAGGGGATAGGTGGGAGGAAGAACAGGTTAGGGAGGCAGGGACGAGCTGGACTGGTTTTGGGATGCGGTAGGGGGAGGGGAGATTTTGAAACTTGTGAAATCCACATTGATACCATTGGGCTGCAGGGTTCCCAAGCGGAATATGAGTTGCTGTTCCTGCAACCTTCGGGTGGCATCGTTGTGGCACTGCAGGAGGCCCAGGATGGACATGTCGTCTGAGGAATGGGAGGGGGAGTTGAAATGGTTCGCGACTGGGAGGTGCAGTTGTTTGTTGCGAACCGAGCGTAGGTGTTCTGCAAAGCGGTCCCCGAGTCTCTGCTTGGTTTCCCCGATGTAGAGGAAGCCACACCGGGTACAGCGGATGCAGTATACCACATTGGCAGATGTGCAGGTGAACATCTGCTTGATGTGGAAAGTCTTCTTGGGGCCTGGGATGGGGACGAGGGTGGAGGTATGGGGGCAGGTGTAGCACTTCCTGCGGTTGCAGGGAAAAGTGCCGGGTGTGGTGGAGCTGGAGGGGAGTGTGGAGCGGACAAGGGAGTCACGGAGAGAGTTGTCCCTCCGGAAAGCAGATAAAGGTGGGGAGGGAAAGATGTCTTTGGTGGTGGGGTCGGATTGCAGATGGCGGAAGTGTCGGAGGATGATGCGTTGGATCCGGAGGTTGGTGGGGTGGTACGTGAGGACAAGGGGGATTCTTTTTTGGTTCTTATTGCGTGGACGGGGTGTGAGGGATGAGGTGCGGGAGATGTGGGAGACACGGTTGAGGGCGTTCTCGACCACCGAGGAGGGGAAGTTACGGTCCTTGAAAAACGAGGACAACTGAGATGTACGGGAGTGGAATGCCTCATCCTGGGAGCAGATGCGGCGGAGGCAAAGGAATTGGGAATAGGGGATAGCATTTTTGCAGGAAGGTGGGTGGGAGGAGGAGTATTCTAGGTAGCTGTGGGAGTCGGTGGGCTTGAAATGAATATCGGTTTCTAGGTGGTTGCCCGATATGGAGACAGAGAGGTCCAGGAAGGGGAGAGAGGTGTTAGAGATGGTCCAGGTAAACTTAAGGTTGGGGTGGAAGGTGTTAGTGAAGTGTATGAACTGTTCGAGCTCCTCGTGGGAGCACGAGGCGGCGCCGATACAGTCATCAATGTAACGGAGGAAGAGGTGGGGTTTAGGGCTGGTGTAGGTACGGAAGAGGGATTGTTCCACGTAACCTACAAAGAGGCAGGCGTAGCTTGGGCCCATGCGGGTACCCATGGCTACCCCCTTTGTCTGTAGGAAGTGGGAGGAATTGAAAGAGAAGTTGTTGAGTGTGAGGACGAGTTCGGCTAAGCGGATGAGGGTATCAGTGGAGGGGGACTGGTCGGGCCTGCGGGACAGGAAGAAGCGGAGGGCCTTAAGGCCATCTGCATGGGGAATGCAGGTGTAGAGGGACTGGACGTCCATGGTAAAGATGAGGTGTTGGGGACCGGGGAATTGGAAGTTCTGGAGGAGGTGGAGGGCGTGGGTGGTGTCACGGACATAGAATATGAGTTCCCTGACTAGGGCTGTTAATCTGCTTCAATCAGGGAGCCTTGGCTGACAGATAAAAACAGAAGAGTCAGTGGCTCTGCTCACTTGGAGAGCTGGCTCTGAGGAAGCCAGACCAGTGTCAAGTATAATGCCCATGTAAATAAAGGGTGGTTTGGTGAATGGATACTGGCCTCTGTGGAGTTATTTCAAAAACATAGCTGTTTTGGAATAATTTCCAATTGTCTCGTAGCAGACAGATGACGGCCTGGTGATCACTGCAGAAGTTGCACTCACAAATAGACCATTTAAAGGCAGGAATAGGCCATTTGGCCCCTCTAGTCAGCTCATCATTCAATAAAAACATGACTGACCTGAATGTGGCCACAATTCTACATTCCTGTGAAATGCTTTGGTTGCCATTCTAATAGTGCCATACAGATGCAAATTGTTGTGTTGCTGACTTGCGTTTTTGACCGTGAGAGCTGCCACAATCAGTCTGCTTTTTTAGACTAGGAACAGGACCAATGTGAAGGCACTATTTGGCAGAGCCCTTGTATCCTAATTCAATGACTACATTCAGAATATTACATTCATTCTATCAAACATACTACAATCACCTTCATAAAGTACTCCGACCTACATTTACCCTCCCCAAGACTGTGTTTTCTTTTGTTTTTTATATAGTTTAACCTTGACACTACAATCTGGCAAATATCACTTCAATTCCCAGATAAAAGGCTGATACTGCTCAGAGTCGCTGGGTCAGAAGTGAGGTATAAATTATCAGAAATGTAGGAGTGTACACAATATAGCTCTTCAAACATCAAACAGAAGGAGCAACATTCCAGGAAGACAAGGCGTTATTTTGTGATGAATTACAGTGACCCATTATTTATCCTATCATTTGAAAGGCAGCCTCTGCAATTTCAGACGATAAACTAGGACTATTTTCACTGGATGTCAAAGATCACAAAGTATTTTTGTAAAGAAAAGCAGGTGAAATCTTCTGGCCAAAGTTCCTCTCACTACCCTCCCCCCACATCCCTCAATCCCTTTAGCCATAAGAACTATATCTGATGCTGAAAAGAATTTCTAAACTTGATTTGAGTGAACTGGAACAGTCAGGTGCCTGAATGTACACAGCTGTCAGGTTTCTCACAAGGCCATATGAAATATATATTTTTCCTCGTCTTAGAATAGACTTTTAATGGTCCGTGATAATGCTTGGATGTCATTTTGACTGCATTGCATCATTCATTACTGTCAATGCTGCTGGCCCTCTGAGGTGTTACTAGCTCTCTTCAGCAAAATACTAGCAATTTCCAATATGGCGGCTGCCTGCCTTCCTCACTGGTGCCCAGGTGGAATCACACGCCTCTTGCATGCACTTGATTTTGATAATTCAGTGTCAACTTTGGCCTCTGGCCAGTTAGGCCATCTGGTTCCTTGTAACAAGATCAATTTAAAACCTGGAATATTTGAATATTGGGATCCCAACCACTCTTTTGAAAATATGGTTCCCAATACCTTTCTCTCAAAACAGTGCAATACTGACTAATGGGGAATCGACACAATTGCATTTGGGCTAAACAAACTGGATTTTGTTATTCTGTCTTTTCATCATTAAGTGGTTAAGTTTAGAAGCGTAAGTTGGGGCTGCTCTGTCACCTTTGACTGCTTTCTCTTTAAAGAAAGATGCTATCTTACAATCTTGCCATTGTAACGTTCAACACATTTATGAATTAGCGTTCTGGTGTGTAGGGGCTTTAGGATCCTGGAGAAACCTTGTGATGCTGCATATCACCAAGCATTGAAGCACAAGGTAGGCAGAGGTAGAATACATTATGCTAGTCACTGCTCTAGATGACAGAACAATCTAGAATGAGAGAGAGTCTTAAGAGCACATGGACATGATTACATGATGAAGATAGATTCGCCCTTACCAAATATAACTATAAGATCTGAGCCTGGTCTACCTATGATTACTGTGTCCAGCCATATTTACTATGAACATACTATAGTGTTGCTTTGAAGTCTAAACCTGAACAGTTCTTGACTGCCTTCTCCTGGATCAGACCGCCTTGAACACAAATTCATAGTACGGTTGATAACTGAACTGCCACCTCCCCTACTGATGCTGGAAGTTGAATTATGTCTTATTAATTATTCATTGTACAAATCACCTCTTCCTGACCACAGTTCTAAATTTGTTGCTAACAAGTTGCTGTTACAGGTAGTTCCCCTATAACACGATAGTTGCATTCTTGTGCGACCTTGTGCTATACAAAGTCTCTATACTATACAGTAGAAAGTTTGCATTATCCAAACAGCATCCAGTATTCATCAATCACATTAAAGCCAATTTGCATTAACAAAACATGTGTTATAGCAGAACTACCTGTACACTAGCGTTTCCTATCAGTTTGATTTTTCCTGAAGAAATGTAGTGCCTTCCTGTATAGTTAACATCACAGTTGCTGAAATAACTCCACAGAGGCCGATATCCTGTCACCAAGTCACCCTTTGTTTACACGTGGAGAGTCCTTAACGCTGATCCAACTTCCTCAGAGCCAGCTATCAGAGTGAACAGGATATCTGACACAGCTGAATTCAGCTTGAAGCTATGGGTAGTGGTGCTTTGTTATCTTTAAGTAGACCTAGCACAGGTTTGTGGTACATTATTAATACAAGTTTACATCCAAAAAGTTATTGGTGGAGCTTGCTGAGTCCAAATATGACTGCCAAACTTTCCTTCTTTATCTGGGTATATTTACGCTCTGCATTAGCCAAAGTCCTGGATACATAGTCTATTGGGTTTCCTTTCCCCAGGCCACCTATGAGCTACTAATTTCCTGATGCCGGCAGGGATAATGACTTTGGAGTGTGACTTTGGCCAGGGCGCTGTTCAGTTTCAACAGAACCTATCCTAACTGATCTGTATTAACTTGCTGGTACATCAGCCTGATGCTGCTCCATATGTTAATTATCAAGTTTACCAACACCTTCAAGTCTCTTACTGTTCGCTGCTACTATACTGCCAAAAGAGTATGTAGGTTATCTGAGTTATTTTTAACACTGTTCAGCACCTTTTGTACATATCTTGTGTTAAAATTGTTCTGCCCATTTATTCATTTTATCTAACTCCATTTGTAGGTCCCTGCCTCCCTCACTTGATTTGAACTTAATTTGCTCCCTCCCCACCCTTGTGTGCCGTCATCTAGAAATGCTTTACCACTTTACATTGAGTGGTTGAGTTCAGGTTGTTGATGTAATCAAAGGGCTAGATTTCAAACCACCTACCACTTGTAATGTTTACTCTGCACTGTCACACTGTGTGAGGTACACAGCTGTATAATATTTGTTCAGTGTCATTAGGTGAGATAACTTCAATGACTTTGAGTAGCTGTACACTCCAGAATAATGTGTCGAAATGTCAAATTCCATTTACACCACAATAAAGTTTATTGATTCCCCTTGGAGTCTGATGCTATTAATTCCAGACAGTACTCAATGAGTTGAATTTTTAGGTTAGGACTCCTATTTAATGTGCTTGTTCAATGTACATTGTTATATTTTAATTAAAAAGCAAACACATTTTCAGCAGATTTCTAACACTTGTTGTTCTAAATTAGTTTTAGAGTTATTTGGTCGATTTAAGTAAACATTGTTTCTTGTGGATTTCTGTTCCTCTTACTTTCTTCCATCAGCTTGGAAGTGCAGATCATTGACATGGGATTAGGCCATACAGACCCTCGAGTATGGGCTAGTATTAAATCAGATCTTTACCTCAACCTAATTTAATCATTTCCACCTGGCATTTGGACAACATTTGCTGCATAATTCTGAAGAATTTTTTTTTCCTGAAGAAATGTAGTGCCTTTCTGTACAGTTCTGAAGGATTATGCGGGTATAAATTAGGATTATCAGTCGGGCTGGCACACCTGGCATACTGGCATACTTGCATGTGATGGAAGCTACATATCTAATGTGCAGGGCCCTGGGGGTTCTTTGAAGATGGAAAAAATAAAAAAAAAGAAGATTGTGGCTGCTTAAACACAAAAACAAAGAGAGTGACAGCCATTATCTGGTTTATTCCTCAGGTCAATGTTTTAGCTAATCATAGTCAACTTGTCTTTCTTAAAATTTAAACAAAGCTCAGCAGTTAATTGTCAGCCCTTATTAACTGGTGCATTTCCCAATATCTTTACCAATCAGACTCGACTTGCCAAGCAAGCAGTACTCTCCTGTCATAGAGCACAAATGTTATTTTCCATTCACTTTGGCAAATGGACAATTTCTTGCCAATTGTCTTGATGAGTGCAAGATTAAAAGCTTCAACAAATGTGCTATTTTTCAGTGATGCTCAAATTACAATATTCTTAGTTCTGTGTTTCCAGGTGCTAAACCTTGCTTAAAATAAATGCTTTAAAAAGTAAAATTACTAAGGAAAACAATTGGAATTGTTTGACATTGATAAGTGATAACACTTGTTGAATTGAAGGCAGTAATCTTAACTAGGTAGGAAGCCTCATGGTGCAGTGGTAGTGTCCCTAACTCTGGACCAGAAGCTCCTTGCTCAGGCTACCCTACCGGCACTAGTTGCCCTTGGAAAGTCTGCTCAGAACGTGGCCAAACAGGTTAATTTTCACCCTGTAAATCTTTCCAATGCACTTGATGGCAGCCAGTAAGAGTAGGAAAGCCTCCTGATCAGCATTCCTGCAAGAAACAATGGCAAACCACTGTGGTACTTTGTCCATAAGTGTGCACCAATGCAATGGAAGTCCATGGACCAACCCTTGGAAAAATAAGGCAGAAGAAAAGACTAGATGGACAGTTCAACAGCATGAAGAACATCAGTGGAATCCACTAAATGTATGACTCGCTGGGGTGAATTAGTTATGTTTTGTTATGAATAACTGTTCTAACGAGGCACAAGATGCAAAGCATTCTTTCAAATTTTAAGTACATAAGGATTCTTAAAAGAAAATTCCTTACTTTCTCCTTGGCTGCATCCTGTTTGTTTTCACTCATTTTAGCCAACGTGTATAGGACAGCATCATGGACCGAGAGGAAGAGACAACTACGCTCTAGCCATCCCTCATCAAACATTCCACCAGACTCGATGTCCTCATACACCTGATCTTTTGTACAAGAATAAGAGAAATGCACTTAGAAATGGACATAATGACAATTTTTGAAAGCAGTAATGAGAATTGCTCTTTAAAGGTCTCGTGCCTTGAGAAAACCTACTTCTGTTTCTGTCTTTTCCTTCTTAATGCACTCTTGTAGCATTTTTGTGATACTGTTCTCTTTTCAGTGGCAGGCACCACTCCACGAATAATCAACAAGGTCACCAGGCCAAGTAATGTTAACTGGGCAAGGAGTTGATGAGAAGTATTTCTATCAGATCTTGGCTATGGACATGCAGGATGATTTCCTGAAATCTGATTCTGAATCTGGACTATCAATTGGATCTATTTAAGGGAGACAGTTCACAGAGCTATGGAGATAGCGCAGGGTCATAGGAATAATTAGACCTGGGACAGGCATGATTGGAGGAATGGCCTCATTCTGTACAGAATCTATGTTGCTGGCTCAGTTGTGATGGAGAGGAACCGAGCTAAATTCATGTTTAAATTGTGAATTCTTCAATTCAGTTGATTTGAATTTTGAAGAATGGTCAAGTTTAACTTCTTCTGCAGGAAAATAGATTGCGTTTAGATAAATTAACTTGAACACAGATAAATATTCCCAGAACAGTCATCAGAGAGGTAGGTAGGCCTAAGTTCACAGAGTGGTAAAATTATAGGGTATTGTGGCTCTTATCTAGTCAACTTCTTTTGCTACTGTTCTTCCTTTGCCTGTACAGGGGAGAACCTGGAACCAAGAGATCCATTTTACACCAGCGCGAATATGACAGAATGAAATTTTAATGAAGAGCATTGTATACATAATTCTGTTCCTTTCTGTGCTCCTTACTGCCATGTTGCTTTCTGAGATTATATCCATTGATTTTAAAAAATGCCACTTCTCAATGAATGAGGTCAGATATAAACTTTCTGGTTGCTTCAACAGTTACTGATTTCACTGTTCAGCCCATTAGATCAGAAGAATTCAGTTCATTATGGCAGGATGCTGTGCTGGCTTTACAGATTAAAAGATCTTTCACTGAAAGATTGAACAGACTGTGATTACTCTCTTACTGATGAAAAGAAGATTGACCCGATAATTTTAGGAAGGATAGATGTAGGGTCAATGTTTCAAACTTGGAGAGGAGATGAGAGCTCAGTGAGTCATAAATATAAAATAGTCACTAATAAATCTGATATGGAAATCAGTAGAAACCTCTTCATATGGAGTATGGCTAGAATATGGAATCACTGTCACAAGGATTAGTTGAGGAGAATAGCAGTGATACATTTAAGCTGCAGCTAGATAAACGTAAGTGGTGATGTTGTGGTAATGTTGCTGGCTTAATAATCCAGTTAATCCATACTATTACTTTGCAGACAGGGGTTCAGGTCTGACCACGGCTTTTGTTGCAATTTAATTCAATTGACTAAAAGCTAGCCTAATGATTACCATTGTCATGAGAACCCATTTATTTCAGTAATGGTCCTTTAAGGAAGGAAATCTGTGTCATTTCCTGGTCTGTCCTACATGGGCCTTCAGGTCTACAGCATTATGGTTGACTTTTAACTACCTTAGCAGATTATGGAGCTATTAGGGATGGGTAATAATTATTTTACCATCCATATTTAAATAATATAAATTATAAATAAAACATAGGTCTTGCTGCGGTCAAAGGCTTAATCAATGTGCAGTAGTAAATTATTCCTGAAGAATGCCCTGATAAAGAGGAGCTATTGCTATTAAAAAGAAAAAATTTAAACTGAAACCCATTAACGTGTCATAAATCCATTAGCCTGAGAGATCAAAAGCCTTGCTGCTGAATAAACTAATAATCATACGACTGGGTTCTGAACTGATGATTGGCCCATGATTAAATTTCACACATAATTCAGTACACAGCATCTTTCTTTAAAAAAAGTCACTATTTCCTGATGTCCACCCTGTCACTTTTGTAGAATTGACCTGATGTACTCCAGACTGCCAGTGGCAAAGACAAAATTAGAGATCTCTCTTGCAAGCTCGGATGAATGTTAGTATTAGAACAGATTGCTATTTTTGTCGTCTGCCTGTTAATGTTTGTGTCTTCTGTTTATTTGTTGTCAGGATATGCATGGTGTTGGCACGTGACATTTATTACCCATCCTTGCACTACTAGTGAGACCTTTCCTTGAATTGCACTTGGTTTTGTATTAGCAGTCAGCTGTATAACATCACACATGAGTGGCCAGTTCCCTTGGCCAAGAACACCTGTGAAGAAGTTAGGGTTTCTTGACAATCTATAGCATTCATTCCTTGTAATTTTTTGTTTATCGGTGCAAGCTCTGACAGATGATTGCGTTTGGAGGATTTAGTTTCACACATTCATGTTTCAATTTATGAGTTTCTAGACCTATATCACAACCAGTATGCCATCAAACAAAAACATGGCCACAACTGCCCACAGAGCAGGTTACTGAACTTAACTATGTTGGATGGAGAGACCTGCTGCTTCTCCACAGTGAAGAATTGAAACATTTGGGACCTTCCACTTCTACGATGTGGTTTCTGCTGTTGATTAGCTGTGACAAAGTCCTGCCTTCAAACCTCAATAAATGTTGTTAGTCCAGCTGACCAGCAAGTACAAAACATCATCCTTTTTGTTTTCTTTCCTTCCTCATGGAGAGGTGGTTGGCTTCTGAAAAAATAGCCAAGGTCAGGAGCTCGTTGTGAAGGGAATGGTGATTCTGAATCCACATTCTATCACCCCACTGAACAGAATTTTGATACTTCAACATGTTCTAATTGTATTTATTATTGTGCCTGGATACCTCCCTGCTGAATGTATACCCATTACACAAAGCTCTCTCCAATTCAGAAAATGTTGGAAATGTTCAACTGGTCTGGCAGCATCTTTCATTGTCTTACAATGTTAACTCCCTTTCACCCTCCACAGATGCTGCCAATCTTGTTGAATGTTCCCAGCGTTTACTATCGTTATTTCAAATTTCCAGCAGTTTTTTGCTTCTAGCTTGTACAATTCAGCACTGATAGGTATCAAATAGACTTAACAGAGGCTACAGACTATTGTGGGAATTGGAAATTATTACACATTTGCAGATGAGGGTGCTGTACTGAGCTCGGGTTTGTTCATACTGTCAGACAAGAATAGAAGGGACATCTAACCTCAGCTATGAGCAGTTGGTAACTATACTGGAAGCTCAGAATGAAAATGTAATATTCCCCATGATATGGACTTCCTCACCTGGATGGCTGCAAACCAAATCTGCAAAGATGCTAACCAGGGCTACATCCTTATTGACAATTTAACAAATGACATTTCAGATATAGATGGTCTTACCTCGTATACCAGCCAGGTAAATTGTTACACCAATCTTCTTGTAATTTGAACACATCTGTGCAATGAAAAGAAAGTTCCAAAAATAAGAAGAAGGAATTCTGCACAAAGTTAGCAAACAGTCTAATATGGAAAGAGTAAAATGAAATGACTTCATTTTGCCATCCAGCTTCATTTTCATTTTATATCATCATTTTATATTCTCTCCTCCACCAATTCCAAAATAAAAACATTAATGTATCAGTCAACATTCCTCTTTGCTGAAACTTGCTATGCATAAATTGGCTGCTGTACTTGCCTAAAAAGCATCAGTCACTCGATATTAAAATAATTTATTGTATTTGTACTAATTTGTATTTGTTACAATTAATTTGTAATTGTATTTTGATGTGATAAAGGACACGATGAATGATCATACATTCTGCTTACTTATTACATTCAAAATTCTAAACTTTTGAAATGTGTGGTTTCGAAGAACTCAGTTCATAAATTGAAACGCCTTTTAGGGTGTTTTTAATTGGCAGGGGATCATAAGAACATACAAAATATGATTAACAATGTGAAAATCTTCTAAGAGAAAAGAGGCTTTATTATTAAACATTATCTTTGGTCAATAATCGCTTGTGAAAGATGTTACAAGCAATACAACAGGAGACGTTTTTCACTGAACCAACTGTGGGGGAGATTGTGGTATAGTGGTACTGTCATTGGATGACTAGCCTAAATGTACTAATGACCTAGGAACAGGGGTTCAAATCTCACCATGTTATGTGGCAAAACTTCTATACAAATTTGGAGTTGAATGGTGACTTGTCTTTTGTCATTAAATCCCATCTGGTTCAATAATATCCTTTAGGGAAGGGAATTTGTCATCTTTACTAGGTCTGGCCTACATGCAACTCCAGACTGTCCTTTGGGCCACTAGGGATGGGCAATAAATGTTGACATTCGATGAATGAAACAAAAGAGTTATTGTCCTCGACCCTTTTGCTGATATTTCCTATATTTCCTTCATATGTTTGGCCTATATTTTCAACAGCCACTTCCTGCCCTGACTGCCCCTATATTGGAGGCAAATGTAGCCACCCCCAATCTGAAAGGCAGCTGCCCTGTTAGGAAAGCAGATCTGGTTCTACCTGCTCAGAAGGCAGGTCATTAGCTCTGTGGTGATTTGAGTCATCCATGGACCTTCTCATCCTGAACTCAATTATTGAGGTGGCAGGAAGTGAGCGAGTTGGCTTCTCTGGCCGTAAGATGCTGGAGTACAAGTAGCACATTCAGCCTATTGAGCTTGTTCCACCTTCAATGAGATGATCTGATTTTCCTCAACTCTACTTCCCTGCCTTTTCTTATAACCCTTGATTCCCTTACTGATTAAAAATCTTTCTCAGCCTTGAATATACTTAATGACCCAGCCTTGATAGCCTTCTGTGGTAAAGAATTCCACAGATTCATGCACTCCGAGAAAAGATGTTCCTCCTCATTTCTGTCTTAAATGTGTGACCCTTATTCTGAGATTATGCCATCTGGTCCTAGACTTTCCCACAAGGGGAAACAACCTTTTTGCATTTATCATGTTGCGTTTCCTAAGAATCTTGTACGTTTCAAAAGATTGCCTCTCATTCTTCGAAATTCCAATGAGTATAGGACCAACCAGCTCAATCTCTCCTTATAAGATAGTTCTCCCATAATTGGTATCAGCCTAGACTGTCTCCAGTATATTGTTTCTCAGATTAGGGGCACAAAACTGTTCACAGCATTCCAGCTGTAGCCTAACTGTTGCCTTGTATAGTTTTAGCAAAACCTCCCAACCTTTATACTTCATTCCTCTTGAAATAAAGGCCAACATTTCACTTAATTTCCCCCTTACCTGCTGAACTAATCTTCTGAGAGAACTTTCTCCCTCATCTCAGCCCTAAATGACCACCTACTTACGTCAGTCAAGATTAAGACTTCTAGTTCTAGGCTTTACGGTCAGGAGAAAAAACCTCTCAATGTCAACCACATGGATCACTTTGAAATATTTGTACCTTTCAGCGACACCATGAGATTAAAGGGGTTGCTCCAAGAATTTTACCCCCTATCATGCCTCCTATGCAACTCCTGCTCATTGTCTGAGCTCCACTGAGACTATAATGTGGCAAGTAATTGGGAGGCAATCACCTTTGACCTGAAGGCAAGATGGCTGCACTCTTAGCTGAAGAACCTTTATTTAAGTTTTGTCTTCAATTCATAAGGGGCCTTTGGGTGCTGAAAGCAAAGTGGCTGTGAACACTTTTCTTTCTAAGTCAATAGAAACAAGGGTTGTGCCCCTTGTATTCCATCTGCTCTAGCTTTGCAAATCACTCCATCTTGTGAGTAGATTATAAAGTTGGGAGATTTTATTCTTGCAGTAATGGAGCAGATACCTACAAATCTCAGTGCATTAGTATTATCGTGCTGGTGCATATAGTGCAATACAATTGCTAACAACATGGAATCAGGGACATAGATGCATCTGTTATATTATAACCATGATTCCCTAAGCTATCGCAGAAATAGCCCTCATATTTAATCCTCAGTTGTCTCTAAGAATGGTTACTTTTGGAGATTAAGATTTTTTCGTTTAGTTTGGTTCTTCTCTTTTCCTTTCATTCTCACTAACTCTATCCTAGCTTGTTGTTTGATGCCCTATTTTCATTATTCTCCTTGATAGTTTGTCTGTAAAACATAAAGATTCTGGCAGACATGGAAGAACAGTGATATAATCGTACATTTTTGGAATTTCAATTAGTGAAAGTAATATGTACCTTTCCTAATACTTTAATTCCCATAAGGTCCACAAAACAGACTCCACTCATATCCAAGATAAGAGTATGAATGTCAATTATGGGGTGTGCAAGTTTAATGGGGTCTTCAACGTTTTCCGGATCTGCTGGGGATTTTGGTGTTCCCTCATGTAACCCATTGGGAGTGTTGACTGTGATGTAGGATATTCTGGGAGCTTCATCCACTGAGTTATTATTACAGTCCATAGATGTTTCAGCTTCCACCTCTTTCACCAGCTCCTGTAGAGATACTTGCTGTACAAAGACAAAGAAGGAAGAATCTATTGAGATTAAAGAAAAGCAGAAAATGCTGGCACCACATAACTGGCCAATCAGCAACTGTGGAAGGAACAGACCAGCAAACATTTCAAGCTTTCAATAGAACTGAATAAGTGAAAGACAAACAAATGCATTAATAGAACTGGACAGAGGACAAGAAAGGTAAAAAGATGTATCAGTAGAATGGATGGCTTGCACATTTCCTCATCCCAACTCTTTCAGGCCCCCTCCTAGGTCTTGATGCCATTCTTAAAGTATAGTTTTCAGAAGTGGATGCAATACTTCACCTGAGGTCAATGAGAGATTTATAGAGGTTTGCTTTAACTTCCATGCTTTAGTAATGGTCATTATCCTGAAGCAAGAGCAGGAATTGACAGAAACTCAGCAAATCAAGTAGGGATCCAAGAAGAGAGTTATGATTGAGGTTGGTGTGCTTGTAATGTCAGATCTTGGATTAGTTGGAGGGTGCTAAACCAGTCCTGAACTAGGTCTGGGCAGCATGCTATATTAACTTCTGACCCCCATCAATCCCCAAACACATCTTCCCCACTCATTGCCTGGACCTAGTGAAAGTGGGCTGTTGCAGTCAGAGGCATTCATGCCAAATACACAGTTGCCAGGCATTCAGGTAAGTGGTTGGGAGAGGATACAGGAAAGGGGAAGCCCAGGGCAGGGAGTCTCTCACTGAATTACATTCTGACTAAGGATCCATCTGTGAGAAATGAACAAGTCACCATTTCTGTGCAGAGAGACCACCCAACATCACTCTGCACTCCTCCCATTTCTGAGAATAAATTTTAAAACTTCAACAACTTCAAATCACATGCTCCCTCTGTTGAGGTGAGAATAGGTCTGCCGCGCATTTGTCCCATTTGTGGTTAACTTTTGTTTTAAAATGGGAAAGGTTAGTGTTGCTGGCATTTGCAGAGATCTGAACATTTATCGAATTTTGCAATCCTGTGGTCTATTGGTGCCATCATATCAACTCATACCTTGGTGCAGAGATTACTTGGTCTCCTGGTGTCTATTTCCCGCTCCTCGTTTTTGACAGCTTTGAGATACTTCTTCTTGGCTAACAAAACCTTCACTGGATCAAATCCCGACTATAAAAAAGAAAGAAACATCTAGCTTGGCAAGAAGATACATCCTGTGCTTCATTACAGAGCTCATGTTGTTAATGCTTACTATTTCTTGGAGACACATGTATACAGACATACAACCACACACCCATGCACGCACACATGCACCCCAAGGCCACACACACATGCAGACACACACATGCTCACACACAAATCTTTAGGACAGACTGTCTGTTCAATCCAAAGGAATATAATCAGTTTTGCTCTGCAAGTATTTGTGAATAAATGCAAATCAAACAGGATAATTGAAATCTCATCTCATAAAGTAGTACATGATTGATCAAGATTTCATTGAGACTCTAAACATGATGCACTTTTCTCTTGGAACAGGAGTACAAATCTAATAGACATTTTCTTTGAAATTGATAAATGCTTTGAAAAATGTGTTTATCCAGCCCTGCACCTTGTTGTCTCGGATTCTCCAGCATCTGCAGTTCCTACTATCTCTGATTAAATAAGAGGAGATTGTTTGCAGTGTTTGAGGCATCGGCAACAGGAAAGTTACAGACTCGGCGTCATCACATGACCACAGAGAGAAGTTTGAAGAATTTTAACCACAGAAGATGTCACTAAATTGTATTATGAGTGGTTAATGATATTATAATGTAATTTGAGAAAGAATTGGGGGTTATTTAAAAAGTGAAAGTATAAGACTGTGTGGTGAAAGACACAGCAAATAACGGAGAGAAGAAAACTGCAGTTTGAAAAGTTAGTGTTAAATTGCATTGGGATAAATGGTTTCGTCCTGTACTTTTGATTCTATGATTGTTGAATACATTAGTTCAGGTTGTTCTGGCGTCTCAGGTAGGGAGAAGAGATCTACCATTTTAAAGGAAGAACAGGTGAGTGTCTTGACCAATATTTATCCCTCAATTTATGTCACCAAAGCAGATAACGAGGCCTTGCTGTTTGCAAATTGATTGGCACCATTCCTATACTGCAATGAATACTACACTTCAAAAGTTCTTGATTGACTGTAAAGTGCTTTGGGACACTTTGGGTTTGGGAAAGGCACCACATAATCACAAGTCATTCTTTTTCCTTGGTTGTTGTGTGTCATTCTCTGATTGTTAATAATGTCCATGAATCATGCAGTTAGTTTTATTTGCTGTTTGATAATAAACAAGGAAAAAACATTTTATCGTCACCCTAAACTTTATAACACCTTACATTACGTCATTCATGTGGTTACATCAGTTACGTTTCGAGAGTCAATAAGTCAAATTGTTTTTCAATATTTGGTGTTCAGGGAATTTTCCAAGTGTTTCAGGAATCACATTTTGCCCACTTGTTAGGTATAGTTCACAAACACTTGATAGTTCCTGTTACTGCAGGTGTCAAACTATGACTTCAAAAGTGCATGTTCAGAACAATGTGCATTTCAATAAATTCTGTAGGATATCCAGTCATAATATATAGGCAGTACCTCAAGGCAATGCCTAAAGGAGCTTAGATTCATTTCCAATTGGACTAGTGCAAAATGTGATGGTAAGGAAAGGGAGCATCACATAAGCTATATGACCAGTTCGGAATTTTGTAGTTTTGCTTTGTTCATGATTGGAGGTGCCAGAAGAAACATACAGTCCTACATACAGATCAAAGAAAATAGGAGAATCCACGAGAAGGCTAAGAACATGCAACAGATGTTAACACTTTGAGCTCAGAATCACAAACAATTTATGTGATGTTTCTGGTTCCTCTGGGCATTAGAATGCCAATGTTTCGAAGTATCAAGTTGTTGTAACTTAAATCTCTTTTACAAATTTAAGATTGAAATAAATAGAGACATTTACCTTTTTAATTACTTTTTTCCTGAAAAACTCCACATTCGCGAAATACAATGGGGAGCAGTAGGTAATGATTTTTATGCCACTGATTTCTTTTGCCTAAAAGAGGAATGCATTCATGAGTTATCAATTAAGGACAACAAATGGTTCAATGATTCATTCAACAATTTATTAATGATAAATTATATGTAAACTAAAAGATTAGAAATATCATATACATGTGAAGATAAATAATATTGCTGTACAAGTAGATTACCCCTAAAAACAACTATGCAGTACTCCAAGAATAATCTCTCCTTTGTTATTTTTATAATTTGTTTATGGATATAGGTGTTGCTGACTCATTTACTGTGTATCCCCAATTGCTCTTGAGAAAGTGGCTGTGAGCTGGCTACTTAAATGGTTAAGGCACTCCCACAGTGCTACAATTAGACATTTTTTGGGGCTGTTTGTAATAAATGAATAGCTTGCTAAGCTTTTTCAGTGGGCAGTTACATGTCAATAATAAAATTGGGGTCTGGAGTCACCTGTGGGCCAGACCAGGTAAAGATGGCAGGAATCCTTCTCTGAAGGATTTTAGCAAACCAATTAGAATTTTATAACGATCCAGTAGTTCAGACTCAACATTAACAATACGAAATTTAATTCCAAAAATTTACTTATTTCATTCGTCGGATGTGGACTTTGCTGGTTGGCTAGAGTTTATTACCCATCCCTCAGTGCCTTTAAGGAGGTGGTGGTGAGCTGCCTTCTTCAACAGTTGCAATAGACTGGGTGTTAGGACACCCAGCCTGACGTTAGTGGGGGAATTGTGGGATTTTGACCCCGCGACAGTGGAATGAAAATAAATTTCCGTGTCAGGTTAGTGTGCAGCTCTGAGGGACACTTACAGATGGTGGCTTTCCCATGCATCTACTGCTCTTGTCCTCGGTAATAGAGGTCACAAAGTTGGAAAGTGCTGTCAAAGGAATCTTGGTGAGTTACTGCAGTGCATCTTATGGATGGTACACGCTATTGCCACTGTATGTCAGTGTGAAAGGAGTGAATGCTGAAGGGGGGCTGCTTTGTCCTGGATGGTGTCAAGCTTCTTAAGTGTATGAGCTACACTCATCCAGGCAAGTTGGGAATATTTCCTTTTCTCATCACCAAATCACCTGTGGTATTTTTTCAGCTATTAACAACCAGCAGTAAATCACCCATGTTTTCCCATTCATTAATTTACATTCAGAGCCCATTAAGAATAATGGACACCACCAAAGGTGAGGGAGATGTGGGGAGAGAGAGAGAGGGGGGTTTCTCCCAATGGTCTTATTATCAATATGCAATTTGCTCATGTGACTTGTACTTAATTTGTATTTGTACTTTTCATATATTAAACTACACCTTGTTGAGACAACAACTTTCCTTGTTAAAGTGCTCTAATGATTGTTCTTCTACCAGCATCAATTAAACAGGCCTTAGACTCAGCCAATGAAAGCTATAGCGTCCTTTTACCCTCAAATACCACATGGTATTCTTTACTGGGTATTGTTGCTTAATGCCACAAGATAAAGCTTGTTGTGGTGCAGCTGTAGTGTTCTAACCTTTGAGCCAGGAAAACCAGGTTCAAGTTCCATCTGTTCCAGAGGTGTGGAGCAGATGGAACATCTCTGGACAAGTTGATTAAAAACATCTGACACCACAAGGTAAGGGCTCTTGTGGTGCAGTGATAGTAACCCCACCTCTCAGCTAGGAGACGTGGGTTAAACTCCCGCCTGTTTCAGAGATGTGAAATAACATCACTCAACAGGTAGATTGAAAAATATCTAAAACCACAACATAGGACAATGCAAAATTCATTGAACCTATGAGGGGGGGAAATAAATCCAAAAGAACAAATACATTTACATATTAAAAGACTTTATCGCTTTAAGAACTACAATAATCTCCCCAGTATCTGGTACACAAAAGGAATTGGGGGGGAAGGAATTACTTGAATCTGCTGGTTGCATGAGAAATAACAGTGGTTGCTAGGAGACCGCAACTCATGAGTGGTTGGGACCACTCATAATTATCATAATAGGTGATTTTGTCTTTATCAATAAGGCAAGTCTTGAACTAGCTTTAATAAAGCATCTGATACATTATTCCCTTTCAAATGCTAAAACCACTAAAGTCTCCACTGTCTGGATCCGAAGAATTTGGAATTCCTCTTTTGAATCTCAGCTGCCGATTACTTGGGATCCAGGTAATGGGAAATTTACTGCACTTAAACAGCAGCTGCAAATGCTTGAAAAAACAAACAAACAATCAAAATTCATGGGAAAACAAATAACAGAACTCCAGGCTAAAGCCTTTACTCAAGACCTGGTAAGAAGTGTAGAAGAATCAGTGTGGGCTAGAGAAAGCATAAAGAACCATCACATCTGATAGAGCTCTGTGAATAAAGTTAGAAATCTCTGTTGGGCAAGGGGAAAATACTCAAATGTATGGTGTAAACTAAAACTGGATGAGGAAGCTTAGAAGTATCAAAATATAATACTTACAGCACACAGAGTGTTGGAGCCAAAGCAAGCAGACACTATGAGACACAGCTACTGTAGGAAATCAAGGACCATAGAAATGCTTCGTACTAAGGTTGCAGCATTGGGAATACCACAAAGTTAGAATTAGAACAAAGTACAATTTAAAGGTTAAAGCAGACAGAGTCTAAAAGAAGAAGATAATTACAAGGTGCTATAAAAGCAGGAGATCATAGTTCTGGTGGGCATAATATGACATAAGGCTTTATTTGGGTAAGTTGTGGAAAAAGATGTGTGTTGTGTAACTGGCCAAGAAAGGCAGGAAATCATCCTTTAATTTGCATAAAAAATGTGGAAAATCTCTATTCAGATCACAAAAACATAGGAGAACTCCAGTAAGCAATACAGTCATACAATTAAATTCACTACTTAATGGAGTTAAAAGGGTTAAAAGAGATGAAACAATACAGCTATAGTATAAGTTTGAAGACAAGGAAAATAAAACAGCATTGCTAGTCACAGAAGTTTAAGTCTTCAGCGAAGGAGATTACAACAGCATTTAGATTCTGCAGAATTAAAAACCTTTAAAATAAGAAGCATAAATAATCACAAACGAAAGACAAGGCAAGAGAACTTAAACAACTTGTGGGACTTAGATCAGGGAAGGGACAAATAGAACACCAGATTGAACATTTTGGAAAAAATGATTCTAAAGATAGAGGTAACAAGGTGTAGAGCTGGATGAACACAGCAGGCCAAGCAGCATCATAGGAGCAGGAATGCTGACGTTTT
>NC_063356.1:11920101-11925050 GCF_021869965.1 Rhincodon typus
GAGCAACTTATGGTACACATCCTTAGACTAACATGTTGTTGCTTGGAGTCTCATGGCTGCTGGTAATGTGGTGTCATCTTGATCCTTTGCTTTTAGATCAGAATACAACATCACCCTTTGTTCAAAAATAAAATTGCCCGAAACGTCAGCCTTCCTGCTCCTCTGATGCTGCTTGGCCTGCTGTGTTCATCCAGCTCTACACCTTGTTATCTTCTAACTTTCCCTAATAATGCTAATTATCTGTTTGTTGAAATATCCTTTCTTATTGAGTCTCAATGAATCGTAGGATAGTGTGGAGTAATCTGGCTGTTTAATAGTTTTCTGGGACCAACAAGTTAGCTGAGGTTTCTTTCCAAAGCCAGTGAAAATAAAATGTGTGAGTTCTTGGATCAAGCTGATATTTTTTCAGCTTGTTGACTGGCTGTCATTACTTTGCATTTTATCTTAAAGATGCAACCTGGTGAAGAAACAGTTTCATGATCCTACAGGCCACCAAAAGGATTAAATAAACAAACAGGAATCTCAGTCAACTCTGAAACTTCAGATGAGGTCGGGGGCCTGGACAAATGCCTAGTTGTTCTGATATTGGCCTTTGAGACTATTTTCAAACTAAATGCAACTGTTTTACACTTTTTCATTTTATTTTGATTTCTGAGGTATTAATTGCATGCAAAAACAGAAGTTAAAACAGCAGGCAAAGCTGTTATGGAAAGGTTTATTTCTGTGAAGTAGACAAAATAAATCCCAGATCAGCTTTTGAAAAGAAAGAAGGAAAATTCAGAAGAACCCAGATCAAGAGGGAACTGATTCAACAGTAAGTCCTCTGTTGTGTTTGTTGCTTCTGCAGGGCATGAGACCCAAGTACTAATTTCATTTTCTTTAACAGTACTTGTTTCCAGCACAGTTTATCCAGTTTTTTGAGCATGCTGTTGAATGTAGAAGAATATGACTTCAATTTCCATTATATCACAAGCCAGTTTGGGTTCTAGTGCGACCTCAGGACTTTTGGTTGATGCGCAGTGAGGGTCAGCCATATGACTATTCCACATTGACTTTAAAGTTGGCCATTCTTCTTCCTTGGGAACCTCTAGAAAGGCTGGTATTGCTATTTGCTCAGAAAAGCTGGTGGTGGATTTCCTTCTTGAACCGCTGCATTGGCGATTTCAGACAACTGAGTAGATTACTAGGCGTGCAGTTAAAGGACAACGATGTTGGTACTGGACTGGAGTTGAAAACAGAAGTCTAAGGTTGTGTGTAATGTTAACAGATTTCTGTTGCTTAAGGATATGAGTGAAGCAGTTGTTTTTATTTTTATTTGACCATGGTGATAGATGGGTAATTAAGAACATAAGGACAGGATGATTTCAAAATTGTTCTCCTATTCATCAGATCATGGCTGATGTGTATCTTAATTTCAAATACCTGATTTGGCTCCCTGTCCTTTAATAACCTTGCCTAACAATCATGGTTTTGGCACTGGGGCGGGGTGGGGGGGTGCGGGTTGGGGTGAGAGTGCATTATTGCCCCCTTCAATTCACTGGCGAATCGCAATAAAACCTGGTGGCACGGTGGCTCAGTGGTTAGCATTGCTGCCTCACAGCACCAGGGACCCAGGTTTGATTCCACCCTTGGGCGACTGTCTGTGTGGAGTTTGCACATTTTACCTGTGTCTGCGTGGGTTTCCTCCGGGTGCTCTGGTTTCCTCCCACAGTCCAAAGATGTGTAGGGTAGTGGATTGGCCATGTTATAGTGCCCAGGGAGGTTTAGATTCGATGGGTTAGACATGGGAAATATCAGGGAATGGGACTGGGTGGGATGCTGTTTGGAGAGGCGGTGTGAACTTGTTGGGCCAAATGGCCTGTTTCCACACTGTAGGGATTCTATGAATTCAATCCTAATTCATTTCCCTTTGGTGGGCATTCCTTTTTAATTGCTCCTTTAATTAGAAACATTGGTGACAAATAATTTCACCTTGTTTTATCCAAAGAAAATAATCATGGCTTTGAAATTTACAATTCAACTCCCAGCCTCATCAGTACTTTTTAAGGGAGAGTGTTCCAAGTTCTCTCTACCCTTTATTTGAGGAAGTGCTTCTTGAGGTTACCCCGAATTGTCTTTAATTTAAAGGTTTACCCTTAAGGCCCTGAAATGACCTTCCAATCTCACATCAGAGCCATCACTCAGATTTCCAGTTTCTACCTCAGGAACAGTCCTGTCCTATCCCGTCTGCTGCTGAAACCCTCATTACCTCCGGGCTTGATTATTCCAATGTACTCCTGCATGGCCTCTACTCTTTCATCGGAGGCCACCCAAAACTCCAATACAATCACGTGATCACATATCGGCCTTATGCTTGCTCAGTTACATTGGATCTGGTCAAGCAAAGCCTTGACTTTAAAGTTCTCATCCTTCTTTCAAACCCCCTCCTTGGGCTTGCCTTTCTCTACCTATGTCATTTCCTCCCATCTACCATTCCGTTCTCTAATTCTGGCCTCTGATTCTCACTCTGCCATTCCTGTTAGCCTGACCTTATTGTTTCAGTGAAGTCAGCCATTTCTTAAGTGCCTCAGGTATAAGCTGTGGAATTCCTTCCCTACACCTCTCCCATTCACTATCTCACTCTCCTCCATTTATGCACTTTTCGAAACTCATATCTTTGACAAACTTTTGATCATTCGATCTAATCTCTTCTTAAGTGGCTCATTGTTGTATTTTGTTTTCTAAAGTTCCTGTGTAGCACTCTGGGACATTTAATATTAAAGCTATAGATACGATAAACCTCTTGCTGTTTGTCTGGAGTCACTAACCAGGGGAAATAATTTCTCGGTGATGGATCCTATCCACTTTATGCTCAATTCTCATTCTCAGAATGAACAAATGGGGCCTGCTGAGAAATTCACTGACACAAACCTAAAATGGGTCCTCTTGCATTAGCCAACTAAACAGAATATTTGACAAGAGAACCAAGTCATTCCAAGTATCTAGCTAACTATCCAGCTCTTTCTGCACTGGTTTTACTACTTATGTTAGGGATTCCATTAGGGGATGAACTAGCAGTGGCCAGTTAGTTAGCTGGGTAGAGTCATTTTTAATTTGGTTATGGATTTTGATTGCCGCTGGCAGGGCCAACATGTGTTTCGCATTCCCAATTGCCCTGGAAAAAAAGAGGTGGTGAGCTGCCTTCTTGTACTGCTGCAGTCCTTTGGGTGTAGGAACACCCACAGTGCTATCAGGAAGGGAATTAGGACTTTGATCCAGCAACAGTGAAAGAATGACAATATAGTTCCAAGTCAGCACAGTGTGTGGCTTGAGGGGAAACATGCAGCTTGAGCTATATTGATGTGTCTGCTGCCTTGTCCTTTTCAATGGTCAGGGTTTGGCTTTGGAAAGTTCTACTGGAGGAGTCTTGGTGGATTTCTGCAGTGCACCTTCTGGATGATACACACTGCTTTCACTGTGTACCATTGATGAAGGTTGAAGATAGTGGATGATATGCCAGTCAAGTGTGCTGTTTTGTCTTGTATTCTATCGCATTCCTGACTTGTGCCTTGTAGATGATGGAAAGACTTTGGGGAGAGAAGAGCTGAATTCCTAGGTTCTGACCTACTCTTGTCTCATAGCATTTATATTGCTTATCCAGTTCAGTTCCTGATAAATGGCAATCCCTAGGATATTGAGAGTATGTGGTACAGAATATTGAAATGGTGTAGAGTCAATCCATTATTAGCTGTTGTATTTCATGAAGAGCTGCCACCTTGCCTTGGTCCTTGTTTGATATGAAATGGTCACCCTCAATTTGTCCAACCACTTCTCTCTTTCTCTCTAACATGGAAAGCGGTCCCTCATACACCATGGTTAATTACCAAACAGTAAACCCAGATATTTCCAGCGGCTATTTCTGATTAAAAACGTAAGAAATAGGAGTAGGCCAATCATTAAAAATGACAAATGAGATATGAATCACTTCAATACTTTGAAGCTCCATTTCAGAATAGAATAGAATCCCTACAGTGTGGAAGCAGGCCTTTCGGCCCATCAAGTCCACACCACCCCTCTAAAGAACATCCCACCCAGCACCACTCCATCCCTGTAGCCCTGCAATTCCCATGGCTAACCCACCTAGCCTGCACATTCCTGGACACCAGAGATCAATTTAACATGGACAATCCACCCAACCTGCACATCTTTGACAAGTGGGAGGAAACCAGAGCACCTGGAGGAAACCCCATGCAGAACACGAGGAGAATGTGCAAACTCCGCACAGACAGTCGCCCGAGGCTGGGATGAAACCCGGGTCCCTGGTACTCTGGAGCAGCAGTGCTAATGACTGAGCCACATGCCAATCCCAAAACAATCAAAGAGTTTAAAAGAGTGCAAAGCCCAAGTTACTACAACAGCGTTTGGCTCTCACAGCAACTGCACCTCTCACATTTTTACGTATACTGTGGCATTTGCTTCAAATGTCCAAGACTTTCACTGTGAGATTCAGACTCATGCTTTCTCGATCACATTGTACAGCAGTGAGAACTGAGAGGTACTTACAATTGCGTTTGGAAGACGACAACCAGCGCTGAAAATCCAACTCCAACAGCTACACCATAGGGCAAACCGAGTAGAAATGCTGACAGGAAACTCACTATCCACACACACTGAGGGGTAAAGAGACAACATGTGACTGGATGAAAGAAACAAATGTTCACCACAGAAAAAAGAAGCTAATATTTTGGATGTAAAGATTAAGAGTGGGCCCTATCGACAGAACTAGGGATCACAGTTTAAGGATACAGGGTATGCCTGGGTAGTTAGAACTGGGATGAGGAGGGGTGGGGTAGTTAGAATGGGGATGACGAGGGGTGGGGTAGTTAGAATGGGGATGAGGAGGGGTGGGGTAGTTAGAACTTGGATGGGGAGGATGGGGTGGTTAGAACTGGGATGAGGAGGATGGGGTA
>NC_063356.1:11925060-11956115 GCF_021869965.1 Rhincodon typus
TTAGAACTGGGATGAGGAGGATGGGGTAGTTAGAACTGGGATGAGGATGGTGGGTTAGTTAGAATGGGGATGAGGAGAGGTGGGGTAGTTAGAATGGGGATGAGGAGAATGGGGTATTTAGAACTGGGATGAAGAGGGTGGGGTAGTTAGAATGGGGATGGTGAGGGGTGGAGTAGTTAGAACTTGGATGGGGAGGATGGGGTGGTTAGAACTGGGATGGGGAGGATGGAGTAGTTAGAACTGGGATGAGGAGGATGGGGTAGTTAGAACTGGGATGAGGAGGATGGGGTAGTTAGAACATCGATGAGGACAAATTTCTTCATTCAAAGAGTAGTGAGCCTGTGGAAGTCTGTGCCACAGGAAGTGACTGAATGTTTTCAGCAAGGAGTTAGAATTAGTTCAAAGGGTTAAAGGGATCAAAGGGTATGGGAGAAAGCAGGAACAAGGTACTGAATTAGATGATCATCATAATCATATTGAATGGCAGAGCAGGCTTGAGGGGCCAACTGACCTTCTCCTGCACCTGTTTTCTATGTATTTTTTATTGCTTAACAGCATTTGAAAATGAAGAATTTGGAAACCAGTGAGGGTGACCTAAGCAAGCTATTTGGAATTTTTAATGCAGCTGCATATCTCCTACACTTTCATGTGGGCTTCCTAGTTTTCCTAACCTTTTCCCTACCACAGTGACCTTACCACAAGTACTTGCCTCCCCCACATTGCTTTCCTGTGCTACTGTCTAACTTTGCCTTCCAGTTTTCTCTCTAGAAGCTGCTTACTCATGCTTCATACAGTGCCATGAGTTGTAGCTGTCCTTGTCCACTTCACCATGTTTTTATTTGTTTTACTTAACAGTAGCTGCTGACGGTAAGATATTCAACTCTGAAAGGCACTGTTGTTCAGGTTGATAGTGCTCCTAACCAGAGTCTGCACCTTTCACCGTGAGTCACTGTGTAGCAATCAATAACATGATTGATTTATTGTTTTCGTATCTCTGCACCATCATTCAGCCCCACAGTACGTCAAGAATCCCGTGCTCCTCCAACTCTGGCCTCTTTTGCTTCTCCAATTTTAATTGCTTCACCCCTGATGGATATGTCTTCAACTGTCCAAGCTTTAGATGCTGGAGGCTTCTCCTTACTTGTCTGCACCTCTCCATTTCGCTCCCTTCCTTCAAGATCTTAGTAACCTGTCCCAATTGATCCCTTGTTCAACTCTGTTTCAAATTTTATCTGGTAATTTATCTGTGAAACACTTTGGGATATTTTACAACACACTCAAAACAATCTAAATTCATGATGTTGTTGTGATGATCAGGTATTTTGGCACAAGTCTGGAACCTGGGTTTGGAATGAATTATTCAGTACTGTAACATCCATGTGTTTAGTAAGTGGACACTACAATTCGGTTAGATTTCTTTAGAACTTGGTGTATCTCAGTTTTTGAGTTTCAAAATGCATGTAGAAAAGTCTGAATTTCTAAACAACTAGTTCAGAAGAGGGTGCTGGGAGCTGCACATTCAAGCATATGCTGTCCATATGTGCCTTGACAAACTGCAGCCAACACATTACATGTTTCTGATGCTCATACTAAACAAATCCCACTTACACAGTCCAGTTTGCTTTTCTTCCACAGGTAATAGGGGTCTGTGACCTGCATTAAAGTGTTTTTCAGGTTCACTGCTATCAATGCTCCCAGTACAGCCTAGAAACAAAACAAAGCACATTCATGTACTTGAATGATGTCAAACGCTGCTGTTTTTTGAAACCATAAGGATCATGTAACCCCTTGTCTTTTGGACGCTGCCAGTGTCTATTTAAAATATTATAACTCTTTTATTTCCCAGTTCCCTTTTATACACTTTGATCCACTTTAAATCCTATAAATACACAAGGAAGGAGGCCATTTGGTCCAGCTAGTTCATCCTGCTGCAGGAGGTTGATTGCTTCAGAGTTTTTGAATGCTGTATTCCACCCAGAGACCAATATAGGCATTAGTCAGTGTTGTGCGTTCAATTGTTTGGTGTTAGTGTATCTGTTGCCAGTTCTCTGTGCTGTTATCCAGATTGCTAAACTCAGTGCCTCATAGAATCCAGAATATCATTCTTCCCCTTGTCAGAGCTAAGGGGATGGCTTAACCCATCAGTGACATCATTGTCCATGGAAAAGTAAGGCAAAACACAGTAATCAGTGGTCATCAACAGTGTTCATTTGACTCACACAACACAATTGGTGTTCAATGAGGAAAGATGCACATCTGTGGCATGTGAGATTGACATTTCTGGGTGACAGCAACTGGACTGGAGCACACAGACAACAATATCAAAACGTCACAGAGTTAATATTTTGGGGCTGGTGGCATTCCGTCAGAACTGAGGACGTGTCACCGGACCCGAAACGTTACCTCTGTTTTTTCCTTCACAGATGCTGCCAGACATGCTGAGTTTTTCCAGCAACTTTGTTTTTGTTCCTGATTTACAGCATCTGCAGTTCTTTCAGTTTTTAGTATCAAACTGTCCATGTGCTTCAGGCCCTGTCTAAGGTAAAAGAGTTGGAACTGACCCTCAGTGCTGTCAACATTTATCATAAGTTCATACCTAAGTAGGCAGAGATCATGCAGCCTCTTCAAAAGCTACTGTGCAAGAAAGCACAATGAGAATGGACAATTGCTCAGCAAACAGTGCTTGACAGGCTAAGATGAAGGTAGCATCTCTTTCAGTCACACACTTCAAACAACTTGGGGAATGTGTCACAACAAGAGCATGAGGAAATGCAATTAGAACTGTACTCTCACCTTATATTGGAGGAAATGAATGACCCATTGTTTTGCATCATGTTAACCAAAAGAACTGAATGCAATTAGTCTAATGGAAAACAGGAAGCTCCAAAGCTGATTCTACACTTGTGAAAATTGACACATCTATGGTTGAAGTTTCACTCTCCTCATCAATCAACAAACACTGACAACATTACTAGTTACGTCAAGATCTGGCCATTGACCTCGACGCATCTGCAGGTGGCTAGATCATCTTCTTCAGCCAAACTTTGAAGATGAATATTTTGCAGAATTACATGGCTGCCATGCTAAAGGCAAAATACTGCAGGTGCTGGAAATCTGAACACAAACACGGAGAATGCTGGAGAAACTCAGCAGGTCTGGCACCATGCTTAGCTGTGCTGCTATCACAGACAAGTGTGCATGATAACAAACTGATTTGAGATGTTGATTGTGAGACACTTTATAGTGAAAGCAGACCAGGGTACTTTGAAATTAATGATCATGGGGATACATTTCCAATTCCCAATGAGCCACTATAGTCAAGGTGCTTATGCAGAATCACAGCCTCAGGGTTTGTGGACCTCGGCTCCATCATCAGCCACTTGCATATCTCAAAGACTATTTCTGTGCTTGAGAAAACAAGGACTTTGAACAAAAAAAAATGCTTAAATGTAAGTACAAACATATGTTGTTTAGAATGGCTTAATTTCAAATTAGGCATTCTTAAGGCAGAAGGTGTTTACTATGCTTGCCTTCATTGCTCGGATCTTTGAGTATAGAAGTTGGGACATCATGTTGAGGTTGTACAGGGCATTGGTGAGGCCGCTTCTGGAATACCATGTGCAGTTCTGATTGCCCTGTTATGGGAAGAATAGTATTAAACTGGAGTGGGTTCAGAAAAGATGTTTCTGGGAATGGAGGGTTTGAGATGTAAAAATAGACTGGAAAGACTGGGACATTTTCACTGGAGCGTACGTGGTTGAGGGGTGACCTTACTGAAGTTTATAAAATCATGACGGGCATTGATAAGGCGAATGACAAGGGTCTTTTCCAAATGTAGGGGAGTTCAAAACGAGAGGACATATTTTTATGGTGAGAGGAGAAAGATTTAAAAAGGATTTCATGGGCAATTTTTTTACACAGAGAGTGATTCATGTATGGAATGTACGGCCAGAGAAAGTGATTAATGTGAGTACAGTTACTACTTTTAAAAGACATTTGGATAAGTACATGATTAGGAAAGGTTTGGAGGGATATGGGCCAACTGTAGGCAGGTGGGGCTAGTTTAATTTGGGAGCATGGTCGGCATGGACAGGTTGGACCGAAGGGTCTGTTTCCACGCTGTATGACTCTATGACTCAATAATAGACATGTTCAGTCGTTCAATATTTGGTAATGTCCGTTTGTTGACAGATTTAGTGGTATGTGCCGTAGGTCAAGCCTGGCTGTGGTTTACAGAAGAAAGAGCCAGATGTCAGAAATGCCATCTTTTGAATGAAATGCTAAATTGATGTTCATCCCTTTGGTTACAGTGAAGACTCCCGTGGATTTATTTGAAAGAAGATAATGCACCTTTTCCAATGTCCCGGTCATTGGTTATCCCTCAACTTAAGCAGTAAAAACAGTTGATCTGTTAGTTATCACCGCTACTTGGCCCTAGTTCCTTACGTTACAACAGTGACCTTCACCTTAAAAGCAATGAATTTGCAGTGAGGCACTTTGGGGTTTTCAAAGACACAAAATGCTTCACGGAAATGCAAGTTAGTTCCTTCTATGCGTCATCCCATGAAAAGTCTCTTACCTTCGGTAGTGGCTCCAAATATGTTCCTAAAACCAGGAGTATCACTAAGACCACTGTCGCTACGCATAGACTTGCAAACTGGAATGAAGAGATGACACATCATATCACAAAGTCTAATTTGAAGGTCTCTAGACAAGGATAAATATTTGCATTACGTTTTTAGTAACGGTGATAACTTCAATAAACCTCTATGTCAAGGGGTTGCTCCAGATGGTAGCAGCTATCCATACAGCTGGATTGTGTACAGGTGACCTTACAGCCAGCAATTGGCCTATTTTACATTCATCAAGTTTCAGCATTGGCATGATTGGCTGTTCAATTAGTTCTGAGCTCCAAGAATACACTATGAGGGAAACAGTGCGTGCCTGAAACACACACACATACAAACACACACACACACACACACACACATACAAACACACACACACACAAACACATACATACACGAACATACAAACACACACACACACAGATACAAACACACACACACACACACAAACTGACTTCATTTAGGTCTTAGTCGGTGCTTTGAACAAATGGGCTAATATGTAACAGTACAAAATCTGGTGTTCATAAGAAATAGCAACAGCGAGAAGTTAAAAATGGAGATTTCACTCTAAGTGCAAAAGCAGCAAAAAAAAATTCAAAGCCCTGTAAATCATAAAAATGGTTTCAGGGGTACTATAAGTGTCAGGAAGTACTCAAATGCCTCCATTGCTTATCCTGTAGAGTCAGGGAGAGGAGTGAAAAAATATTTGGTGGGCTGTGAGCAAACTAGTGGTGTTGCCTCAATGAAATATATGAATATTCCAGTTAAATCATTCTGGGCTGGTGCATGGAGGAGCAGAGTTACTCCCCATCAAAAAAACAATGGTTCCTCTATTCTCCTCTCCAAACCATGGCTTCGCCGATCAACGTGTGAGAGGTCATTTAAATTATATCGCATTGATCTCCATGG
Source organism: Rhincodon typus (assembly GCF_021869965.1). NCBI lineage: Eukaryota > Metazoa > Chordata > Chondrichthyes > Orectolobiformes > Rhincodontidae > Rhincodon > Rhincodon typus. The sequence goes on from NC_063356.1 coordinate 11,930,598, forward strand.
GTCCGAGCTTGGAGATTGACCTGAACCTGTCTGGAGAGACTTGCTTCTATATGACAGCTTCTTCTGAGGCAGATCAGGGAAACTTACACTTTTGGGAGTCCTCACCGCTGACACAGAGGTCATTGTGCTTATCCACTCCAGGACTGCATGGGGATCAAACTGTACAAGAATCTACAGGCAACTCAGATGTCAGGTCAGGACTCACAGTATCTGAAATGTTCAGGTCTGAGTTTGCAAACATTCCTGCCTGTATTACACTGGCAAAGCTCCATAAAAGTCTGTGCTTTTGGCTTTTGTTGCGGAACCTTCTAATTGGAGAAATGTGCTCATACCTACTTGCCAGGAATCCTGCCTTTTCACTGATTGTTTTAATGATCTGAGCATTGAGAAAGTTGTGAACCAGATAAGGGCTAAATCCCCACTTGTCACCAAAGTGAATAATGTGTTTTGCTGCATAGACATTAATCAACGTGGATTCATAAAGGAACTGAACGGTGTTCCAGAATTCCTGGTATTGTTCCAGATCCCTTTATTGGATTTTTCTGGCAGCAGAGACCATGTCAGAGTTTGCTCCAGAAAGTCTACAGCCACACTGTGTCTCTGAGAGGGTTTTCTCAGGACAGTAGTCCTAGTTGGCTACCAGCCACTGATAAGTTTCTGTTTGAATTCACAGGAGGTGGGAAACATATACCATGAAGGATTTCTGTTTGTCATCATGAGCTATATAAAATGACCATGAAATCCAGCATTATGGAAGGGGTAAGACAAATGGATAAGCTACAGGAAAGTATCAATGTCAGTAAACTGTTAAATTTTCACTTGTTAAACTGAAGTGGTATGCTTACATGTGCTGGGGGCTCTTAAATCTTTACTTTGCCATTTAGATCCATACCTTCAGTAGCAATAGCAGCAACGAAATTAGTCAATTTACCTGTGAGCTTCCACCACCTGCTTCTATGGCCAAAGTCACTGACAATGCACAACAGATAACATGGATGCGGAAGAATGATCCAAAAAAGTTACCAAAGCCTAGTGCCAACATTTCCTGGAATATAGAAAAGCAGAAATTACGACAGTAGCAAGGAAGATTGGAATCCTGAAAGTTTATGTTACCATAATATATATTGGTACAGTTACAAATACTGCTGTAATCAGAGAGCATCTCAAAACTATTGACATCTGTCCAAAAATCAGATCTTATGTTTAGATGGAAGTTGTTCAAAGTCCATTTATATTGAAGCCTTCCTTCGATAGGAGGGGTTGGTTATCCATTTCTCATACAAGTAAAGGTGAAATCACCTGGTGGGCTGTAAGCCTGGCAGCTCTCATTAGAGAGAGACAATAGTTGTGAGTTTAACCTGTGAGTCACAACATTTCAGGCATTATGTGCCCATATCCAGACCGATGCGCATTCCCATTCCCTCATCATAGTGGAAATCGAGGACAACTTGAAAATGGCCTTCTTTACCCACTAATAATGAGGTTTTAACCAGCCTAATTGGTTGATATCCTTGTGAGAGCAAGCAGCCTTGCTGACCCCAAAATTGTCTGTGCTAGGAATGCTTTATGGAAAATGATACCCCCTCCACTGCTGGTATTTGTGGATCCTGTCTACTTCTGTTCCTGACCTCAGTGGGACCTGAAAATTCAGTGCATATTTTCAGCTTTAATTAGGATCAAGCAATTAAGGAAGATTCCTTCTCAACTTCATTCAGTTGGTGAAGGAAGGCAAGAGGGTAAAAGGATGAACCTTTACTTAACAATAGTATCAAGGTAGAAGTGTAATGAAAAAGTGGACTAATTAAAGGTCTGAGAGACAGGCTTTGCTAGGGGATGATAAGATGCACTTGGCATGAGGGCAGGGAAACAATGGTTAATGTTTTCTTCAACCGCATATTATTTTCTAGATCCAGCAGGCAATTTATCAAGCTCATGAGGAAGGGCAAGGTTGGCCCAGTTAGCTGAGATAATTAGAATTGTTGGTTAGTTGCTCTGGAAGATATTTGAAGTCACTTATGATATAAAACATTTGGGATTAATGCCAGATTATACACTTTGACCTTATCACTACAAAATCCACAGCTACAAAGTATTCATTTTACAAAAACAATTGACAGATTGGCACTGGTGGAACGGAACAACAGCCTGGAATAAAAGAGTTTACTGATGTTGTAATTAGAATATTATAGTTGATTTTTAAAAGGCCACCCTTGACACACTTGTGAGCAGTTTCATACCTGGTTTGCGTTGACAATGTAGCTATGCCGAGCGGAGATTGTCCTCCCCACTGCTAGATTAATGACGTATCCAACAATAGCAAGTGAGAATGCAGGTCCAATCATATCACCCCACAGATTAACCAGAGGAGCTTCTGGAGGAGGCAGCCTTGGAGACAAAATACGCCAATATTTACTAACTGCTTGAAACACTTGGAAGACATTCCATTGGGAAATAATGGATCATAGATCATAGAAGATCATAGATCATAGAATCCCTGCAATGTGGAAACAGGCCCTTCAGCCCAACAAGTCCACACTGAACCTCAGAGCATTCCACCCAGACCTATCCCCCTATAACCCACCTAATCTACACATCCCAGAACACTATGGGCAACTTAGCATGGCCAATCCACCTAACCTGCACATCTTTGGACTGTGGGAGGAAACTGGAGCACCCGGAGGAAACCCACGCAGACACGGGGAGAATGTGCAAATTCTATCACTTGGAGAAATCCCAATGAAATCAAATTAAAAATCTGAACTTAACATAGGAAAGGCACAACAACTTTTACCATTTGGACAACAATGTGGAAAGCTGAACATTGTCTCAAAATGTCATTCGCAGGATTTGTTTTCCCGTCCGTTGCCCTTGAGAAGGTGATGGTGAGCCACCTTTCTTGAATTAGTGCAGCCTGTGTTGTGCAATTGATACAACTGAGTGGCTTGCTAGGCCATTTTAGGGCAGTTAACAGTCAACCACACTGCTGTGTGTCTAAAGACACGTGCAGACCTGCTCAGGTAAGAACAAGAGATTTCTGTCCTCACACAGAGTTTTTGCACAATTCTAGCAGCTTCCTGGTCACAATTACTGAGACTAGCTAAAACAATTCTGGTTTAATTAATTTAAAGATCACTAACTCTCCTGGAGTGATTTGAACCTATGCCTCCAGAATATCAGCCCAGTAACAATACTACAATGTCACTGTTCCTCCTAGGTCCTGGGTTTTAATTTTGGACAAAAAAATAAACAGGAGCTTTCCAGTAAAAGCTGGGAGATAAAACAGTCAACAGATTTTGTCAGGATTGCCATTACTGCCATGTAGTAGTGCAGGGCACAAGGCAAATAATCACAGAATCCCTACAATTAGGAAGCAGGCCATTCAGCCCATTGAGTCCACCCAGAAACACCTCCCTACCCCTGTAACCCTGCATTCCCCTGGTTAAACCACCTAGCCCACACATCTTTGAGGGAGAATGTGCAAACTCCAGCAAACAGTTGCCCAAGCCTTAAATTGAACCCAGGTCCCTGATGCTGAGAGGCAGCAGGGCTAAATACTGAGCCACCACACCACCCAAAAGGGGGCATTGTGTGCCACACGTAGTACTTTTTAATTAGGCAGGATATGGTTCCCTCTGGCCTTTAACTTGCCAGCATAGGTGGCAGGTTCCTTTCAAGATAAAATACGTTAATACTCTGGATATGTTCCAGCTAACAAAACCAGAGGAACCTCTTCACCATCAGTTGGAGTTCAGTTGCAGGTCAGATCCCAAAAAAAGAGAGACCCGTGACTGAAAACTGGGGCTAATTGACTATCTCATTCCAGATTACCACTAAAATAAAGCAGAAAATGGTTTATCCCTCATGGAGTTTAACCTTTTTTTAGGTCAAGTGCACTTGGATGTAAAAGCAAAATGTTTGTCTGTTATGGAAGTTGCATTTACCACTGCTCAGATTGGGAGGACTTTACAAAAGGTACAAGAACCTATAAAGTTAGGTTCTTGTTTTTGACTGGCACATACTTGATGGATTGAAGGGCCTTATTCTGTGCTGTAAACCTCTACTATTCTAAGATGCCTCACTAACCCAGAGTATTTTGTACATGATGCATAAGTACTGCCTATAATGATTCTATTATCAGATGATGCGTGCATATTGGTAATTCAGAAATATTCTCATGCAGATCTTCTGTTCATTAAAATTAATGGGCTCTAAATTACAGGGAATTCTTCTGAGAATCCCCAAAATATGTACCCCCTAGTAAAGCTGCATATTAGAAGGACATAATGCTGGAAGGGTGGCTCAGTGGTTAGCGTTGCTTCCTCACATCACCAAGGACCCATGTTCAATACCAGCAGGCAATTGTCTGTGTGGAGTTTGCACATTCTCCCTGTGTCTGTGTGGGTTTCCTCTGGGTGCTCTGGTTTCCTCCCACAGTCCAAAGATGTACAGGTTAGGTGGATTGGCCATGCTAAATTGCCCAGAGTATGCAGGGTTACAGGGTTGGGGGATGGGGGTGGTGGTGGTTTGAGTGGGATGATCTTCAGAGGGTTGGTGTGGACTTGATGGGCTGAATGGCCTGCTTCCACACCGCGGGCATTCTAGAAATTATCCTTTGTATTACAATCTCTCACTTTACACTTCTCTACACTGGAATAAATCTTGATAAATCCAGTTCCTTAAAGATTTAATATTTTCAGGTGAAACTATGACCTTCAAGGTGAGGGCTGTCAAACTGTGGGAACTAAACAGGTCCTACTTCAAGTGCATAATGGGCCCAATTTTGAGTCACTCAAAATTTGGTCACTTGCACAGCTTCAAAATCAGAGCCCATTGTTTTGTGTCATGTAGGTCAAGCTAGACACAATGTTATTTGGTGCACTGATTAGTGAATGGAAATTTTAGAAAAATAGCTGTTAAATAAGGATTTATTCTGTTTACTATTTAGACTACCTTGTACCTTCTCACTGAAAATGGTTACTAATTTTTTTCTAGTTAGTATAGAATTGTCAGAACATCTCTGCTGCTTATCACTAAGACCTTCATCAACACTCATTTCTGGTGTGTAGGGTCTTTAGGGAGCAGAACATATGAATACATGAATTAAGAGCAGAATTAGTCCATTTAGCCATTCAAGCCTTCCCTACTATACAATAAGATCATGGCTGACCCGTTTATATTCTGAATTCCACATATTTTTTTCCTTTATTCATTTATGGGATGAGGGCATAACTGGCTAGGCAGCATTTACTGCCCATCCCTAATTGCTCAGAGGGCAGTTAAGAGTCAATCACATTGCTGTAGATCTGGATTCACATGTAGGTCAGATCAGGTAAGGATGGCAGTTTCCTTCCCTAAAGGACATTAGTGAACCAGATGGGTTTTTCCAACAATCGACAATGGATTCACAGTCATCATTAGACTATTAATTCCAGATTTCTTTTGAATTCAAATTCCACCATCTGCTGTGGTGGGATTCAAACCCAGGCCCCCAGAACGTTGTCTGGGTCTCTGGATTAACAGTCCAGCGATAATACCACTAGACCCCCATTACCATATATGATTGAGTCAGAGTTATACAGCATGGAAACAGACCTTTCAGTCCAACCAGTCCATGCCGACTATAATCCCAAACTATACTAGCCCTACCTGTCAGCGCTTGGTCCATATCTGTCCAAACATTTCTTATTCACGTACTTATCTAAATATCCTTTAAATGTTGTAACTATACTTACATCCACTTGAAGTTCATTCCACACATGAACCACTCTAAAGGTCTCATGATTTTATAAACCTCTACAGTGTCACCTCTCAACCTCCTACACTCCAGTGAAAAAAGGCCCAGCCTATCCAGCCTTTCCTTATAACTCAAACTCTCCATTCCTGGCAACACGCTGGTGTATCTCTTCTGAACCCTCTCCAGCTTAATAATATCCTTCCTTTAACAGTATTCCCAATAACTTTTGATTCCTTGTCTTTAAAATATTAAATGACCCTCCTCCACCATCCTCTGAGGCAGAGTGCCCCTGGGTCACACAACCATCTCTGGTCTAAAAGGATGACCCCTAATTTTAATAGTTCTGGACTCACCCACACAAGGAAGCATTCTTTCTCTGTTCATCCTGTCAATATCATTCAGGATCTTATAAACTCCAATCAAATCACCCCCTATCCTTTTAAACCCAGTGAAAACAAGCTCAACCTGTCCAGTTCTTCCTCATAGGGCCACCTGCTCACTCCGGATGTACACCTTGTAAGCTTCTTCTGAACCGTCTCCAACACATTTCATCCTTATTTAAATAAGGAGAACAATACACCACTCAATTACAGGACAGACCGAGGAGATTTTCACCACCTCCCTGGGTTTGTATCCAGATGTTGATCAGCTTTATGTTTCAGCATAAACATTCTCACGTGCTGAGTGACAAATTTACTTTTCTTTGAACAGCTTTCTGAGTTTTCCCAGAAAATTCACCAGCATGTTGAGAATACTGGATGAGTGGTTTCGGATTTATTAGCTACTTCTGGTGCTGATTACAATCTGATCCTGAAGCCAAAAGACATATTTTCATTTAGACTCCAGGGAGGCCATTCGGTCATGCAGCGATATTACAACACCCTTTATATTCCATTTCAGGATTTCAATGTTATGAATTAACTGCAATGTGTAAATCAGGAATATGGGCATTGAGGTCCCTGTGCTCATATAGCAATGTGTTAGTTACACAGAGCATTTAGCTCTTGCTAATGCCCACTCTCCCCCAAATTGCTGCATCAAGCCGAAAATGCTGGTTTATCAAATCTACTGCTTGGGGCATACTAAATACTTATTGTAAAATCATGAAGTTCGAAGCAATTGACAACCTTCATAAACCTGAAGTCATCCAAAACTGTACCGGCCTTACTTGCAACCAATCCTATTTCCCTGTGCTTATTGATCTAAGTTTGTTCCCAATCCAGTAATGCCTTCATTTTAATGGAGGGCACGAATAACATGCCAATAATTGATGACAAAGAGGTTAAGGTAGCTGAGGGCCTAGACACAATCATTAGCATGAAAGAGGTAGTGTTGGGCAAGCCAATGAAGCTAAAGGTAGAACAAGTTTCCTGGCCCTGATGGAATGCATCCCAGGTTACTAAAAGAGATGGCGGGAGAAATAGTAAATGTATTCATGGTAATTTTCCAAAATTCACTGGACTCTGGGGCAGTTCCAGCAGATTGGAAAAAAGAGATAGACAAAAGATGGGGAATTATAGGCCAATTAGTTTAACTTCTATAGTGGGGAAAATGGTTGAATCTATCAAGAAAGAAATAGCAAGACATCTAAATAGAAATTGTCCTGTTGGGAGGACGCAGCAAGGGTTCATGAAAGACAGGTCATGCTTGACAAATTTGCTGGAATTCTATGAAGATATTACAAGCACGGTGGACAGCGGGGACCCAATTGATGTGGTATATCTGTATTTCCAAAAGACATTCGACAAGGTGCCGCACAGATGACTGTTGCATAAGATAAAGGTGCACAGCATTACAGGCAATGTACTGGCATGGATCAAGGATTGGTTGAGTAACAGGAAGCAAAGAATGGGGATAAGTGAATACTATTCTGGTTGGTGATCAGTGACTAGTGGTGTGCCTCAGGGATCAGTGCTGGGACTGCAATTATTTATAATTTACAATGATGATTTGGAATTGGAGACCATGTGTTGTGTGTCAAAGTTTGCGGATGACACTAAGATGAGTGGTAGAGCAAAGTGTGCAGAGGAGTCTGAAAGTTTGCAGAGAGATATAAATAGTTTAAGTGAGTGGGCAAAGGTCTGGCAGATGGAATTCAATGTTGATAAATGTGGATACTAAATACATTTTGATAGGAATAACAGTAGAAGGGACTTTATTTGAATGGTAAAAAATTGCAGCATACTGCTGTGCAGAGGGACCTGGGTGTCCTTGTGCATGAATTGCAGAAGGTCAGTTTGCAGGTAAAACAGGTAATTAAGAAGGCAAATGGAATTTTGTCCTTCATTGCTAGAGGGATTGAGTTTAAAAGCAGGGAGGTTATGTTACAGCTGTATAGGATACTGGAGAGGCCACACCTGGTGTACTATGTACAGTTTTGATCTCCTTACTTGCAAAAGGATGCACTGGCACTGTAGGGGATGCATAGGAGATTTACTAGGTTGATTCCAGAGTTAAGAGGGTTGGCTTTTGAGGAGATGCTGACTAGACTGGGATTATAGTCATTGGAATTTAGAAGAATGAGGAGGGATCTTATGGAAACACATAAAATTATGGAGTAAATATGTAAGATAGAAGCAGGGAGGTTGTTTCCACTGGTGGGTGAAACTAGAACAAGAGGGCATAGCCTCAAAATGAGGGGGGCCAGATTTAGGACTGAATTGAGGAGGAACTTCTTCAAACAAAGGGTCGTGAATCTGTGGAATTCCCTGCCCAGTGAGGTAGTTGAGGCTTCCTCATTGAATGTATTGAAAGCTAAGAAATGTAATTTTTTCAATAGTAAAAGAATTAAGGGTTATGGTGAGAGGGTGGATAAGTGGAACTCAGGCCATGAAAAGAACAGCCATGATCTTATTGAATGGCGGAGCAGGCTGGAAGGGCCAGATGGCCTACTCCTGCTCCCGCTTCTCATGTTCGTCATCCTCACCATTGTTTCCAAATCCCTCTATGGTTTCACTCCTCACTTTCTCTCTAACCTCCTCCAGGCCATTGCAATTCAAGATATCTGTGCACAGCTAACTCTGGCCTCTTGCTTGCTGTATGACTCTGTGACAGTCAGTTATCTAAGCCTTACCCTTTCTGAAATTTGTTCTGTAAATCTTTTGGATAGAAACAATGCACAAGGGTATGGGGCAAAATCAAGGGATTGGTACTTGGTAATGATACTCATTTGAAGAACTAGTGCAGAGATGATGGGTCAAATTCCTCCTTCTGCACTGTAACATTTCTGTTTTTCTGAACCTTCCATTCTGTCCATATTTCTTTCTTCTTTTGAGACACTCATTCAAAATTATCTCGTTTTTGGCTATCTGCCATAATATGTGGTTTGGAAGTCATATTTTGCTTTGTCATGCTCCTGTGAAAAGCCTTGGGACATTTTCACAGAAACCTTACCAAGTGGAAGCAGGCCATTCGGCCCATCAAGCCCACACCAATCTCCAAAGAGCATCCCACCCAGATCCACCCACCCCCTCCCCCACCACCACACACACACTATCCCTGTATTTTCCATGCCTAATCCACCTAGCCTGCACATCTTTTGACTGTGGGAGAAAACTGGAGCACCTGGAGGAAACCCACGCAGACACGGGAAGAATGTGCAAGCTCCACATAGTCACCCAAGGGTGGAATCAAACCCAGGTCGCTGGTGCTGTGATGTAGCAGTCCTAACCATTGAGCCACTATTCTGCCTTTGTTATGGTAAGGGCACTGTAAAAATACAAGTTATTGTTGAATTATTTTCCACCTTTGTATATTAGAAAATCAGGTGCAAACAATGTAACTGTCACACAATTTAAACTAACAGATGAAAACCTAAGTGTAGAATGTGTCAGAACTTTTGTATATTCTGCCAATTATGAAGCTAGTTCCCCAAATCCCTTCCAGTAGCTAGATTCAGATTATGACTCCTCCTAATCTCCAAAATGAGATGATGATCATAGATCAGGTCTGGACATTGACGCTGTGTTTGACTCAGTCGTGTTGTGCTATATATCTGTTAGAATTTGCCAGCAAGAATCTTAAAGAAAGTAATTTATATTCTTTAATACTAACCCCAGGGGAATCTCTCCAACAACATCTATACCAAATTTTTGTGGTAATCTTGCACCGCCTGAGATTGCTGTGGTAACGATGACCTGGAAGTGAAAACAAAGCAATATTTTAAAGAAATGCAATAAAGCTATTTCCCTCCCCCTTTTTCTGCTCAGGCACAAGCAACTCCTTGTTACTTCCACCCAAGGTCCCATGAAGTTTAGTTTGTCATTGTAGGCAAGTTATTCCTTATGGAGTAAAAAAGCATTGAATCCTTGCACGTTTTTTGAATTACTCAGAGCTGGGGGAGCATTGAGGTCCCCAGTGATTTCTCCAGGGCAATAGTTCAACAATTCAAAGTTGACATAGCAATCAATTAACACCCTTTTCACCTGTAGTATACATTGTTGTGGTCATTTGAAATTTGGCATTCTTGTGTTTGTCCTGATGAGTGCAAGACAAAAAGGTTCAGCAACACATCACACTTTTCAGCAACGTTCCAGGGCTGTGCTATTGAGCAACTGATTCCATTGACTTTGCTGAGAAAGCCACATAACAGACAGCAGAACAGATATCATTGACAATCACTCATTCAAAATTTTGTCACTAAGTTAAATTTGTTCTTCCTCATAAGCACTCCACTGATAATGGCACAGGACAAAGGAAAATGGGAGCATTTCTGGCCTGAACACTCAATATCAAATTCGGTGATAAGTTTGTTCATTGATTCACGAGAATATATACCATTCAGTGACTGTTAGAAGAGCAGTTTAGACTTCAAGTGTAAACAACTTACAACTTTAGAAGCTCTCAAGTGTGATGACTGGCTGTCATGTAAATCCACCAAAAAAATGAAAACTCTCAATCGTTACTTACCAAAATAGTTTCCATTGGGATGGGGAATGGAAGCTTGTGTTTAAATCTGACGTTAATCTCCTTGACAATGAACAGGAGCACACCAGTAATTATAGCAAAAATCAGCGCTGCTACATTGGTTTTGGGAAGGTTTTTACAGATGTCAATGAATGTCTGGTTGGAAGAAAAGTAAAACGTTAGGCTGTATCTCAAAATATAGAAATGAAAATATTGCGTTAATGGCTTGTTATCAGTTACTTACATATATTATTGCCAGTGGACCACTGTAAGCGTGAATGGTCAGTCCAAAGATGTATTTCAACAGTGAGATTAAGATTTGTAACCCAGCTGCTGTCATGAATCCTCTGATAAAGGATTCGGAGAGATAGATGGAGATAAAACCAAACTGAACAAAGCCCAAGCAAATCTGTCAATTAACAAGAAGGAAGATTATCATTCAATTCTTTATTGTATATCTGATTTTTTTAACTGCAACCAGCCACTGAGTATCCTGCCCTTCTTCCCACGCAATGACAGTGGAAAGTAGGCAACATAGTGTAATGTCATTGGATGTTGGGTCAATGACCTGGGAACATGGGCCTGAACTCCAACACAGCAGCTGGTGGAATTTAAACTCAAATTAATGAAATTGGAATTGTACGCTAGTTCCAGCAATGATGACCGTCATCCAGCTACTGTGTAAATAGTCATCAGATTCACGTATGTCCTTCGGGGAAAGAAACATGCCACTTAGTTTACATGTGACGCCAGATCTACAGAAATGCGGTTGATGTTATCTACTGCTCTGCAATGGCCAATCACATCACACAGCTCACTTGAAATTAGAGGTGGACAGCCACATCCTTTGAGAACAACTATGGCCTTAATTCAAATTGTGGGTTTTTTTTTGTTTATTTGACATAGATAACTGTGTGAAGGATGGTTACTGTTGCCGTTTTTAGTTGGATGTTATTCCTGAAGGTCTCCATACCATCAGCTGTCTCACTATTCTTCGATTAACCTTTTCCTCATTTTAATGTTCTTAACAGTAATGAACATAGGTGTTTAAGAGGAAACGGAAAGTTGTCTGATAGCATTTTCCCTGGTTTGCTTGTAGCAGCGTTCAAGTGCTTTTTAAAAGATGTTTCTAATCAACTTTCAGAGATGCCATTATATACCTCTGGAGCTGGTGGGACTTGAACTCAGGCCTTTGAAGAAGTGACACCACCACGGTACCACAAGAACCCTTATATTTTGACCAAGGTATTTTCTAATCAACCTGTTCAGAGATATGATGACAGGTGAGACTTGAACATGGGCCTCCTGGCTCAGTGGTAGTGACACTACTTACTGAACCTCAAGAGCCTTTAGATTTTTTTTATAGAACAGATTTTTATTTAGTTTTTTCTTGTTATGACTGGCACCTGTTAGTCATGATTCTGCATTTCCACTGAAACCTGCTCTAGGATCATCTCTTGTTTCTTGCCTGATTACTGTCTTGTATTCTCCAATGGCCTTGCATCATCAATCATTTGACATTCAGTCATTCCTACCTTGCACCCTCTCACAGGCCTTGCCTTTTAAATTTACTCCCCTTCCCTTGCCTCTATAATTGCTTAAAAAACTATTACATCTCTAAATTTCTCCATCTCCGATATAAGCCCAATGATCTGGCCCTGTGGATATTGGATTGAAGGTTTGGGTTGCTGGGAGAATTTGCAGGATTGGGCATGTTCCCAGCGTAGCTGGGGATTAAAAAAAAATTGGCAACCTGCTGAAATGAAATGGGATGGTATTGATTTGAGCTGAAGGTCCAGTTACTGACCATTTTTAATGGCGATGAGGTACTCCCTCCGTTGGTGTGGTCCCCACCACTATCCCGCTGCTGAATGTGGATCCCGCCATCTGTTAGAGATGGACTCCTGGTGACCATTGATTCCTCCTGTAAATTTACCACCCAACCACAGCCCCCAGCTCCCTAACACCCCTTCCCCCACTTACTACAAGCTGCAGTAGACCTCAAATGTAGCCGTAAGGCATTCATTCATGACATTCCTTCCTACTGATGGGCTCACAGCTATGTCCAGACTAAACTTGAACAAAGGGTGCCACCAAAATGGTCCTCCAGCTTCATTGATGGTGCTCACTTTCTTTGTTGGCCTGCTGGCTGTTGCTAAACAATTGTTCCTCCCATCTATGTATTCCCAATTTCCTGGAACAGCCTGTATCTTGGCTACCTCTGGCAAGATCCTGCAGGTGGTATAGTGTAGGGACTGTGGAGAAGAGGGAAGAGGGAGGCTCAGGCACAAATGGGATGAGGACCGGCACAATAGGATTCCAACATCCACAATTAAGCCAGCCCAGTAGGTCTACTTTTTCTCCCTCCATGGATACTACCAGACCTGCTGAGTTTCTCCAACATTCTGTGTGTTCATTTCAAATTTCCAGCATCTGCAGCAATTTACTTCTGTTTGATTTACCCCCATTTTGTGAACAAAAACAAACATAGAATAAAACAGGAATTAAACAGTTTACTCTCCTTGGAGCTGAAATATGCTTCCAATCTAATTTGTCTTAATGGCTTCCATCTGATGGGTGATATTTCTGAATTGTTTACCTGTATTACAGCTGTTAAGCAAGTTACAGTTCCTGCAATTCTCATGCGATACGCATTCATAGCGGCATTATCTGTGACCGTTTCATTCAGAGTTTCATTGAAGTGTTGAAATTTTTCAAGAGGAGCCTCATTTTGAACCACGGTCCCAACTATAATGCTCAACACAGCAAAGGTACCTGTTGAAAACATGAAGAGTGACTAGCATGAGAAACCTGCGAGGCGATATTTTGATGCATTACATTATCCTGAGCGGTGCTTAGGACTTTCCCACGTAAGCCAGAAGGTCATGGGATAGAATCTTACGTCCTTCCCCATGGTACACGTAATGTTGACGGGCTATTAATCAGATGGGACGACAATTCCTTCGTGCATCCATCCTGATTAAATTTGATGTGGGAAGGTCTGAATGTCAGGAATGGGTGCTGGATGAATGAAGGGAGCCTAGTGCATTGAGCAGAATGAGATGTTGGTGTCGTGGTGGGCAGTGGAAGGCATGTGAAGCTACAATCACCAGACTTGACTATCCGTGTGAGATAAATAAACCTCATATGGCACAAATGACAGGTCCTTGGGTACAGATGCTGGGAATTGACTATTCCAGCTGTCTTTTAGCATTCGCTTCTGAGGGTGGTCTTTGAAGATAACTTGTCTCCATCTGCCCTCGTGGAACCACAACATCTCTCCTTTTGTCTATCTCCACTACTATAGCCTTTCTTGCAGCATACATATCTTGGAACTTTGCTATCTTCTGGGATTCGCAATTATCACGATTTATAGTGCAGCAATATTCTTCATGTTAGTTTATGCTCAAGAGAGACAGCCTGTCTTTAAGAGCAATCTGTGTCAGTCACTGGGTACTGAGCATAAGAAGCAGGATTGATCCAGGATGACTTATCTTCTGATTTTGTTCTCCTTTCTTTAAACTAATATTCTTACTTTCTTTTGCCATCTTCTCATGATAGCACAACTGAAAGCAGAAACTTCCAGAGAGAGTGTTTTGGTAGTAAAACATGACTCCTGGTCACTGTATGCTGGGTAAAATCTATACATTCTGGTCTAATCCTGTAATCTGAAGGAATATTAAGATACATTCACTGTTCCTACACTCTGTAGACAGGTAGCAGTGCTCACACCAAGCATTGGTTGAAGAATCAGTGTTACAGTACAATTGACTTACCTCTGACTGGTGGTCCCTTTCAGTATAGAGGTTATATGACCATTGAAGTGTTTTGAAGAGCACACAATTTGAACATGAATTCAAACCCTTCCAAACCTCAATCTCTGCCACCTAAGATGGTAAGGGCAGCAGACAGATGGAAACACCACCATAAGTTCCCCTCGAAGCCACTCACCAACCTGACTTCGAAATATATCACCATTCCTTCAGTGTTGCTGGGGAAAATTCCTGGAACTCTCTTCTTAACAGCACGGTAGGTGTATTTCCACCACATGGACTACAGCAGTTCAAGATGGTGGCCTACCTTCACCTTCAGAAGGCAAATTAGGTGTGAGCCAAATTGCTGGCTTAGCCACTGAAAGCCATAAAACACACAACAAAAATATACATCTTTTAAAAGTTTTAATTACTTGGGCTAACACTCTGGAAAACAATCATGACAGAAACACCAGATGTGGATCAGAATTTTGAGTGAGCCTGAAACTGTGATTTTGGTTTGACTTCAATTTGTCCTCAAGGCTCATTATCATCATTCAGGCAGTACGTGGGTAGCAACCAGGCATCACAATGCAGCTCACCGATTGGGGTATAGTTATTTTCATCCAGCATTCAGGTCCATAGGTAAGTCTTGAGTGAGGGAGGCTTTCGAAAGTGTTGGTTGTCAGTGGGAAGGGGATTTGGAGGTGGGAGGCAGACGGGATGGGAGTGTGCGGTGAAGGCAGGCTGACAATAGTCTAAAATTGTTTTGTGGATCCAGCAGCAGAACTTTATTCTTTCTGACTTCATGCAAAGAACTTTTTAAAGTTGTTGTAAGTGTCTTGCACTGTTTGTTATACACCCAGAGTGAAGAACACAAGAATCAGGAGCAGGAGTGGAAAATTCACCCCCATGAGCCTGCTCCACCATGGTTGATCTCATCTTGGCCTCAACTCCACTTTCCTGCCCTCTCCCCATAACCCTTTAATCCATTATTAGTTAAAAATCTGCCTATGTCCTCCTTAAATTGGCTCAATGTCCCAGCAACTATTGCACTCTGTGGTAATGATTTCAACAGATTTACCACCTTTTGAGAAAAGTAATTCCTCCTCATCTCTGTTTTAAGTCTGCCACCCCTTGACCTAAAACTATGACCTCTTATTCTAGATTGCTCTACATCTAGAGAAAACATCTACTCTGTGCCTACTTTGTCAATCTCCTTTAGCATCTTATATACCTCAGCTAGATCTGCTCTCACCTTTCTAAACTCTAGAGAGGATAGGCCTAAACAGCTTAATCTGTCCTCATAAGACAAACCTTTCATCTCTGAAATCAATCGAGTTGAACCTTCTCTAAGCTGCTTCCAATACAATTTCATACTGATGGCAATCTTTGACCAGTCAATAGGAAATTAGGCATCCAGGCTGAAAATGGATACAAAAGTCTCATTTCAGTTGGGCGACAAGGACAAAATAGCCACAACCAATTTAAGAGCAGACTATGGGCTTTTCCCATCATAAACCTCTGCTCTGCAAAAGTGGTTACCATTGTGCCCATTTCATGAATTCGAATAGGCCCAAGAATGGCCGACATCTGGATTGGTTTGGAATACCTCAGGGATTCAAAGATGAATATTACAAATGATACTTCTCTTATTAAAACTTGATAATTCTGTATTTTTGCCCCTCCCGCGATGTTAGATTCCTCAGGAAAGGATAGGGAGTGTTTACTCCTGATATTCCTGGCAATGCTCCCTGTAAACCGCCCATCTGCTCTGAGGATCACCCATTAAGGTGCCATCTCCAGCTGCTGCTGTGTATGGACCTCAGACCCATACGCTGGAAAAATTAGAGGGACCGTATGTTCCAAGTATCACGAATATTGGGCTCAAAGAAAAGCAAAATACTACAGATGCTGGAGATCTGAAATAAAAACAGAGAATGTTGGAAAAGCTCAGTCGGTCTGGCAAAGTCTGTGTTGAGAGACACAGAATTACACTTTGAGTCCGATAGGACTCTTCTTCAGGAGCATTCTCTGTTTTTCTCTCATGAATGTCGGACTTGCTTAATGGCTATGATTCCACATGTTTACATTAGAACCTGACATTTTTTTTCCTTTAAATCCTGTCCATACTGCCACTTAAGGTCATTTTGCCACGTAATTCTAAAACGTAATTCTACGCCTTTTCACAAACCAAACCCAAAATGCTGAAGCAACTGCACTCAACCTGCTGAGCGATGGATCAGAACGTACCAGAGATCATATCACCTCATGAGATCAAACTGATTACTATCGATTTCTGTAGACTTTATAAACCTGACATCCTTCTGAGATTTCTGTGCATCTCTAGCTCTCGCCCGTTGTGCATTGATTTTCATTACTTCTCCATTGGCTGCCCCGTCTTCAGCTGCTGAGGTCCTAAGCTCTAGAATCACCACCCTAAATTGCACCACCTCTTTATTTCTGTCCAAATCTTTAAGATGCTCCTTAAAATTCCCTGATCAGATTTAGTCACTTGTCTTAATGAAGTGGTATTGTGCCAAATTGGGTGGGAAAATATTCTTAAAAAGCATCTTAATTTGACTACAATAAGTGTGCTATACATATACAAGTTGTTTTTGTTGATGAATGTGTCACGGGTAGGATTACATTCATTTTACATTATTGTAGTTCTTTCAGAAATTTGCTACACACGATGTGTATTCTCAGTTAAAAGTCTGTGACCATGCATCAACAGTCAACTGTTCATATTCATGATGAAAATCTATTCACCATCGGTTCCCATTTGCAATTTCTGACACAAATTAATCACCATCTCAGTTATGCCTGGGAGAATTTTATGAAGAATTTCGCTAAGGGACAAAGTTAACAGGTACGACCACTCCCTGAGAAAGAGAAACAGCAGATATGTATGTTGGAAACAAATTCATTCACGAGTTTTAGGCATCATTAGGCAGACCAACATTTCTTGCCGATCCCTAATTGCCCTGGAGAAGGTAGTAGCAGTGTGCTTGAACTGTTGTAATCCAAATGGTATGGATATGCACAACAATGCTCTTAGTGAGGGAATTCCAAGCTTACTGTACAATGATATTGAAGGAACAGTAACATCGCTCCAAGTCAGAATGGTGCATGACTTGTAGGAAAATACTTTCTGATTTTGTCAGAATTGCTGGAAACACACAGTAGCTTGGCTACTACCTGAAATAGGACATCCTTTAAATGTCATACTTCAACGGAATTGTTTTTCTTCTAAAGGTTTCACCTGAAACATTAGCTTAACCTCATATTTTGGCATGGACTAGCTCATTGTAATTCATCTTCTGATTACATACCTTCCTTGTTGATTCAAGAATAGTATGAACAGAGGGTCACTTTGTTTTTGTGTTTAACGGGTTTGTTGAGCGAAGCATAATATGAGGTGAGAATGACATGCATTGTCAAAATGAAGGCAACAGAAATAAGATCAGAATTTAAAAAAGAACAAACAGCTTAGTTATTACAGATAGGATCAGATCCTGTGAATTCTAAGGAATTGTCATTGGCGTGTAACAGTAACTCTGGATATCTCTCCACAAATGCAGCCAGGCCTGTTGCATAATTCCAGGATATTCTGCTTTTATTTCCAAATTGAGCAGTAGTTTGCCTTTGTCCCATCAAGTGTTCTTTGCAATAAAATATTGGTATTCACTTTGGTTTTCATCATCTTACAATTAAGTGTTCTAAAAGTACAAGTCATATCATGCTAAGAATTTAAAAAAAAATCAGCAGGATAGACAAACCTGGGACCATGTGATGTATGCTTCCAAGGAAGAAGTAGACAAGAAGAGGAAAGAATGAGGAATATAATCCATTGACTGGTGGGAGACTGGCCAGCAAAGCAAATGCCATTCCTATTAAAGAAAACACATCTTAATTGAAAGCAACATGTTACTATCCAAATCTTGAGTTTACACCACTGCAGTTAGCAACAAAAACACATTTTCTTCTTTGATATCGTTGACAATGTGGGCAAAAGTCCTAGTGATGAATGGCACAAGTTCTCATCATCTTCTCCCCAATTCTAAACTACATAATATGATGATGAGATGACAGAGCGGGAATGTCACTAGGTGACACAAGTTCAAAATAACTTGGAATGCAGATTCAAGTCCTCCCTCACTCCACCACCAGCGCCACTCACCCCCTGCCTGATAGCACATGATGGAATTTAAATTCCATTTATAACTTTGAATTATAAAGTTAGTCACATCAATAAACATATAACCATTGTTGATTGTGGTTAATACCTGGTTGACTAATACCCTTTAGGGAATGAAATCTCATCTGACCTACCATGAGACCAGACCCACATAATGCGTTTGACTTGATCTTAATTGGACTTTGAAATGACCAAGACATCCTCTTGGTTTAAGGTCAATTAGGAATGGGCAGAAAATGCTAGTCTTCCCACGATGCCCACATTGCATGAATTTGGATTAGGTTTATTGTTACATGTACTCACATGAGTACAGTGAAAAGTCACCACTTACAAGCCATCTTAGATACAAAACCAAAAGAGAGCATGCTGTTTTAATAACCAGTTCTCTATAATTGGGGAAAGGCCACCACCTAAGGTCTTTCTGACAAAATGACTTCAATACACACAAGTAGTTCCTAGTACCTAGCACAATTGAGAAATGCTTTTAGATTAGTTGTAACTATCGAGAAAGCTAAATCCCAGTGTTTGTTTTCTTCTCTGTAAGCAAAAAATCTATAAATCGGACCTGCTTTAGTAACTGTGCATGTTCGTAAAGGTTTTTTTTATTTTGCAAAAAAAGTTCTCTGTAATTAGAGGACCTAAGACACACAAAGGAATTCATTTTACAGCAATTCCATTATGTTGTAATCTCCCTTCCTGTGTAATCAATGAATGATTTGTGCTGTTGGATGATTTTGCAAAATTTCAAGTTGCATTACAACGTTTGCAAACCCAGATTAATATTCTGCTTGCCAAGGACCAGCCTCTTCTTCATGTTTAAATTGTTTCCTTTTACAAACTGTTTTACTTGGATCTCTAGGTTCACTTAAGAATGTTGGAAAGTTTGCAATAATCATAATGGAACTCTACGATAACTATATAGTCAAAAAAGATAGCTTATAATAATACTTACATTTATATCGTTTATATAGCGCCTTATCATATCTCAACTGAGCACAAAGTATGATTTTTTGGTGTCCAATTACTTAGGTCTGAATTGCTTTGGAAATAGTTAAATTAAATTGCATATAAACTAGTTTTACAATGAATTCAGTCCACTGGTCAGACCACATGAAGATATATGGGAATGTAAGATTCTTATCAATACATTTAAGCAAACAATGTTAATACAGGATAAACCAGTTTATATATGTCACTGGCAATAGGAATTCTTTGCAGTGAATAGGTAAACAAGGGGAAAAATTAGTAGAATGTCTGTTGTGAATTAGAATGGAAATATGAGTTGGAACCCATATCCAAACTTAGATAGCACTTTCAGATCAGGGGTTCAGGCAATTTGGCCAAAATGGCTACCTTGTGCTCTGTAAAACTCTCATGGTTTTGCTTCAGCATTTGAAAGCCATCAGAAGAATTGAAGAAAAGAGTCTTCTTTTGAATACTTATCCAGATGAAACTTCAAAATGCAGTAAATAGATCAAAACAGTGTTAGAACAAGTGGTGACACTAAATCTATAATATCTGAAAGTCTCCACCTCAGGGTTTCAAAGGGAGTAGTGAAGAAATTGCAAATCTTCTGGGTTTAATCTTCCAAAGTTTCCTCCATTCAGGGATTGACACTTTACATTGGACAAATATAAATGTAATTTCATCATTTAAAATAGGTAGAAGAGAGAAATCAGGAAATTGTAGACCTGTCAATCTAGCGTCTGTCATGGGGAAGTTATTGAAAGTTATAATTAAGGATGGAGTTACTGAGTGCTTAAAGTAATTTGAGCTGATGAGAAAGAGCCAAACTGGATTTGTAAAAATCAGGTCATATCAAACAAATCTAATTAAGTCCTTTATTACAGACAGGTGAATATCTACAGATATTGTTTATTTGGGCTTTCAGAAGGCATAAAATAAAGTTCCACATTAGAGAAAAAGATAAAATGAAAGCACAAAGAACTGAAGACACATTATTGACCTGGTTGAGTTTGAGGGACAATGGCTATATGAAAGTTGAAAGCAAGTGACTAGAAGTGTCTCACAAGGATATCTGGCCTCAAGTATTCACAATATTGATTATTGACTTAGCATTGTGGAACTTTTCCAATTTCACAATAATTAGTAGCATGGAGCAGAATTTAGCAAGGTGCTGGAGGGGTCTGGTGCCCAGTAACAAGTCTGATGGCAACCAATTGACCAGACCTCTGGGAACCCTGATGGAAGTCACTAATTGACAATGGGAACTCTACTGCTGTGGCTCCCGAATCTGCAGGGGACATTTCAATCCAGGATACTTCCCCAACTTCATCCCGCGCCTCCAAAACAACTAGGGCTGAAATTTCACCCCTGACAGCTGCTGGCCAGGCAGACGCTCTCCATTGGAAATAATGGCTGCTACCATTTGTGCACTAGGGTTTTCACCAGGGATCATTGTTGAATTCAGGAGAAAGGTAAGTGAGCGTGGGATGGAAGTTTTCAGGAGGATGCAGGACGGGAGTGAGAGAGGAATCAGACTAAACGGTAGGGATAGTCACTCTCTGAAGAATCCCCCTTCTCTTGATCAGGCACTTTGTGCTACTGAATGGTTGCGAGGAAGCCCAACAGGGTTCACTTTCTGGTTTCCCCACACAGTGAATCTCCCATCTGTCATCAGTAGAATAACAGAAGATGACCGTAAGTAGTGCTTAATAGCTGAGATAAAGACCTCAAATGGCATCTGGGCAGGAAGACTGTCCTCGAAGCCTTCCCACCCATCCATAATCCAGGGGAGAGCAACAAACTCTCTAACCCTCATCTGAATCAAATATGGCACTTCCCCTTTGTGCATCATTTATATTGAAGAAAATAAAGTGTAGATCGAAGTATTTTCTGAATGATGAAAAGCTATAGGCTAAGGTAGATACAAAGCAATATCTTGGTCTGTCTACACAGATCACTAAAATGTTGTGGTCAGGTAAAATAAAATAATCAAAAAAGGGTGATGAAATGTTCAGCCTTTTTAACTGGGAGTCTAGAATATAAATAGAAGGGTGTTTTGGTGCAAGCCTGTTTAATTCACATTTGGACTACTGTGTACAGTTCTAACCACCACACTTTAGAAAGGCAATAAAAGTGTTGGAAGCAGTTCAGTGCAGCTTCGCTAGAATGCTACCATGTTTAGGTTAGCATTTTTAACTCTAAGGCTTTGGTAATGGAGAGAGATTACATGAGCTAGACTCGCATTCTCTGGAATACATACAAATAATTAAGGGATGACTTGATTGACGCTTTTAAGGTGTTGAAATAAATTCACAGGTTAGATGCAGAGAAATGTTTTCCACTGCTTAGGGACAAGGGACATAACCTCGAAGCAGAAGTGGACCACACAGGAGAGATGTTAGGAACCACTTCTTCACATGAAGGAGGATGTGACGGTCTCTCTCACTAAGAACAGCTTAAATAACAACTTAATTAAATCTGACATCAAAAGATTTCAGCCAGCGAAGAAAATTAAGGGATGTGGAGTTAAGACAAGTGGAGGTAGGATACAGAATGGTGAATAAATGGTGGAACAGTCTCAAAAGTGTCGAATGACCTGCTTATGTTTCTATGCTCCAATGCAGCTACAAGGATCTGAAGAACTCAAATGTGGAATTTAATGGCATTCTAACATAACATCTACAAGTGACTACCATTATTTATTGATAAGGAAAGGTGTGACGACTCAATAAAGTGTACTAGGTGCTGTGAGTTTGTTGTTACTGGATTGAAGTATTCAGCTATGTTTTTCATTTTTTGCTGTGTCATCCCATAGGCATGAAAATGTTGCCAAAATTCAGTCTAAAGAAGAATCTTTCTTACCTTGAGGGACTTGGATAGTCCCAGCACTGATACCTGATATGATATCAAAAATTAAACTCTTCTTAATGTTGTACTTCGGAAGCCATCCAATTATTGGGAAGAACTGAATGAGAAGGGCTTTGAGTCTGGCTGTTGAGCAGCTAGGGAATAGGAAAAAAACTGTTCAGGTTCTTCTGTCAAGTTGGATTGTAATAAAATACACTGTCCATATGTAAGCCTGGGAGCAATCAATGCATGTTTACTTTTTTTAAAAAAATTCAAACTTTTGAACTTTTGAAACCGAATCCAGACATTTTTTACAATGAAGATTTCTGGTGCCACGAAGTGTTTCATAAGAACTAGAAGCTGGAGTAGGCCATTTAGCCTGCTATTTAATAAAGTACTTGACAATACAGCAGAATGTTCCACCAAGTAGTGAAGTGGGATTGAGCTCTCTTGTATCCTTGTCTTATAAATAATTTAGCCAATCTGTTTGGACATGTTTCCAGTGCCACGTGAAAACGAGGTAAGAAATAGGGAGAGAGTGCAGCTAAACACATGGCTACAGGGCTGGTGTAGGAGGGAAGGCTTCCATTATGTGGATAATTGGAGCACATTCTGGGGAAGGTGGGACCTATGAAGATGGGTTGCACTTGAACCGGAAGGGCACAAATATCCTGGGAGGGAGGTTTGCTCAAGCTATACGGGATGGTTTAAACTAGATTGGCAGGGGGTGTGGAACCGGATTTATAATTCAGAGGATGAGGTATTCAGCCTTCCAACAGACACAACAGGGAGTGAGGTTGTTTCTAAAGAAATGCAGTTGATGGAGCGTAATTGCGGACACCGAGATGGTTGAGGTGTGTATACTTCAATGCTAGAAGTATCAGAAATAAGGTGGATGAACTTAGAGCATGGGTCGATACTTGGAACTACGATATTGTGGCCATTTCAGAAACTTGGGCAACTCAGGGAGAGGAATGGTTACTGGAAGTTCCGGGATTTAGATGCTTTAAAAGAAATGGGGAGGGTGATAAAAGAGGCAGGGGAGAGGCATTGCTAGTCAGGGCTAGTATAGCAGCTACTGAAAGGCAGTTCGAGAATGATATGTCTACAGAGTCAGTTTGGGTTGAGGTCCAGAACAAGAAAGGAGCAGTCAGTTTGTTGGGGGTTTTTTACAGACCCCCTAACAGTTGCAGAGAAGTAGAGGAGTGGATTGGGAGGCAGATACTGGAAAGGTGCAGAAATCACAGGGTTGTAGTCATGGGTGACTTCAACTTTCCAAATATTGATTGGAAACATTTTAGTTGTAATAGTTTAGATGGAGCGGATTTTGTCCAGTGCGTTCAGAAAGGATTCCTGACACAGTATGTAGATAGACCAACACGAGGAGAGGCCACTTTGGATTTGGTGCTTGGCAATGAACCGGGCCAAGTGTTAGACCTGTTGATAGGAGAGCATTTTTGCGGTAGTGATCATAACTCTGTTACTTTTACAATAGTAGTGGAAAAGGATAGGTACATACAGCAGGGTAAGGTTTATAATTGGGGGAAGGGTAATTACAATTCTGTTAGGCAAGAACTGGGTAACATAAATTGGGAATAGATGCTGTCAGGGAAAAGCACTATTAAAATGTGGAGATTGTTTAAGGAATGCAAACTGTGTGTGCTCGATATGTTTGTCCCCAGCAGGCAGGGAAGTTGCGGTCAAGTGAGGGAGCCTTGGTTCTCAAGAGAGGTCGAATGACTGGTTAAGAGGAAGAAGGATGCTTATGTAAGGTTTAGGAAACAAGGAACGGAAAAGGCTGTACAGGGATACAAGTTATCCAGGAAGGAGCTGAAGAAAGAGCTTTGAAGAGCTATAAGGGGGCATAAGAAAACCTTGGCAGATAGGATCAAGGAAAACTCCAAGGCTTTTTACACATACCTGAGGAATAATAGAATGACCAGAGAAAGGGCCGATCAAGGATTGTAAAGGGAATTTGTGCACGAAGTCTAAAGAGAAAGGAGAGGTCCTTAATGATTACTTTTCTTCGGTATTCACAACTGAGAGGGACCTAGTTGTAGAGGAGGACAGTGTGAAACAGGCTGGTAGGCTAGAGAAGGTCGATGTTAGTAAGGAAGATGTGCTAGGAATTTTGAGGAAGTTGAAGATAGATAAGTCCCCCGGGCCTGATGGGATTTATCCAAGGATTCTATGGGAAGCGAGGGAAGAGATCGCAGGGCCTTTGGCGACGATCTTTTCGTCCTCACTGTCCACGGGTATAGTGCCGGAAGATTGGAGAGAGGCAAATGTCATTCCCTTGTTCAATAAAGGGAATAGGGATAACCCCGGAAATTTCAAGCCAATTAGTCTTACATCGGTGGTGGGCAAATTTTTGGAAAGGGCTCTAAGAGATAGGATTTATGATCCCTTGGAAAGGCACAGTTTGATTTGTGATAGTCAGCATGGTTTTGTGAGGGGTAGATCATGCCTCACAAACCTTATTGAATTCTTTGAAGAGGTAACCAAACACATGGATGAAGGTAGAGCAGTGGATGTGGTATACATGGATTTAAGTAAAGCGTTTGATAAGGTTCCCCATGGTAGACTGATGCAGAAGGTAAGCAGGCATGGGATAGGGGGAAATGTGGAAGATTGGATTCGGAATTGGCTGACCCTTAGAAGACAAAGGGTGGTAGTGGATGGAAAATATTCAACATGGTGCTCAGTTACGAGTGGTGTACCACAAGGATCTGTCCTGGGTCCTCTTCTATTTGTGATTTTTGTAAATGATTTGGATGTAGGAGTGGAAGGGTGGGTTAGCAAGTTCGCGGACGATACAAAGGTGGGTCGCGTTGTGGACAGTGCGGAGGGCTGTTCTAGGTTACAAAGGGACATTGATAGGATGCAGAGCTGGGCTGAGAAGTGGCAGATGGAGTTTAACCCTGAAAAGTGTGAGGTGATTCATTTTGGAAGGACAAATTTGAAAGCAGAATACAGGGCTAACGGAAAGATTCTTGGCAGTGTGGAGGAGCAGAGGGATCTTGGGGTTCATGTTCACAGTTCCCTGAAAGCTGCCACCCAGGTGGATAGAGTTGTTAAGAAGGCGTATGGTGTGTTAGCTTTCATTAATAGAG
>NC_063356.1:11956515-12019022 GCF_021869965.1 Rhincodon typus
GGATGAACACAGCAGGCCAAGCAGCATCATAGGAGCAGAGAGGTGCTGCTTGGCCTGCTGTGTTCATCCAGCCCTGCACCTTGTTGTCTCTGGAGTATTGTGTCCAGTTCTGGTCGCCTCATTACAGGAAAGATGTGGAAGTGTTGGAAAAGGTGCAGAGGAGATTTACCAGGATGTTGCCTGGAATGGAGGGAAGGTCTTACAAGGAAAGGTTGAGAGAGCTAGGGCTTTTCTCTTTAGAACGACAAAAGATGAGAGGTGACTTGATAGAGGTGTACAAAATGATCAGAAGTGTAGATAGAGTGGACAGCCAGAGACTTTTTCCGAGGGTGGAGGTAGTTATTATGAGGGGGCATAGTTTTAAAGTGAGTGGAGGTAGATACGGGGGAGACATTAGAGGTAGGTTCTTTACTCAGAGAGTGGTAGGGGCGTAGAATGCATTGCCGGAGAGGGTAGTGGAGTCGGCCTCATTAGGGGCATTTAAGCGGCTATTAGATAGACATATGGATGATAGTATAAGGTAGGGGTGGAGGTAGATAGACCTTAGGATTAGGGTAAAAGTTCGGCACAACATCGTGGGCCGAAGGGCCCCTACTGTGCTGTACTGTTCAATGTTCTATGTTCTATGTTTTAATGCACCTCTGGGGCAGGTGAGACTTGAACCCAGGCCTTCTAAGCCAGAGGTAGGGACATTACCACTGTGCTATCAAATGCACAAAATAGCAATAGTGAGAATCATAGTCAGTAGGATGATAGCATAAACCCTGTCTGATTGCCTGCCTCCATTTCCAGCACAGGGACACCAATGCCAATTATAAAGTCACTGCATTGTACCACCCAGTATACCAAGGAAGTGACCTTTTTTTTCAGTTGATGTTGAGAGTTACTGAGAGTCAAAGGAACCAAGATGAAAGCATTCAGATTGGTCAACAAACTCAAGGAACAAGATTGCTACCTGGCAATAATGCCAGATGCAAAAAAAAAAGTGGGCATTTAAATTACTTTCCAAAGTTCAAAATGAGATGGTCATTTTAAATGATGCCCATTTACCTGAACAATTTCTTTGCTTTTTGTGAATGGGGGTAACTCCTGATTTTCTTCTGGTATTCTTCATCAAAGTCAGGAATTGTATAAACTGATCGGTCAACAATGTAACGCGGACGGAAATGCATCTCGCTCAAAACCCTGTAGAGTAATCAAAATGCAGATAATGATAAACTAATTATCAAGTTTCCAGCTCTTCAGGTGACTATTGGAATGATGCATTGACTGGATTTATGGAGAACATGTAACAAATATCCCAGGTAGAAAAGAATGGGCGAATTCCTGCTTTAGGCTGTATCTGATTCTTTCTTCTATGTTGCCAAATTTCATCCCAGTAATGACCGCCCAGGAACTGGCCATTTGAACATCCAGATTTGTCTTGACTTAATTGTTAGCACTCTCACCTCATTGCATATATTCCATTTAATTGGCTGTAAAATGTTTCGAGATGTTCTACAGTCAAGAAGGCAGTATATCAATGTAAATCTTTATCCATTTAATTTGGCCCAACTAGTTCATGTTGGTGATTATTCTCCAGATAGGTGCCCTTGCACACTTCTTTCTTCCCTCATATATCTACTTAATGTTCTTTAAATAATATAATTCACTATTCTACTCAACTACATCTTGTTGTCACAAGTTCCACCTTTACACATTTTCTGGGTGAAGAAAGTTCTGCTTTAATTTTATCTGGAGTCTGTTTATGTGGGGAATGAGGGTGAATTCTGTGCTTGTTCTTGGCAGGTGTGTCAGTGTCAGCGATCAGTAACATCAAAGATTTCCATGCCTGGCCTAGTGTGTGATAACTCTAGGCAACTTCAAAGTGTTCTCCACACCCATAGGAGGCAACAGATTCTACTGTCCCAATGCCCTTTTACGGGGGAGGCAACGGCCTAGTGTTATTATGGCTGTCAATCCAGAGATTCAGGTAATGTTCTGGGGGCCCAAGTTCACATCCCGTCAGAGCAGGTGGTAGAATTTGAATTTTAAAAAAATGTGGAATTAAGAGTCTAATAATAACTGTAAATTCATTATCAATTGTTGGAAAAAACCCATCTGGTTCTCTAATATCCTTTAGGGAAGGAAATCTGCCATCTTTACCTTGCCTGGCCTATATGTGACTCCAGACAATCAGCAATGTGGTTGACTCTTAACTGCCCTCTGGGCAATTAGGGATGGGCAATAAATGCTGGACTAGTGACAGCCTCATTGCGTGAATTAATTTAAAAAAAGGGAGGTTGGTGGGTAGAGATTACATGGGGAGATTACAGCTTACATCAGTAAACCACATGGTCCAAGTGGTATGGATCTCAAGATTA
This sequence comes from Rhincodon typus, assembly GCF_021869965.1. NCBI lineage: Eukaryota > Metazoa > Chordata > Chondrichthyes > Orectolobiformes > Rhincodontidae > Rhincodon > Rhincodon typus. The sequence goes on from NC_063356.1 coordinate 11,958,879, forward strand.
AACATATGCTTCAAGCAACTCTGCAACACAACGAGTGTAAGAGAGTAGAGGATAGGTATGTAATTCACAATTAAGAGGTCTCCCTCTTGAACATAAATGCTTGTCTTGACCTCATCCTTATTAAAAATGCCTAAGCAGTTAAACTGGTCACAATCAACAGTGAAGAGGCATTTGTCCTGGTGTTGAGTTTAAAATTATTAAGGAGTCCATCGATTTTAGCCTCTTCTTGCCAAAACAACTGGTTTTATGGATCACCAATTTCGCCTGGGAATAGATGTGATATACTTTCCATTGCTCTGCCTAACCAACATCCTGTTGTGAGTAGCTATTTGATATTCATTGCTCTCTAATTGTATTCTGATTCTGTATGTCTTCTGAAAGTGATCGCTTTTTTACAAACATAACATTTTTTAAAAATAGCTAGGTACTGTTTGTACCTGTGAGGTTTCCTTGTTCCACAGCACTGAGACCAACTCTGATTAACTGCTCAAATGAAAACAAGGTATTCTGGATTGTGCAGATCTGAAATAAAAACAGCAGTTCAGAGAAACTCAGCAGTTCTGAGCTAAACTCATAATATATCAGGCTCAATGTTTTGAATCCAATATGACTTTTCTTCAAAACCCCAATTTCTGAAGAAGAGTAATATCAGACTTGAAACATGAGCTATTTCTCTCTCCACAGATGCTGCCCGACCTTCTGAGTTTCTCCAACACTAATTGTTTTTATTTCTGAATGTCTGTTGACTGAACTAATCATTTCTTACGTGTGTCTAGCTGTTTGAATCTTACAATCTGAGTGGATGCTGTTTCTTTCCTGTGATAATATTGCCCTTTTCCTCTCAGGATTTCTCCATTGTTCTTTCTAATTTCTAATTCTGAATGGCATTCTCCAAAGTCGAATCATCTTTGGTCATGAATTTGACAAAGACTTACCAGCAATTACAACAACAATTTTGTTTCATAAAAACTGAAAGAACCACGGATGCTGTAAATCAGAAACAAAAACAGAAATTGCTGGAAAAGCTCAGCAGGTTTGACAGCATCTGTGGAGAGAAATCAGAGTTATCATTTCGGGTTGAGTGACCCTTCCTCAGAAGGGCCTGAGTTCTGAGGAAGGGTCACTCGACCTGAAATGTTAACTCTGAATTCTCTCCACAGATGTTGCTAGATCTGCTGAGCTTTTCTAACAATTTTGTTTCCTTTGACATCTGATTTCAAAAATGCAATAGTCACATTTCTTCAACATTCTATATAGCTTATTAATAAAGTTATCCATAGATTCCCCTGAATACTGAATTCTTCTGTTAAATCTGTTATTTAAAGAATTGTATTTGTTGTATTAATAAAATAATTGTTAAAAGCTTTTAGAAATTCATCAAATGTATTTGCAGCTTCTTTTATGCTTTGGAAGCTTTAACATCATCAGTCACTGTTCTAATTGAATGCAAAATTATGTTTGATGTTTCAGCTTCTGACTTAGTGTCCAATTTGGAAGCATACCTATATCTTAAGAACTGTTTTCTCCAAGATGTCCAATTCTGTGTTCTACTTGGCTCATATTTGAAATTAAATCTGCTTGACAATATTGTATTTGTATATTGACCATATCTTTCCATAATTACTTACTGTTCTTCTTCTAAAGGTGCTTAATTCTGCTGTATCTCAATGTTGTTTTATTCTCCTTGCTTTAAATTATTTCAGTTCTGCAGCATAATAATTCTACTATTGAGTACAGTTGTACTGGACAGTTTTCCTGTGCTTATACATTTGAAGTAGAAGATTCCTGCCTTTTGCAAGTAAAATCTATAACTTCCACATTGTGCACATACAGTGGATGATTCCTGACTTTTCACAGCTTAATGAATAATTCCCATTTTCTTTAAGGCTACACAGAAAAAAATCCCACTGCCTGCAGCTTTAAAGATAATCCAGTTATCTCAATTGCTTTACTGAGTGAATCTTGTGACCTGCGGCTTTATAAGATGAATCTGATTCTTTTTAGCAGATTTCCCTCAATGACCTGGACTGTTTGCTGTGCTGCAAATAATTCTAATTGTCTTATGTTCTTTTTCCTGGATGAGTCCCACTGTCTGCAATCTTAATAAATTCTTCTCGCCATTACAATATTGGATAATAGTTGATCTCCCAGTTTCTTCTGTGACTTCAATTGTCTCCTAATTGTTTTCTTCTGCTAGGCTTTGTCTGCCTAGCCTTCTATTTTGTTCCTTCATTTCTTTAATTCTGGTTTCATGTTCTTCTCCATGTTACAACCTCATTATTGACTTACTTCTGTGGCCCTGACTTTAGATGCTGTAACTATGCCTCATAGTATCTGCTTGCAGTGGCAACACATTCATTATGAGTTTTATGCATTTTGCGTACTTCTAGGTTTCTCAGCCGATAAATGTGCCACACACCTTAAAGCTTTCCCCTTCCCTCCAGGGATTTCAATTTTACTCATGGAGCCTTCAATATCTTTTCACTCTCTGGCTGAAGATTGACATGTGATCATTCCAACAGTTCATCAACACCCAATGCAAACTATAACTGCCAAGTGTGACCAGTGTTCCAGTTCCATGCAACTTCTAGCTCACATTTGCTCACACTCTTCTCTAATCAGCTCTGAAATGTTTTCAGCATTAACTTTCAAATCTACCTTGTGAATTCTTGCCACAAATTGCTCCGCTGCAGGCTTCTGGCCTGTTCAGCTCTTTCAACTATTGGTTGTCAGTAGAAGTTGCCCTCTTAATTCTACATCCTCAGCTAAGCAGAATCTGTACATCTTTCTGTTTGGTGTAAATCATATTCCAATCTCCACCACTGCTCACCATGTATGATAGATTCTCACTAATTGACTGAGTTTTGTCTGAGCTAGCTGTACTCTCAGTCACAATAATGTTGCCATCATCCTCTTTTTAGGTTGGGATCTATCAGGCCTGCTTTGCTCAGTGTTGTAGTGAAAATCCACTAAGTTGTCTAACTAGAAGAGGCTCATGTCTTAAAGAAGCTGCAGCTTATCACATGATAGCAATCAGGTACATGTTACATTGGTTTCAATATACATTGTTACTAAGACTGTGAGGAGACACATCGATGGATCTATCTCCTTTGAGATCCAGAGCTGTTATTCTGCTGAAGTCTACAAGGCACCATTCTATTAGATGGTTCCTATTGCACTTCTCAGCATGAACCCTTTCAGAACCAAACTCTTTCTAGAACTGTGTATATTATACAGATCAGTTTGTGCAGCTGATATGTAGCCATTAGGATCTGGGATTGTTCCACATGATTCCACATAACATCCGTATACCTGGCAATGCTAGTACAACCCTTTACTGATCAGTGTCCATTGGAATAGTGTGATCTTTCATGTTCGTATACCGTGCGCTGTAAGCAGCGCATTGAGTACACTGCATTGTGTTGTACAGGACACCCCTTAAAAAATTCAATCTCTGTATGAAGAAATGTTTGGGAAATCTTCTTGTAACCATTCTTTATCTGATGAAAACAAAAATGCTGGAAATCACAACGAGTCAGACAGTGTGCGTGGACAGAGAGCGCAAGCTAATGTTTTGAGTCTCGACGACTCTTCATCAGACCAAAACTATGCCAGTCTCAATTTAAAAATTTGCAACTTATCTAATATTGATTTCCGTTTGTGGAAGAGAGTTTTAAATTTCTAATATACTTTGTGTGATGAAGTGTCCCTTACTTTACATCTGGAAAGGTCTGCTTCTATTCAATTGGCTCTAGTCACTAGGTTTCATCTAATTTACACCACCTGTCCCTCTTAATATCTTGAAAACATCAATCAGATTTCCCCCAAACATTGTGAATGAATTCCTTGTATTTTAACTCTTGGAGAACAGATGTCATTCCAGTAAATTTGTGTTCTCTCCAAATGGTTTAAATGCAGATGAGGGTTTGGGACAGTGTAGGGAATGTTAGACTGAGAATGATGGGTGCCTGTGGTCACACCAAGAGCTTTGAGGAGGGACACTTGCAATAGGTACTGCTGTGCCAAATAGGAAAAAAAAAGAATTGTCTTCAGGCCAATCACCAAGCAGAGTGCTGCTGAGGACAGATCCTCCACTTGTGGAGAATAAAAGGCAAAGGTGACACCAGAGAGTTCTTTGCTGCTGGAAGTTCATTTGATTATATTTAGAAGGTGATGTGAAGGGAACTTATTTGAAAAGATTCATCCTAGGTAGTCAGGGGGAGGAAATCCTGCTAAAGCTGAAAGGGAGCTTGGGACTTTAATCACAAGATTCCATTTCTGCTTAATGAACCAGATAGTTTAGCCCTGCCATTATGACAGACGTTATTCACAAACAATTGTTTTAACAACGGCCAGCCAGGCAAATAAAAAATCTATTCATTAGTCTCTGATGACATTGACACTGAAATTCCTCGTCTCCTTCCAAATTCCCTTCCTGTTACAATCCGAACGTATAAAATTCAAAGGTAGCTGCCTGAAGGCTATGACCTTTAAATTCCAAAGGCTGGGAGTCCATTTGCATAATGCAATTTGTGGTGGAGGCATAAGATTTTGGGGGTGGGCATACGTCAATCTGAGGATAATACCATGCAGTACATCCAAACCTTGCCCCATATTTGCACTAACATCTTGGACCTTTCCACGAGTTGAGTCCATTCATTATCATTAGAACGTGTGGACGATGCAGAAACAGGTCATTTGCCACGCACCAGTACTTACATTCTACATGATCTTCCTTCCAGCCCAAAAAAAATCCTTCTACTATTTTCTCCCATTTGTGTCTGCCTAGCTTCCTCTGAAATGCATTTATGCCGGTTGTTTCACATTCCCATATTCTCAACAGATATGGGTAAACCAGGTTCACTGGAACTATATGCGGGATTTGTTAATAACCATCTTCTCTTTATGGAAACCAAGTCCCACGATTCTTGGAATCATCACAAATGATTTTTGAACAATCTTATAGAAGTGCACAAAATTCCACAACTTACCTAATTTTCAGACCCAGGATGACATAAAGCATGGGCCAGATTTCTGTATTTAACTAGAATTACTATTAATTACAAGGAAGTAGACTCTAGATACAGGTAACCAGTTATCAACTGTTGGCATATAACTTACCAGTTAAAATTCTAACCACTTTATAAATTCTCCCTTACTTACTCACAGGCAAGAAATAAATAATGGGAATGAAGGGCAGAGGGACAGGCTTGAAAGGCAGTTCAGTGGTTTCTGTTTACAGTGTTGCTAAAATGATTCTTTTGCTGATCAAAACATTGCTTCTCAGTATTTTTTTCTCCAAAAGTTTCCATTGGTTTGCAAGAGGTACAAGGTGCATGTTTCATACTTATGAAAAGGTTTCTGACTTATTAATAAAAAGTCACATCTTACTGCAACTGCTGAAGCAAAGACAAACTGATATTCTTCAGGCTTAAAGTGGCTTTTACTGCAGAGAGCAGGGAGATCTCCTGAGTTTATGGAGATCTGAAAGCTTCTCACCATTTTGTTCAAAGCCTTAAGGCTTTCAGTTACCTGAGAACCAATCATATATTGGCTGCTCGGCAGAAGGCCTTTGTCATGAATAACTGGTCACCAGCCACAGACCAATCAGATACTTGTTGCTGCCTGTGTAAACAATGCTTACAATGAGTGTCTAGATACATGTCTTGATGGATGCTTGGAAATTTTATCACCTGTGTCAATTTGGCCCAGTCTTTTAAATTCCACATTTGCAATATTTTATAATAGTTAACTGTAAACAAAACTAATCAAATAAAATTGAACAACAAACATTTGTTTAATGTCATGTGACTTATTTTCATGCCAGCTGCTCATAACCATGACCAGGAAATGGATCTTCAACTCCTGGAGATTCAGAACAATCCTGGAGGATACACCTGTCTGAATAAACAAAACTCGTCCTACACACAAGGTTGATTTATGCTGAAAGGAAGTCTTTACTTGAAGAATGTGGTTTTCACTTCTCCAAAATGCGGAATACAATTGTTAAGTGTGACACACTTGGTAACGCTCTTACCCCTGGGTCACCACACCTTTCTTCATCATATGTTTATCTAGCTTCACCATAAATGCATTTATAGTTATGGGTTTGAGATGCATTCCAGAGACTTAAACACGATAATCCAGGCTGATGCTCTAACGCAATACTGAATGCAGCCTTGTCAGTGTGCCATCTTTCCAATGACATCTTAAAAGATCCCATCCAACGTTTTTGAAGGAGAACAGTGGAGTCATTCTTGGTGTCTTGGCCAATATTTATCCCTCAATAAACATCACAGAAACAAATGATCTGAATTGTTTCACATTGTGAAGCTTGCTTTGTGCAAATTGACCGCCACATTTCATTACATTAATGACTATACTTCAAAAATTACATAATTCACTGTAAAATGCTTTAAGACATCCTGAGGTCATGAAAAGTGTGGTATAACTGTTATTATCTGCAAGAAGGTACATTTTGGTATCTTTCTCCATTTGCATTATGACCAGACCACTGGGCAAAGCTCCCCAAGTTATTAAAGTATTAGAGGAATATCCTAAATCATTATGCTCTCTGGGTGAGGGGTGAACTGGCATTCCTTCTTAATTTACCCTTGCCTTTGGTTGATTGCAGCAAGGTTAATTCAAAAGGGTTCTTCCCTTGTAGATGTGTTTCACCAAACTAATGACTGAATGTGAAAAAGAACGAAAATGCAACATACATACACACAGATTAGGAATAAGATGAGTCCAACAATTGATAGGAATGAAAAGATATAGGGATCAGTCTATTTGGGTGGTCATGAAGAGTAGATAATGGAATGTTTGTGGTTGAACAGTTGTTTCCGGGATGCTTGGCTTTGCAGTTAGTTGAAATTCTTTTGACTTGTTTCCTTTTGACTGATTGTCTAGCAGCACAGAGAGTGAGAGAGTTCTTTTGTTGTCCTATTTGTTTTTCTCTGGAATGTTAGCTAGCTAGCATCTAGCGCTCAGAGTTGAAGATTCCATTTACCTGCAATGCAGGGGTGAATAGTGGGTTATTTTTTGACTATGGCCTTCAAAGCACACTAGTGCTTAAGCCCAGGCATGAACACCTCAGTTCCCCAGAACTGTTCCACTAGCACACACAGAACAAGTTTGCAATTAATTTCTAATTCCTTTATAGTTTTGTATATTCCTAAAAGGGTAGAACATAAAAATGTATGCGAGAGGCAGATTTCTGTTAAGAGGGGAGATTAGTCTGCTCCCCCATCATTGTTACTTCCTATTACGACTGTCTCAGTTTGAAATTTCCCTGACACTCTATAGATGTGACATTCCATGGGTCCCACAGAGAACATTGCTAGCCAGCATTGAATTTACATCAGCAGTTTTTTTAAATGCCTATAGTAGCATGTTTTTATTTCAAGAAAAACACATTTTTGGAATTAAAAGTTAAAGAGTGCTCATAGGACACCTGAGTTCTGATGCCAATATCGCAGCACTAACTATTATTTTGGTTTCCATCTCTGCTTTTAAACTTTTACATCAGGTTTTAACATTTCCCCATATTAAGTCTGTTTTTCCAAGACAGCCAAACGTTGGAACCATGGAACTGAGGAAACATTTCCAGTTTGTTTTGTCAATATTTTGAATGGAGTGTGAAGTGTAAACTCTATTTGATGTGATTCAGTCTCATGATACTCTTGCACACTGACTAAATACTTATAAGTTGCAAATTAGTGACAGGTAATTCTGTGGCCCCCTTGGTTGTCTTTTTGATTGTTAGTCACATTCCAAATGAAGACATTTTCTTTTAACTGTTTTCTTCTTAACTTAGCTGAGATCTTTTGGGATCCAAACAAATTTACAAACATATATAGACTCTATAATGGCATATTGAGCAGTAGAATGATCTGTGTCAGATTTGTACATGTGCTCTGCTTAGCATTTATTTGAGGCAGATTTTTCAAATATCTGAAATGAGGGTTTCTGGGGCTTCCGTTCCTAACAACCCTTGAGTATATCCACTCTCGTGGATGCCAAGGGTTCAAGAAGGTGACTTACCACAACTCTCTCAAAAACAACTAGGGATGTGCAATAAATAATAAACTGGCTACTAATGGCCACATCGAGTGAACAAATTTTTGAGAAAAGGTCTCATTTTGATGTCAACTCGTTTGTAAAATTGGTTCAAATAAATTGATGCTTGTGTTATCACAAGCTCTGCTTAGTGCTTAACATATTACAGCTATCTAAGTGATTCATAAAGGCTGTGGTGGAAGCCTGCAAACAAAGTCTTTTTTAACTTGCCTTCACATGGAGCCAGAATAAGTAGAAGAGTCTTCACATGAAGACTGCAACCATCATACTAACTTTACTTCCACTATGATCCCAGTGGATGGTAATATCAGACAAGTCGGAATTCAGAATGAAGCCTGGCTCGATAAATTTTTAGTTGAAATTGTTGTAGTTTTATTGTCATGCTGGCCAGTCACTGGACATATTAACAAAAGGCTGCCAATGTTTGTTTAATGAGAAAAGAAATTTATTACACAAAGGAAAAAGTGAACAAAGTTACTCATATATGCAACAATTTAGAAAGATCTTGACATAAACAACAAAAACAAAGTTTTAACCCTCTTCCCAGCACTATCCTCTGCAGTCACTCAGTCCCACCACAGTACTACTCCTGACTTAACTTGTTAATTGCTTTCTCAAATGACTCTTTCCAGCTGTTCTCCTTCGACTGCAGAGGCAGCTTAAGACTTCTTTTCTGCTCTGATCGCCTGGATACTTCTTTCAAGTTCTGACATTCTGGTGATTTCCAGCAACTCTCACATGCTGGAGGCTACTACAAACTAAACTCTCTCTATTTGGTGACATCTAAAAATTACAAAATTACCTTTGTGTGCGGGTGACTTCGCTTCTTCTGAATTCAATCTACCAATAGCCCTTAGCCACCAATTTCATAAAAGCCAACGTTATAAACATGCAGCAATTAACTCCCTAGATAGCTGGTCTTGTCCTTTACCTTAAATTACATGCTTTCTTTGGAAAAGCTAGCTTGAGTTCACTGACCAAAGTTACCTTCTGACCTTTGTTTTTAAAAAAAGTCACCTACACAGAACAGAAAAAAACTAAAATTGATTTTTTCCTCCACTTTCAAATCTATGTTTGCAAATAATGATAACATACTACAAATCTATATCACAATTCCAAACCCCTCCACCAACCAGAGATTAGGGCCTTTCTGATGGGCTAAGTGGACACTTTGGCTGTAACTCTGATGGCAAGGCCTTGGACTCTCTAATGGTTGCATTCAGTTTTGGGAGCTTATCAATGCAGCCAATCCACCCTAAGAAACCTGTCCTTTTAAATTGCCAAATTAAAACCAACTTTAACAATCTTTACCTTTACCCAACCCGGCCTATAACCCGAGGGAAAGTTCTGTAAAATTTCTCTCAGCCCTTCCCAAAAGATAAATAAAGCAAAGTATTAGAATCCGTGACTAACTTAACATTCTACATCACACACCCAAAACTGGTATATTGATTGTGACTTAAGCTGTTGACAAATCGTTTTGCCCTTTCCTGGTGTCCACTTACAGGTTTTGCAAAATTTCACATGGTGCTCTACATCTCCCAGACTGCATGTGTTCTCACCTTATCAGCCTCAAAAGCTCGTGACTACACTTCAAACAGCCAAAAACATTCCAAACAAGAGCCCACACTGACACCTCAGGTTGAACCCATGTACCTTCAATTGGAAGACATTATACATATACCCAGGCACTTTTTTTTGGGTCTGACTCTCACCAGAAACATTGTGGCAACTCTTGCTGTCAGTTGTACCAACAGGAACACAGTCCCATAATAGGTCACAGCGTTATTTATGTTTTATGTGTGGTTACTTGTGCAGAAATTATTTTTAAGACTTAACGATAGCAATAAAACAGTCTATTGTGTCCTGATTAGCTGTGAAAAAAGGATGAACTTTTTGTGGATATACATGGCTAAGTGTGCTGTGGTGTTGCTTGACATGTTTGATGAAATCACTAGCATACAGTAACTATTCAAATATCAATAAAGTCATGGGTTCCTTTGAGTATTGAATATTCCCTCAATACAATAGAATAATAATATCTAAGAAGTGTTCAGATGTGCACTTGTGATGCCAAGGCATAAAAGGCTACAAGACCAAGTGCTGGAAAATGGGATTAGAATAGTTAGGTGGTTGTGTGTGACTGGTGTAGGTAGGATGGGCTGAAGGGTCTTTTTTCTGATCTGTTTCTCTGCGACCACGGTGACGTGAAATGGATAAACCATTATGGAAATTCACAGCAAGACAAGGATGGGAATAACTTGGGAGGACTATCATTCGCTTAATTTTCTTCATCAGTTCCTTCATTTCCACTGGGTCCAAATCTTGGTCCCAAACCAATATCTTTGTAGAAGCACCATTAACACAATTACCACTTTTAGCAAATGACCAACTATTACCTTTACAGAGCAACCAAGAGCAAGCAAGGCCTGTATTCCTTGATCAAATAGTTATAAACTGAAAAAATATTTTAGTTACGAATTGTCTTCGGTTCTATAAAGATTTAGCTATTTTGGTTGATATAGGCAAAACTTGGAAGAACAGGGAGGCAGTAAATGATTAGGTTATAAATGCGTTAATAGATAGTGGAAAGAGACAGCTAATGATTTTGAAAGCCAGCAAGAAGAATGACATTTCACTTCCAGATGAAGTATTATAACTTGGCAATGGAAGATCATCAAAGTGATAAAACAACAGTGAAGCGACACCAAAAAAAAGGGAAGCAAATTGGAGTATAAATGAAAAAGCTGAAGAAAGTGGATATGGTTTCACATTGGGGTTGAAATGTGCTGGGTGACATTAAATAATGAATACATCGATGCCTTTGAGTGAAATATCTGTGATATTATATATTAATGTGCTTAACTAACTCAGTTAACACTTCTGTGAAAATGGAAAGCAAACAATGGACCGTCTGCAAGTTTCCCTCCAAGTCACACATCATCCTGACTTGGAAATGTATTACCGTTTCTTCAATCCCACTGGGACAAGATCTTGGGACTCTCTTCCTAACAGCACTGAGGCTCTCCACATACCTACTGCAGTGAATTCAAGTTGACAGCCCACTGCCATCTTCTTCAGAACAATCAGAGATGGCCAATGAATGCTGATGTATCTATAAGACCATAAAACATTGGAGAAGAAGCAGGCCATTCAGCCCATCAAGTCTATTACTACACCTAACGAGATTATGTCTGACTCAACAATCCACAACTCGATACTCCAGTCTCGACCCCACAACCCTCGATTACCTCACAAAAATTTGTCAGTCTCAACTGATTTCCCCATCCACTTTCACCTTTCAATAATTCTTCGCTGCTTTTTATCCGGCAATGTTTATATGCCATAAATGAATACATCAAAAAGAAATTTGATTTAAATTGTCCCATTCAAGCAGTGTAGATTTAATTTCATTGCCTCGTCACAGCCTGTCTAATAATAGCCTTTTAATGGCTTACCTTGCACAGACCAACATTTCATAGCCTGACATTTTGTGGTCTATCTCTTCCTGGACTATTTATCTTGGCCTGCCTTACACAGCCTGCTTTTCTCGGCTGACCTATATTGTCTCCCACCATTTTCACTCCACCCTTATAACATCATTTGAAAGGGCATCAACTAAACGGAAGAAATACTTGTCCTTTTATTAAATAAACTGTCATTGACTACATTTCAAACGTGACTAACACTGTTATATATTTTATTACTGCTTATATTTTCACTCATTTCCTGAATGGGCTATTTTATTGCTGTGAGTTTTAAAAAAGGATTGTTAAAAAATTAATCTCTATCTGATTCTGTTTTCCTGAAACTCTTGCAAACACTGACTTTGTCACGCCCAGAAACACAAAACTGGTTTTCGATTTGGATGCTTTGCCTGATATGCTGAAACTGTGGCTGCAAGTAATTTATAAAATGGTAACACTGTGACCCCTAAACTTCAAAGAGAGGTTTCACTGGTATCTGTTGCACTAACCTTTCCACATATGTTACATTATAGGAGCATAGCACATGGGTAGGCCATTCAGCCCCTCAAGCCCATCCTTGCATTCACTTAGATGTTGGCTGATTTAGATTTAGTTTTAGTTTTATTGTTGTATGTATATAAAAATACAGTGAAAATTGTTTTTTGCATGTTAAGCACACAGTGTCACCACACTCCAGTATGGCATAGTGGTTAGCACTGCTGCCTCAAGGGACCCAAGTTCAATTCCAGCCTTGGGCAACTGTCTGCATGTTTTCATGTTTGCATGTTCTCTCTGTTTCTGCCAGGTGCTCTGATTTCCTCCCACAGACATGTAAATTAGGTGGATTGGCCATGCTAAATTGTCTATAGTGTTCAGGGATGTGTAGGTTAAGTTACGTAAGCCATGGGAAATGTAGAGTTGTAGGGTAGGGTAATGGGTCTGGGTGGGATGGTCTTCGGATGGTCAATATGGACTTGTTGGGTTGAATTGTCTGTTTCCCCACTGTGGGGATTCTGTTCTGTTAACCAAGTATGATGCAAGATTTTACTGTAATAGAGTTCATCTTTGTCTCTTCTTCTTGTTCCTCCTTTGCTGCTCCTCCAGAAGCTGTGTGACATGGACAGAGTTTCGGTTATGGGTTTGTCTCTGCTGTTGCTACCACTACTGCAACTGAGCTGGAGCCAAGGGCCTTGTTTCATATTTCCTTTTTCCTGTTTCCCATCCAACGCTCCTTCAGACACTGCTACAGGTCATCAGTCGCCGGGCTCCTGGCTCTGGGCTCCTCCTCTCGTGATATCTTAACTCAACCTACTAATGGAATCCCATAGAATGGGATCGCTACAGTGTGAAAGCAGGCCATTCAGTCCATCAAGTCCATACCAACCCTCTGGAGAGCACCCCACTCAGACCCACCCCCTACCTTATCCATGTAACCCTGCATTTTCCACGGCCTATCCACGTAACCTGCACATCTTTCGACTGTGGGAGGAAACTGAAGCACCCAGAGGAAACCCACGCAGACACGGGGAGAATGTGCAAACTCCGCTCAGTCATCCAAGGCTGGAATTGAACCCGGGTGCCTGGTGTTGAGTGGCAGCAGTGCTAACCACTGAACCACCACACCACCCCTTGATTCTATACCTTCACTTTACAAAAAGTTATCAATTTAGGTTTTGAAGTTTTCAATTTTCAATGTTTCAGGTGGAAGAGTTCCAAATGTTCACTACTTTTTCTGTGGAGAATGGTTCCTGACATTAACTCGGAACTGCTCAACTCTAGAAATTGTCCCCTTCACGAGTCATCCCAGCAGAGTAATAGGTTCTCTCTATCTACTTCTTCGAAGCCTTTAATCAGCATAAACATTTCAATTTGATCAATACCTTAATCTTTTGCCCTCAAGGGAAAATAAACCTTGCCTTAATTAGCTGTAAGCCTTCATTATTTAATTTTACATACGGACATGCTTAAGAAAGATGTAGGTGCCAAAATGCATTTTTTTCCATTTAAATGTTATCATAGACATTCCTTTTGTTTCTGAAGGTGACACTTATTCTTTATCAAAGCTTGTGGAACAAACCACATGATCTACATTTGGTTTTGGCCCCAGTTATGTATAGCAAACAACCCCAGGTTTAGCTTAATTGGCAGGATGACTGGTTTGCAACGCAGAGTGATTTGATTTGATTTATTATTGTCACATGTACCAACATACAATGAAAAGTATTGTTTTGCATGTTAACCAGATAAATCATACCTTCCAGTGAGTTTGCACATTCTCCCCGTGTCTGCTTGGGTTTTATCCGGGTGCTCCGGTTTCCTCTCACAGTCCAAAGACGTGCAGGTTAGGTGGATTGGCTATGCTAAATTGCCCAGAGTGTTCAGGATGTGTAGATTAAATGGGTTATAGGGGGAATGGATCTGGGTAGGATGCTCTGAGGGTCGGCGTGGACTTGTTGGGCCAAATGGCCTATTTTCACACTGTAGGGATTCTATGATCTATGATCTATGATAAGCAAAGACCCTTCCCACCCGGTTATACTCTCTTCCATCCTCTTCCATCGGGCAGAAGATACAAAAGTTTGAAAATACATACGAACAGATTCAAGAACACCTTCTTCCCAGTTGTTATTATACTCACGAATGGGCCTGTCATATATTAAAATTGATATTTCTCTGCACCTTGTCTATAGCTGTAGCACTATGTTCTGCATTCTGTTCTATTACCCTGATGAGTTAAATTCTTGCACCAGCTGAGATACCACAAAGGACTCTGCTTCTCAACCTCTCCCTTCACCTGAGGGGAGGTGGCCCTCAGGTTAAACCACCATCAGTTGTCTCTCTTTGTCTGTCTCGCTCTCTCTCTCTCACTATTATATATATAGTGAAGAGAGCAGCTCTGTGGTATGATAAGACTATGGCAGCTTTAACTTAATTTCCATCATTCTGCAGGAAGAGCTCTATTCTCACTGACCAAAGGAAGGAGCCTGATGCCAAATCCTGTCTGGCTGTAGTTAACCTCCCACACATTGTGGAGGAATGATGGCTGACAGCAAGTCAGCAACATTTAACATCTCTCTCCCAAATTGAGTTCAATTCCAATTAGAATTAATCAGTTGTTAAACCTGGTGAACGAGTGTGAGTTAAAATAGCTGCTGCTCTCCGTTATATTTTTGGTGTGGAGGACAGCACTATCAGCAGTAGTGACAGAAAAAAAGTGATCCAATTACAATGAACCAACTAACTTTAACCCAGGTCAGAGTTGGAAGGGGTAGAGCAATAGGGCTGCATTTTCTTAGACTGGAATGACTGGGTATTTAACAGAGGCCGCAAAACAATTAAATCACAGGCAATGTAAACATAGATAACTTGTGTCCGCAGACAAGAAGCTATGATCTTAAAAGTAGTTACCAGATGCACAAAATACGGACTTCAGAAGACACGGTTTAGCACTAAATTGTGGTAGGGATTGCTTTGAACTGGTAGGTGATTGATTGTAGCATTGATCAGAGCACAGAAGAAAGCCATTCAGCCCCTTTTGGTTGCTCTGGCCCTCTAAAGCAGCAATTTGCATAGTGCCATTCCCCTCCCTTTTCCCTGTAGACTTGCAAATTATCCATTTTAAGACAATGTTCCAATTCCCTTTTGGAAGCCTCAACTGGTCCTGCCTCCATCATTCCCTCAGCATGTGCCTTCCAGATTCTAACCAACCTCTATGTGAAAAATAATTTCCACATGTCACTGTTGCTTCTTTGGCTAATTATCTTAAATCAACGCTCTCTCATTTTTGATGCTTGCACTAAAGGGGAATAATTTCACTATACTCTATCAACTCTCCCCAGACCTCTCATGATTTTGAACATCTCTATCAAATCTCCTGTCAAACTTTTTTTCCAGAAGAATATCACAAAACTATACAACCTTTCTACATACTAAAATTCCTCATCCTTGGAACTGTTTTGTGAAAATATCTGCTACTTCTCTAATGCCTTCCCATCTCAGAACTGGATGCAATACTCTGGTCAAGGCTTAAGTAGCGTCTTATACAGGTTTAACATAAGAAAGCCATTAATCATTCATTTGATAACATTGATTTCTACCCTTGTAAATGCCTGTGTCATCAGTATATTGCAGATGTGTGTGCTATTGTTTCATTGGTAATGGTTTTGCCTGTCAGTAAGAAAGTTGTCTCTTTGTTACCCACTCTAGAGAATCACACATGTAAACCAGACTGAAACTCTACTGCAGGACTGAGGGAGGACTAACCTATCAGAGGTAATGTCTTTCAATTGACATTTTTAACTGAGACTGCTTCAACCTTCCCAGGGACTATTTTGTGGACGAGCAGGGGAGTTTCCCATTCTACCCTGGCAAATAATTATCTGTTAATCAGACCATCTCGTCACAAACCCAATGCTATTGACAGAATTTTGCTGTGTGCAGATTGGTTGCTTTACTTCTTAAGTTGCAACAGGTAGGTGTTATAAAAGCACAAATCTTTCTTCCCATGGGAATATACCTCATTGACAAATAAAAAAAAACTATTTGCAAAAATAATTTTTAAAAAAAAAACCAGATGAAAACCTAAATGCTTTGGTGTTCCATTGAATGTTGTGTTTACCCAACAAGTAGGCTAAATGTCACTAGGGCATTAATCAACCATGCAGTTTGGATGGACAAACTTCATATTCAAAAGCTTCAGATATGCCTTCCTTACTTATCATGAATTGCTGTCTTTTGTGAATGCTGAAATATTAAAGCTTCTAGATATGGAATGAAGAATGTGTTATAGCACATTTTTTGCACGGCACACCTTCAAGCAGCTTTAACCGTTTGTAAGGAGACAGGAGGATCATTATGGCACTTAATCTGGAAAGTACAGAGGTAGCTCTGTGATGTCGTAGTCAGGATGTATTCCATGAGTGTGCCTCACTGAAGTAAGCACAAATGCCAAATTTGTGATGGCCCAGATTCAGTCATCCAACAAATTTTACTGATTCTAAAGCTCAAGCTCAAACCATTCCTTAAAGACCTTCACTGGTGTCAATCAACAGCAAGTTGATCCCATGGCAAATTTTAAATGTTACTTTACTGTCCTTTATTGGCCTTTTGTATTTCCTGACTTCTTAAAACCAGCGCTTCTGTAATTCTCCACTCTGACTTGAGAACTTAGCTTTCCTAAGATGGGAGTGACAAGTTTCGACTCCTTTATGATTCCTCCTGCAGCAGTTTCTGCATCAGTATTATTATTTTCTATTATTTTATGGTGCAATGTTACGTTGCAAAACTCCTTCTGCGCCTCAAGTTTGCGCCTCAGGTACTCAATGCCTATTGAACTTAGAACCAGGATGGGTCAAGGTGACACAGCTGCGTCAGAAACTTTCGCAAGAGAGGCTCTGTTCTCTGGAACAGCAACATCTCACTTTTAAAATGCACATCCTCGTTTCCAGATCCCGGTGCAAAATTTGCACAGAGTGGTGACCCTTTAAAATCCGCTCATTTGCATTTCAAATTGAGCCGTAATACTAATTACACTCAGGGAAAAAATGCAGGGTGGATATGACATTTACTGAATTATGATGATCCAGGTAAAGTGAGCTGTCCAGTCCGTTTGCACAACCATTTCTGCTCATGCAGCTACACTTGGACAGCTTGCCAGAGGAACTCTTTCCTATGTTTTCTTTTCCTTCATAGAAATCTTATCAACAACCTTTCTTTATCTTACCAAAACGTTCTTTCAAAAAAAAATTCCTTGCATCTGATAACATTAATTTGAATAATACTTTTCTGAGCCAGCAGCACTTATTCGTAGGGCAGTTTTTGTAAGAAAGGCAGAGGATTCCTTCATGTTTGCTTGTTTGACATTTTACAGGACATGCCATGTAAAGGAATCACATTGAATCAATCTCTTGCCTTTACAGCTTCTGCGGCACTTCTTTCCATGACAATAATTAAATTAATGATGGTAAGGTTTATTAGGATTACGTACATTTCTCCAACTTTGAGCACTAGTGAGTGCCCTGTGTTAGAAGTTTCCAGAATATCACTGGTACAATTGAAGAAATTTTTTCGGAAAGCTAAGCATAACTTTAGGGCCAATTGTCAAATGTCTATTAGATGTACAAGACGTTGGTGAGGCCTCTTCTGGAGTACTGTGTGCAGTTCTGGTCACCCTGTTATGGGAAGGATATTATTAAACTGAAGAGAGTTCAGAAAAGATTTACCTGGGTGTCGCCAGGAATGGAGGGTTTGAGATATAAAAATAGACTAGAAAAACTGGGACTTTTTGTCACTGGAGTGTAGGAGGTTGAAGGGTGACCTTAGTGAGGTTTATTAAATCAAGACGGCCATAGATAAGATGAATTACGAGGTCATTTCCCTGGTGTGGGGGAGTTCAAAACTAGGGGGCATATTTTTAAAGTGAAAGGAGAAATATTCAAAAAGGATATGAGGGGCAACTCTTTTACACAGAGAGTGGTTTGTGTGTGAAATGAACTGCCAGAGAAAGTGGTAGATGCAGATATTATAATGTTTAAAAGACATTTGGATAGGTTCATGAATAGGAAAGGTTTGGAGGGATATGGGCCAAAAGCAGGCAAGTGGGATTATTTTAGTTTGGGAACATGGACTGGTTGGACTAAAGGGTCTGTTTTCACACTGTATGATACTGTGACTCTATGACTATGTAGGAGCAGAAATAGGTCATTTGGCCTGTGGAGTCTGCTCTGCTATTCAATGCAATCATGGATGAGCTAATCAACCTTGAATCTACTGTTCCATCTTTTTCCATAACCCTTGATTCCCTTAATGATTAAAAATCCATCTCAGCCTTGTATATACTTAATGATCAACATCTACAGCTCTCTGTGGTAAAGAACTCCACAGATATATCACTGTCTGAGAGAAATTCCTTCTTCATCTCTGTCTTAAGTGACCCCTTACTTTGAAATTATGTCCTCTGGTCCTAGACTTTTCCACAGGGGGAAACAATCTTTCCATATCTGCCCTGTCAAGCTCTCATAAACATTTTATGTTTCAAGTGAGTTGCCTTTAATTCTTCTAAACTCCAACAGCTTTGAGCCAAATGTATTTTTTTCTTCTTCTGCAGAGGCCCCTCCTTATTTGGTTCAGTGATTTTCTACACTGGCAAATTAGATGTGTGGCAAAGGGGAAGCATTCCAGAAATAATTATTGCAGGAATGAGCTCTCAGCTTTGGCAGGGAAATTAACGAATAATGGAATTCCCATATTCCATTGAATTTTCATAAGCTCACAAACAGGGGGGAAAGTAGTGGTGGCAGAGGGAGTAAAGCAACTGATTTAGGCAACTCAGAAACTGGGCCTACAGAGACAGATACTGACTGATGGAGAGGTAGACAGACAGACAGAGAAAATATGTAGAGCAACCTAGGGTAGGGCTGAATCAAAATTTAAACATTTTCGAATAGAGTTAAAGGGTTCAGACAGTGAGTAAAGAAACAGTGGCATAAAGAAACAAAGAGTCAGGGAAAGAGACTGAGAGAGACAATGAAAGGGGATTGAGAGATTGTCAGATGTTTTGGTTTGTTCACACCTGTGTTAGCTGTAATTGTTTGGAGAAATGTTGACTGGGTATGGAAGCACCAACAACATGTCATCGCAATAATGAGGCTGTGCAGGTTCTGACTTAACATGTTACAGGTGACTACTCTCAGGTACGCAGCTGTGAAATAGAATAACCTGTGGGATAGTCATTCACATTTACTCTCAGATATCACCTTATGATGGTTCACACAATTGCCAGAGTTCGTGGTTTCAAATGTTGTTGGAGGACCCGGGTCTGTTTCATGCTGTATGACACTACGACTCTAAGACCAGAGAGGATATATTACCTCATTCATCTGCCTCCATTCTAAAATGCCCATCCTTTATTTCAAATCCTCCCATGACTTTGCTCTCTCACCATCTCGGTGATCTCTTCCAGACACACAACTTTCTGAGTGAGACTTTTGCATTCCTCTCATTGGCTTGAGCATCCCTGATCTTAATGGCTGGGTCATCAGCAGCTGTACATTCAGTTGCCAAACTCTTAAGTTTTGGAGCTTGTTCTGTAAAACTCTCCATCTCGCTGCCTCTCCTTCTTACTTTCAGACATTCTTTAAATTTAACAGTTTGATCAATTTTTTGATAATCAGAATTAAAACCTCCTTTATAAAACACATTCTCAACTGCAAAAATTGTGTCCTATTCTGGGCATTATTTAAAAGCATTAGAGAGGATAAGGCAAGATTTATCAAGAAAACAGGGACATGAGATGCATGGATAGACTGGAGATGATGAAGTGGATCATTGAAGATGGTGGTTGTCATTTGAGAAAAAGTTGAGAGAGATTAAAGGCACAAAGCATCTATCCCACGCCAACAGAGAATCTTTTATATTCCTTATTCAATCATTGGTTGTAGTGTGGAATACACTGCCTGAAAGGGTGATGAAAGTAATTCATTGTAGTTTTCAAAGGGAATTGGATAAGAATATTTGGAGGGTTACAGGGGAAGGATGAGGAATGGGACAAGCTAAGTTGCTCCTGCAGACATGAACTCAATGGGTGAAATGGCCTGTTGTAATCATTCGATGGTTTCTTATCTGGCATAGCATCAAATTCTTTCCTTGTAATGCTGCTATGAATTGAGCTATTTTATTGATGTTAATATTAATGTATAAATGTATACAGTCATTTGGTAGAACAAAACAGAGTATTGCTGAGAAAAAAAAGGCACATTTTGTTGAACCAAAAACAGAAGTTGCTGGAAAAACTCAGCAGGTCTGGCAGCATCTGTGGATAGAAATCAGAGTTAGTGTTTCGGGTCCAGTGGACCTGAAATGTTAACTCTGCTTTCTCTCCACAGATGCTGCCAGACCTGTTGAGTTTTTCCAGCAATTTCTGTTTTTGTTTCTAATTTCCAGCATCTGCAGTTCTTTTGGTTTTACATTTTGTTGAAGCTTTTCATCTTGCACTTGTCAGGAAAATTCACCAGAAAACCAAATTAAGGGTTAGCAACATTTTTATAATGTATCAGAGGAGAATATCCACTGGTTGACAAGTAGGCTTTGATTGGTAGAGGCATTGCCATGGGGAAAGTGCCAATTAGATGATGAGTGACAGTTAATTGCTTGGTTTGTTTAACTTGAACCAGGCAGGTTGACTCGGATTGGTTAAGGCATTGCCTTATGCATTGAATCAGTGAATGGTTGTCATTGATTTTGTTCAGTTGAAGAAGTTCCTATCTCTGTAAAGAGCAAGATCCCCGTGGACTAATGTATGCAGCATTCAGTAAGTGCAAGTGCACCACACTGTGCATGTACGTATGTAAATCGTATATATAAGTTGCTGTTGTTATAAAAGTTAAAGATATTAAGGCATTTGACAGCTTCCTGCCTCCTGGACTCAGTGTTAAGTTCAACAACTGCAGTCCCAATTTTATTTCATTTTTCTTTGTTGGTTTGTTATATTTCGCATTTGTATAGCTGTTATTCTGCCATTCATACTTCTTCTAGACACATATTAGGCACAACATTATCCACTTTTACCCATGCCATCAGGAGTGTGACACTGAGCGTAGATAATCATTGGGAGCACTTTCTCAGCCATTCCTTGCTTGTATAGTTGAGAGAGCAGGTAAGAACTCAGAAACAGCTTAATTGTCCCCGAATCAATAAAGAATGCGGATGTGGCATTGGATGATGTGGAATCAGAGTGGGGAGATGCTGAGATGGATTCAGTCTAGCTGAAATGTAGTATTAGTATGACAGGAATGCAGGAGACAGGAACTCTCCTTTTGCTGTTGTCTCCTTGAGGAACATCAATGGAATAGAGCTGACAAGCAGCCCAGGGACACTGGTTTTGTGGCCACTGTCCATCAACTCAATGTTAAGAAGTTTGCACTGCCCATGAATCTATTTACTTTCTATGTTAAAGTGTCAGCACAATTGGTGATTGCCAACATTGATGGTGGCACCTTCAGGTGTCAAAGCCCTAAGTTATGAAATTCTCTCCCCACATCTCTCTGTCACTTGTCCTTGCTTTCCTCTTTTAATACCTAAGGGCAGCATGGTGGCTCAGTGGTTAGCTGCCTCACAGCACCAATGACCTGGGTTTGATTCCATCCTCGGGCAACTGCCTGTGTGGAGTTTGCGCATTCTCCCTGTGTCTGCATTGGTTTCCTCTGGGTGCTCTGGTTTCCTCCCACAGTCCAAAGATGTGCAGGTTAAGTGAATTGGCTATGGGAAAATGCAGGGTTACAGGGATAGGGTAGTGGGGTGGGTCTGGGTGGGATGCTTTTCAGAGGGTTGGTGTGGACTTGATAGGCTGAATGGCTTGTTTCCACACTGTAGGGATTCTAACTCTTCGATCAAGATTTAAATTGCCATAAGTGGTTTGTATGTGGAATGAGCTCCAGAGGAAGAGGAAAAGTTTGGAGGGATATGGGCCAAATGCTGGCAAATAGGACTAGGTTAGTTTGGGAAACTTGGTCGGTATGGATGAGTTGGACCAAAGGGTCTATATGACTCTATGACTCTATAAGTGGTTTGGTGTCATATTTTGTTTTTAAGGCAAAAGTGAAGCACCTTCAGATGTTTTATTCCATTAAAGACTCTTTAAGAATATCATTTATTGTTGTGCCTAGCACCCTTATGCTAACAGATCTACATCTAGTAACTGCCCACTGCCTGAATGCTGACAAAGTGGCACTATTCAGTGGGTGTCCAGCTCTACCAGCCACACACTAAAACCTCCAGTTGGAGAAAACCCTTGACTATTGCCTCACAGAGAGAGGCCACTTGACCCCTTGGTGTTGTACAGGTTTTTAGAAAGAGCAACTCACTATGTGACATTCCACCTGTTCCCTCGTTCCCAAAAATCATATGAATAATCCATTCTTCTTTTTCCTATTGATTGACTTGGAAAATTGTGGGTTCTGCTTTCAATGTTGTTTTACATCCTTACCAATACCTGTCAACAAGACATACCACCTAACATGTCTTTTTTGTTCATTTGTTGATGATGATCTTAAGCCCTTTAATCTAATGGCTCGTGGGTGAAATGCTTCTTCAAAAGAGAATAGGTTATGAATCAAATAACATGTCAAACAAAATCAAACACTAGAATGTCAATTTCGTAAGGAAAGAATGAGACAGATCTGCAGCAAATGTCCGAACAACACAATAACCTTGAGCTCCTATAGTGCAGGGACATTCAGATTAAAATGTACATTAACCTTGGTTAACAAATGCCCTGAATATACAATTCAAATAGTAATATTTGCTTCCAGAAAACCATCTGAATAACGAATGCAGTATCTGACACGGTGCTGGAAGCAGAGTCAGTGTTAACTTTCAAAAGTGAATCGAATAAATAATTTAAAAGGAAAAGTTATCAGGGCTATCGTCTGAAAGCAAGGACATGAGATGATTGAAAGAGTCAGTATAAGCCAAATGGGCGAAATGGCCTTCTTACATGGTGTGACATTTTATTCACAGTTACAACAGAAAAATAACTTACTATATTAACTTTCAATCAATTAAAAGACAAAGATAAATTACGACAATAAAAGTCTTAGTTATAAAGAGTTAAATATTATGTTAGTTTTTGTTTTATTTGATAAATTTCCCACTCACTTCCACTACTGAATGAAATGTCTCCAAGATTATCCTAAGATTTAATTAACATTGCGCTCTGGTCAGTAACCAGAGGAAAATGGAACATGTTTTCATCATTCTCAAAAGAACGAACAAAATTGGTGCAGTTTAATTTGAGGAACCTATTGTGAATCAACAAGGTAACAAGTGAATAATTTCTCTTGAGTTTTCTAACAGGTAGATCTTCCTGTGTGTGGAATTTAAAGTATACAGCTGGTATCCTTAAGGGTGGGGAGAATCTGAGCTCTGTGCCTTCAGGTTGATATATTTTGATGGTCTGCACTGTTAGCTTTTTCCTACTCTGAAATGCAGCTCTGATGAATTGCCTTCCCTCTCCACCATCCCCTCCCCCGATCTCGCAAACACTCCTGGAGAAAGTGGGAACGTAGCCTTTGCTATGTCAAATTGAACAAAACTACTGAGCCTGTTAATCGCCTCTTGCACTAACCAGTACAGCGTTTACACTCTACACACTCTTTTGGGAAAAGATATGCCAAAATTAGCCCACATATCCTAAAACAGATAAAGGTTCAACCAGAGTCCTGAAAGCACACAACTAAAGTTGGAAAACATCCTCACTTGTTTAAAGTGGGATGTACAGCAACCCACATTCTTATCGACTATGAAGAAACAAAAGGCAGCAGATTGAAGAATGAAGAAAAAGAGGAATTGGCAATTGAAGCAAAGAAAAGAAAAATGGTTTGCAAAAGGGTCCTACCTGGTTTATTGTTTAGGATGAGGTGGTAATATTTCCATGGACTTCCAAGCTCCACCTATCCCTCTTTCAGTGGGCTGCAGTCTGAATTGTGAGCAGTCCCACCTCTACTGGAGCAAGATATCTGTCTGCACTCTATTTTATAAACACAGGCATTAAGGTAGCAGCAAGCCAGAGATGACGTAGCACTCAAATACCTAATTACCTGAAGCACCTTTGCAGAGGTAAATATTAGTCAAGAGCTTTGAAACTGTATTGTCTGCAGCGGAAACATTAGAGAGCTGTCAGAGGTAAAGCTCCTGTTACCAGTAGACTATTATCAGTCTAATACTATCTTTATAAATTCCACAATCTTTACACAAATGTTGAATTGCTACCAATTTTTTTTTTGAAAGCTACGGTTAGGAAGCATTTGGGCACTTAGAGCCTAATTCTCCCCCAGTTATCATTTGCACCCAAGACAGCCAGAAAACAGGTTTGGGGGCATTCTTGTTTTTATCTTTCCACATCCCTCCCCTAAGAACCTATTTACCCAGGCAGTGCCACAGCTAGAGTTTACTCTGTCTGCTCATTTATCCTACTTTAATAAATATGGCTGTTGGAATTGTGCTGTGCAGTATTAGGAACGAATGCATTCATGTGCTTATATGAACTAATGTTGTCTGCTATTGCAACAAAGACATAAATGCAAAGGCAAAAGTCCTCATTGAAGCCATTGAAACTGCAATGAGTTTCATACGAATACCGTGATGTACTACAAATCACATGCACGACGCGATTTGGCTAAAAGATGAACCAAAGGTAGAAAATAATGAACTTTCTATAAGCAATTTCTCTGCCCCAAGTGAATTGCATTCTATTTTACTAAGCAATGAATTGTGTGAGCAGAGGTCTTGTGAAAGAATGGGTAGTGTTCCTACCTCGAAGCCAGAAACTCCCGGATTTAGAGTCATAGAATCATAGCATTGTACAGCACGGAAGCACACTCTTTGGGCCAACTCATCTATGCCAAACAGATATTCTATATTAATCTAATCCCATTTGCCAGCATTTGGCCCATACCCCTCTAAACCCTTCCTCTTCATGTACCCATCCAGTTGCCTTTTAAATGTTGTAATTGTACCAACCCCATCACTTCCTCTGGCAGCTCATTCCATACACGCACACTGTCTGTGTGAGAAAGTTGCCCCATAGGTCCCTTTTAAATCTTCCCTGTCTCACTCTAAACCTACTTGGCCGCGAAGGCGTGTTTTTATTATGTGGCCGAGTAGGTCACTTATAAATCCTTCCCAACAAATGCAGGTGGTAAGAGTGGGAGACATTCCCTGTCAGCTGTGCAATGGGAAGAAGTTGAAGCCTCAACTAATACTATCCATTGTTCCAAGTGACAACATGTATTTAAAAGTGACTCAAACCCCAGCTGACTGAAGTGGATTAGATTAGTGCCACCAGTGTGGGGTTCAATCCCCTGTTCAGCTGAGATAGATTTGGGACCTGTCTCATTTCTCTCCCCACCTTGGAGGTTCCAGTGCTCAGGCAGCAAACTGAATAAGGGGAAATCATGTGGTTTTTCAGACAGAATCCCAGAAAAGGAGAAGTGCTGTTATCCCAGTGGGAGAAATAATCCCTCTCATCCAAACAAGAAAATGGCTGCATGATTTTGACAAATTTATCAATTGTGAGAAATGTTATACTGAAATAAAGTACAAATCCATTCTTCCCTAACTTCTGGACCTGCTCAGGCCAGGAAACCTTAAATTCTGAACAAAAGTTATAATGGACTTCAGACATTAACTCTATTTCACTCTCCACAGATACTGTTAGATCTGCTGAGTTTATCCAGTACTTTCTCTTTATTTCACAAAAAATCGTCACTTGTCTGGAACCTGCTATCTCAGTCTGAATGCAATGGGCCAAATGGTCTCCTTCTGTGTTGTATCCATCTTATGATCCTATACTTGGCGGGGGGAGAGGGGTGTGGGATTCATCCACAATGCCACCAATAACTTGGACAGGAGTCTAAATGTTTGTGAAATGTTTAGAGTGGTGTGAGGTGAATGAAAAATAACAGTAATGGAATTCACCTCCAACATCTTTACCGGGAATCATCTGGCTATCCCTGTAACATGTTTGAGTGGAGGTAATTTGAACAATTCAGCTGCCCATTATGTGTCTCTCCCAATTTTAATTTCCTTTGAAGTCAGTGGGAAATTGAGTGGAACATTCGAGTAAGTAAAACTTTAAAGCATTTATCACAAATAGACCGACTCAAAAAACCCTATGATTGACTTCAAATTGCTACTCTTGGCTCTTTTTGCACAAGAACACATAATTAAGATGCTCTTCTTTTAATGCTTTTTTAATGATGTCGAGTGGTAACTTCTATTCAGAGTGTTTTGAAAGTGTGTACAGAAAAAAACGCTTTGTTTCCCCTCCAGCCTAGTATTCACAGCTCCAGTCTGATGGCACAAGTTTACACTAGGTGTTGAAGAAACCGATCAATATTTAAAAGATTACAGGCTGCCCAGTTTCTGTTTGTTGTCATCTTACTTCAAAGTGAAAAGTTCTACTGATGTTCTACTGTTGAGAGTCATAGCTGTGGAACTTTTAATTTGTTGTAAATGCAGCAACAAGGAGAATTGAAATCTTCATTTCTTCTTTCCCTCCACTTGCATCAGTAATTGTTAATCCTTAGAGCAAGTCAAGGTATTGAGCATTCATATGACTCCTTAAAAATCAGATTAAAAATCATAGTTTTCCTGGTAATACTTATACTTTTCTAGCTATGCTTCACTTTCTTATTAATCAGGTATCCAGAAACCTCCTCAATGAGGGTTCTGATTAATATTACCCCGAATTGTGCAGTTGTCACGATAAAAAACTGCCAGTGCTCATACTATTATTAACCAGGACACTGATAGCATCATCTGGCATCTGCATATGAACAGTTAACTGTGGAATTGCAGACGCTGCTGTCAGAGATTTCTCTGTTCCTCCACAGAATGCGTTATCAAAATTCTCAAATATCTAAATCAATTCAGGATCACTGAATTGATGCAAACTTGCAATTTTTACACCATAGTATCATTGCTAAAGACCTTTAATAAAATTATGTCATATTGCATTTGTTATAATTGGATTTGTAAAGATGCACTATTTCGTAATTACTCCCGAATGATATCTCTAGCCATGAAAATCTATTTCTACTCACACGAAATTCAAACTTCTCTATTCCACAAGGCAGATGCCATTGACTTTTCAAAATAATCAAATTTTGTTTCTTAAATTAAGTTATTTCAGCTTCTATCCATGTGATTGCCACAACTTTTATTTTGTTTTCTTATAATAAAATTAGGTTTGTTGTCTGAGATAGATCTTTAATGTGATTGCCCGCTTAGCCTGTATCACTTAGGTATTAATATTATTGGGCACCAGAGATCCATTATAGTCGATTCCAAAATGAAATTAATATTGGAAAAGGTGTAATCTATGCCACACAGTTGAGTAGATCTTTCTGGTCAGTAATGTTCGAGATAAATAGCGAGCACAGTTACATGTCACCACTTTCTGCGAGATCTAAGCCATGGTATTAATTATGTTTTTCTCCCCCTTGCTGTCTTTGCTGTGTGTGTTTTGGACATTGCCTACTGAGTGAGGTAGAATTGCAATTAATCCTGAAATTGGACAAATTTGTTTTGCATTCTACCTGGGAGTTTTTTGCTGAAGCTAACTAGGGGAAGGCTGACAGATGTTTCGTAGAGTCATAGATTCACACAGCATGGATACAGACCGTTTAGTCCAACTAGTCCACACTGAACATGTCCCTAAATGAAACTAGTCCCATTTGCCTGCATTTGGCTGATATCCCTCCAAACCCCTCCCATTCATTTACATACCCAAATGCCTTTTAAACATTGTAATTGAACCTGCATTCAAGTGTGAGTGTCTTTCCAAGCTAATAACATTATCAGAGTTGACGTTTTGTTCTTCCTGATCTATCACTTAGAATAAGATACTCACAGTAGCTTAACGGGTGAATTGTCACAAGAGTTATGTTCCAAACCCCAACTTACGTTTTGTAATGAAAATGTTTTCCATATCACAGCGTTGGCCTGACAGCAGTGATAGTTAACGTTTTATAAAACAAAGAACTGCGCATGCTGGTGATCTGAAATTCTCAAAATCAGAAATTGCTGGAGAAATGCAACAGGTTTAGCAACATTTGTGGAAGGAAAACAGAGTTAAAATTTCAAAACTAATATCACTCTTCTTCAAAAATCAGTTCTGGGTGATTCAAAATGTCAACTCTATTTTCTTTCCACATAGTTAAGGTTTTGGTGCCTAAAGTCTCCTTTGACCTTAGGGAATTATAAGCATCTGAGGAAGTGTTCTAACCTCTCACTAAAACAGAGGAACCTAATTATGCAACATAGAGCAATTGGAATGAAGAACTGAAAGGCAGTGTTTGAGGAAGATAAAAGAGTGTGACCAGAACATTCATCTTCATTGATCTTACCCACCTTAGGAGTGACCCGGGCAGGCTAGTTCAGAGGAATACTTGGTAAGAGAAAAGAAGAGACCGGCATTTATATAGAGCTTTTCACAACCATTGGACATCTTAAAGTGCTTTTCAATGAAATGCTTTAGACGTGTAGTCCATTGTTTTAATGTAGACAACTCAGCATCTAACTGTGTAGAGCAAACTCCTACAAACAGCAATGTGGTAAGAACTGGATAATCTGTTTTCTTTCTTTGTGATGTCGACTGAGGGACAAATATTGGCCAGGAAGCTAGTAATGGTTCTTGTGCTTTTCTTTAACATAGTGCCATGAGAGCTTTATATCCACTGAGCAGGCAGCTAGAGCCTTGATTAGACGTCTCACTCAAATGGTTCTTACAACACTCTCTCAGCCATGCACAAATTCATTTTTGTGCTCCAGCCCTTGTGAGAGAAGTGAATGCAAAACATTGTAATTCAGTAGTAAGCATGCAAATGAGTCACAGTTTGCACATCTTAGTTGGAAGTAATTCATTTTAAACGAAGTGGAAGGTTTAGGGACATCAGGTTTCACTCTTCTGTAAAATATTCATATTTGATCAATCAAAGAGGTGAAATTCACACTTGTTTGGTGACATATTAACTTGGAATTTCCCGGATAGTACTGTTAGTTAATAGCTACTTATTTATTGCTTTGAATCCCTATTGAAAGTTTCAGAGTTTCCAAGAACATTGACTGACATTCACTTAAAGTAATATAATGGCTAAGTAGTGACCTCAGAAGGAAGCTGATAATCATTTGCCTCATCGATGAACTCATTAATGGAGTCAATATTAACAAGTCCCTATAGTTGATGTTGGAAAGGTATACACAGCAATGAACAATCTTGTTCATCAAAGAGTTTGCAGTTTACTGCTATTCTTTAAAGAGTTGCTTGTTAGAAAAAAAACAAATTGATTCCTTTTTTTTGTATGGTTCTGTTTAAAGGACACACTTTAAAAACGTAGGAGATAGGCCTTAATTTTACTCAAATAAATGCATGATGTATTAAAAATCACTTCTTGGTCTGTTATTTTAATGCCAGCATTAATCCATTCAAAACAATTGTGTTAATGCTTCTGTTAAAATTGTGAAGAGTATCATAAAGTTGCCCGCTAATATCAACAAGATGGGTACGTGGGCTAGTTGGGGCAGAGGGGGCTTTCTGATTCTCCGTGGGAAGAAGACTAACCTTCAAAAGCTGCTGGGTAATCCTGGCAGTGTGGCACACTCAGTAACGGGTGCTGCCTAATTCTACAAAGAATGTTCAAAGGAATCCCAGAATGAGGTTAAGGTGAGGGATATTAGGTGTGGAGAGTTTGTTCTCCTTCGGGAGAGAGGTGTGGGAATGGGTCTTGGAAAGCAGGTGGTTGGAAGGAATGGAGGCGACTATCTTCCAGTGCTTTTAAAAACCGGCAGTCCACTCCTGCCCAAATGCTCAGACTGACCATATTATGATGTGAACAGTATATTATTCAGGTCAATATGCCTGTTAACCAGCCTGGTTGACATTAAATTGTCCATTTAAATATAATAAGACTGTAAGACTGTAAGAAATAGGAACAGGAGTAGGCTGTTCAACCCTTTGAGCCTGTTCCACCATTGAATAGGATCATGGCTGATCCGACATTTCTAATGCCCACTTTCCTGCTGTTTCCCTCTAGGCCTTGATTCTATCGGGCATGTTGCTGATTTTAGCACCCATCCACCTAATTTATTGATGACTAACTGAACAGTGGGTGGGAAGGAGTTGGGCTGGGCTCTTGCCTTATTTTAAGTGCCCTACCCCTCACCGACTGGCAAAAACACCCCCAAGAGTCACATAAAATCCAGCCTGTGCTATAAACATTTTTGAATGCCTGCAAACTCTCTTGTACACTTTTTTTTGTGTGGAGGGCCATAATGTGCTCGAGATCTTCTATTGATTCTGCTTGTACAGATATAATATCTCAATGAACTCAGTACTCAGCCTCCACACCCACAGCAAGTCATTTGCCTGTTCTTGGAAACTAATAAACCTTCAAGGAATCACTTATTCTGCATCGCTGGAGCTTTGCTGAGAGTGCTTCATTCTTTGGCATGAGATTTCCCTGTCCTGTGGAGGTGCATTCGGAGAAACACTGGGAGATAAATCAGAAATGTTTGATTTGGCTCAGCTATTTACATTACACATGTCTGCCTAGGAGCAATCTTGTCAGAGGAGATAAAAGTGATGCAGATATTTCATAGCTAGTAATAACGTGTAGCCAGTAAGGCCCACAATTAGCCCTGTTTGGGAGAGATGCTGCCAATTCTGGGATGTTCCTAACTGTGGTTGGGTGCTCTGCTGAAGGTGTTCATTTAATTTAAGTCAGAGAGCTATCAACATTACATATCTACCACACAATTGCAAGTGGCCACCTATACTGCTACAGGCTATCTTGTGGCGGTGATTCTACATTCACCATGATGGCCTGACAGTCAGGGCCAAGTGGCAGTTCTGCGCTTGTGGACTTCTGCCTTTTTCAGCAGCGCTCATCTCTCCTGTTGGGTCTCGCAGCCAGACTTGACTGCAAACCCTTCAGTTGAGCCTTCCATCTTGTTGGTCTGCCTGCCTTCCTTAACTGAACAGGGATCCTGAACACAGCTCCTTAATTAGCCAATCTGGGGAAGATTGCAAGTTTGAAGTGTGCAATAGTCACTTCGGTAGTTCCTGATCCGGATTTAGGAAAATTGGAACAGGAGTAAGGCCATTCAGTTCTTGGACCTGTTCTGCCATTCAGTGAAATCATGGCTGATTTGTGGTCTGACTTCATGTATCTGGCTTTAGCCCATATTTCCTTGATACCTATGTTTAACAAAACATTATCAAAAAAAACCAAAAATTGAAGCTGCCACAGTCTCACAACCCAGCTGGGAAAAAAATCCAAGCCCTTGATACAGTTTTTCAAGTGTGTGAAAACATCATGATACACAATTATCAGACGTGTTTATATTTTTACAATGAGACCAAAGTGAAATTTTATTATTTTTCCACCCTGCCTAGATGTTTTGAACTTTTCAGTGACAACTAAAGGACTAAATGATTAAAAATCGATTATGCAGAAGAATGCCTGCTATTCAGTGCACATTAGTCTTCACTTTCTTACCCCTCATAGCTTGGCTGATGTCTCCAATAGTGATGTTGTAGAAGTAATACTACCAAAAGGATTATGGTTCAGCCCAATTTGAAATTGCACCCGCTTCCTCTCTGTACAACTTCATTTCCTGTTGTTACATCATTCCCAATCTTTATACATTTCTTTGTTCATTGTTCATATTTATAATCGATTTTGCCAATTTATTCTCATTGTGCAATCTGGAAACTGGCTTCCCACAATCACTTGAGTTACCTTCCAAATGTTTTCATCCATTCCTTTAACAGTAACTGATATTTCTAATTTCCAATAGAATCATGTTGGCCGTATACTTTACCATTCTGATTTAATCTCTTCACATGAAAAAAACTAAGTTTCCAGGAGCGATCTGTAGTTCATGAAGTTGTGGTTGTCAGAGGCTGTTGGCCATTTAAGTAACTAGCTGCCTCCAATAAAAGGGGAGAATTGTCTAGTGCCTGGTGTGTGGATTGTGGAGTGTGGAGATTAGGCCATATAGATCAGATACTTTCTCAGTGCAATTCTTTTGAATAGCTAGAGCACCACTTTGAAGACCTGAGATAACCCTGAAGATATGATGGGATTGGGTCCTTTTTGGGTAAACAGGTACCCTAAAACACTCTTAACTAGCAATAGGATTATACATAAAATGTATATAAACCCTTTGGAGCATTTCAACTTGTTGAGACCTGTCAAGAACTGTCAAGGATCTAGAAGTGTCAACAAATGTTGACCTGCCAAGTGTGTAAACAAATGTCAATGTGTGTCAACAAACATTGACCTCTCAAGGTATGTCAAGACTTGTCAGGAATGTCAACAAATGTCAAAATGATTTTATAAGTCAAAGAGTGTAGTCTGCATTATGAAACTTTATGTAATAGATTTATACTTTTTTCTCTTAAGTCCATGGGTACATATGACTACGTAATGCATTGGCATGGAAATTGTAGGGGTGAGAGGGTGTTGGGTGGAAAGAAACATAAATTTGGTTTAGGGGTAAAGAAGATCATGGAGGAAGGGTAGAAGGTGCATTGCTGGACATGTGGAGAGTGTGGGGGGTGAGGAGGAATGAGTGGGGTGCGAGGGATGAGGGCTAGAACAATGTTTTATGTTTTTATTTCTTCCTTTTGGAGAATTAAGGTAATCTTTTGGATCTAGTCCCTGGACATCTTTCGTGAAATTAAGTTACCCATCGCAAATGTGAAACAGCATACTGCAAATACATTGTGCACGGACCCATTGGGAATGGTAATGATGTCAAGGAACGGTCAAAAAAAGACAAAAAACATCATGTGGAGTTTTAAAAGAAATTAAAAGAGTGTTGATTCATTTAAAAACATAGCAGAATTTGTATTGTATGTCTAATTTCCCAAATTATAATATTCACAAGCATTTTGGTGGAGAGCTCCAACTGCTTATAGAATGGAAATGTTTGTTAACTTTAGAGATGAAGCACTTAAGGGTTTAGCAGGGATATGTTTGTTTTCATAAAGGATTCACTGAAGGTTTTCGATGTCTTGACTCATTTTTGGTTATGAATTTGTGTTTTATTTTTGAGTAGTGACATAGTAGGTAGACAATGTCAGCATGCCTCCTAAGGTTTTGCCACAGTGGATATTCACTAAAATTACACGGAGTTGAATGGGCAAAGGATGGTGAGTAGGGAAGTATGAGTTAGCATTGGGACTAGAAATGGCTAGGAGATGATTGGGACATTGGGTGGCACATTCCCAGAAGAGGGGTTATGGGGAATGGGTAAATGGGCATAGTATGGCATAGGGAGTATAAAGGGCAATGGGGTTGGACAAATGAACAGTGTGGCACTGGGGTTATGAGGCATTATTGGAGGTAGACAAAGGAAATAGGATGGCATATTGGCTTTAAATCAGAGATTGGTGCAGGGTGCTATGATGTACTACTAAGGTGGGTAGTGGGGAATAGGGTGGCCTGGATGGCAATGGCGAATGTGTAGGGCTGAGCAGGAGGGCTACTTTATGTTTTAATGCATTTTTTAGGTTTTGACCATGGATCTGGACACTAAGGCTGGCTTTTGCCCAGTCTGTATTGAGAACTGGTGGCCTCTTCCTGGTTACACAGCCCAACTCCAATCCATCTCTTGCTTTGGTTCAACAATGGGAAGTATAGGCAATTGGGTCTGCTATATCATTATTTCTATGGTGGCATCCAACCCGGTAAGTTTTTAAAAGAGACAAAATTCATTGTGGGAAACAAGACTAAATAAGAAGGCGATGGGGGAAAGGAATAAAGGGAGGCAACACTTGGGTTCTCTGGGCACTATCTAAGTGTCATTGGCAGAGACTGGATTGAGTGTTAAATATAAGGTGAGTGATAGCAGAGCAATGCGAAAGGAAGACACCGAGTTAGAGGAGATAATTCAAAGGGAAAAGGACAAAGGGTATTCAGGGAATTAAAAGCAGGTAAAGTAGTTAGGGATACAATAAGAGTGGGATAACACCAGTTGTTGGGGAAAGAATTATAGCAGACATGTCGATTTCTAATGGGGAGCCAAATGCAACTCTGGGCAAAGGCTGAAGGCCTATCTATTCCAGTAACCTGGACGAACATAGAGAAATGTTGGTCATTCTCCTCTGCTAATTACTGTACAGCTATTCTTAGTGAGAATGTTTGGTTCTTGAAGGTGACCAAGCTTGATTGTATTCTCATGGGACAAACAGCTAAAAACGCTGACTCACTATTTAGCCTCAAGTGAAGAATAGCTACTAGCATGAGTTATCAAAGAATTAACAATATCCCTGGAACTCTGCCACACGTTATCACCTTCAAGGGAGGAGGACTGAAGGAAGAAAGGTGTGGGGTAAGTTTCATGATGACATGATTGAGTAGAAGGTAAGGGTTAAGAGTATTGTTACTGTTACATTGTAAGTAAGGAATTTCCAGGATTCTGGGTGGAAGTTTAAGCAACCTTGAATCAATAATGGACATTGAATTGCTACAAGAGTGTTCCAGGTGTTTCAACAAAGGGACAAAAAATCCCCACCTAGAAGCTGACTAATAGTTTTGGTGACTTATTGGGGGAAGTCATAGAGTCATAAAGTCATACAGCAATGAAGCAGACCCTTCAGTCCAACCAGTCCATGTCGAACATAATCCCAAACTAAACTAGTCCCAACTGCCTGCTCCTGGTCCATATCCCTCCAAACCTTTCCTATTTATGTATCCATCCAAATGTCTTCTAAACATTGTAATTGTAACCACATCCACTATTTCATCAGGATGTTCATTCCGCCCAGAAACCACCCACTGTGTAAAAAATTTGCCTCTTATGTCTTTTCTAAATCCCTCTCCTCTCACCCTAGTCTTGAAATTCCCCATTTTAGAGAAAAGACAACTACCATCAACTCTATCTATAGCTCTTGTTATTTTATCAACTTCTTTCAGGTCACCTCTCAACCTCCTACACTCCAGTGATAAAAGTCCCAGCCTATCCAGCCTTTCCTTATAACTCAAACCTTCCATACCCGGCAACATCCTGGTAAATCTCTTCTGAACCCTCTCCAGCTGGATAATGTCCTTTCTATAACTCAGCGACCAGAACTGGACATAGTATTCCAGAATAGGCCTTACCAATGTCTTGTACAACCTCAACATAACGTCTCAACCCCATATACTCAAAGGACTGAGTAATGAACAATAGCATGCCAAACACTTTTTTAGACCATCCTGTCTAATTGTGACGCAATCTTTAAAGAATTATGTACCTGCAACCCAAGTCCCTCTGTTCTACAACAAAACCCGAGGCCCTACCATTAATTATAAAAGCCCTGCCCTTGTTTGTCGTACCAAAATGCAGTACCTCACATTTATCCAGATTGAACTCCATCTGCCATTTTTCAGTCTATTGACCCATTTGATCAATACCCTTTGTAATCTTAGGAAACCTTCTTCACTGTCTACTATGCCACCAATTTTGTTGTCATGCACAAACTTACTAACCGGGCCTTCTATATTCTCAGACAACAAGGTGCAGAGCTGGATGAACACAGCAGGCCAAGCAGCATCATAGGAGCAGAAAGGCTGACGTTTCGGGCCTAGACCCTTCATCAGAAAAAGCTATATATCCTCATCCATTTGTAAGTGTCTTATTTATGATCTCTATAAGAATCCCACATTCTATAAATTTGGCATGTATTACACATGGTCCTATTGGATGTGATTCCACAGGATTAAAGCTTCCTGTAAACTTCTACGTAAGGCAATCTTCAACAGAGAGGCTGTAAGACACTGAAGAAAGAAAAATAAAGTTTTGCAGTAGGGGGCACTCTTCTGGAAACTGGGGTTAAGGCAGATTGTTGGAAAGGAGAAGAAACAGGTTTACAGTGTACCTACCTGCATTAACTTTACACAAGAGTGTTTAATGCTGATACTGGGAGACAGACGTATAATAAATGCTTCATTTTGTGATAACTGTAATGTTTCATCTCTTTGAGAACAGAATCTACCAAAAGCATTTAAGAAGGAAAGAAATTTCAATACTGAAAAGGTATCTTTCTTTCCTTTGAATGCCTTAAAGAAGTAACATCCACAAAACAAAGGTATTTCTTGACCCTTCTTAATTACTAAATGAAGGCAACATTTGACTTCATAATCTGGAATGTACAATTGCAAATATTTTGTGAAAGATCACTTTGGATTGTGATGTTCTGATTCCTTCCTTTTCAAAAATTCTTTGACCAGAACCATTCCCACTCCAATCCTCGTAGAATTTTTAAAAAATATTTTCAGACCAGATTTACTTGTCACTTGCTGAGTTTTGAGAACAAGAATCTGGATGGGTGACTTTGCCCCAGCAATGTTTCAATGCTGTTCTTACCCTGGATGTCAGGAGTTGTTTGAATGCAGAGACAAAAGTGGAAATTGCTGGGAAAGCTCACCAGACCTGGCAGCATCTGTGGAGAGAAATCAGAGTTAACACTTCAGGTGAAGTGACCCTTCCTCAGAACTCCTGAGAAAGGGTTACTCGATACAAAATGTTAACTCTGATTTCTCTCCACAGATGCTGCCAGATCTGCTGAGCCTCCCCTGCAATTTGTATTTTTGTCTCTGACTTACAGCATCTGCAATTTTTTCGGTTGTTTGAAAGCAACTGTGTCAATGTGACTGTTAATTGTAGCCTTCTCTGCTTGGATGGGAATATTTTATTGTCTCAACATCCCCATCAAGCAACATAGCCAATATCATGAACTCACTGTATGGTGTAATTTACAGTACGCATTGGTGCATTAATGATACAAGTAGAGCTAACTTATGCCACCTACCTAAACTTATGGGCACATCTCAATGTGAAAAAAATTCAACATTTATAATAGAATATCTGTAAATATTTTAATGACAACATGAACAGAATATACAATAAATACAAGCCATGGGTATCTAATTATTAATAAATAATTTTCTGATACACAAATACAATACCTCAAAAGTTAACCAAGTTTTATCATCAAAACCCAAAACTGACGTAAAATGTAGCTCTTAAACTGAATTTTGGTTGACGCTAGTTATTGACCAAATTTCAAAATTACTTAATCTTTGATAAAGTTGAACCTAACAATATAAAATATAGTAAAGAGCTATTAACATTTAGCAAATCAAAAATAAGTTCAATCATTTATTTAAAAGTTACAGGGTATTTGCTTACCTCAGACTGACAGGTAGTGCTGGATTATATCTGTCCCCTCAGGTGTTACAAACTTGTGCACATTACCTCTCAGCATAAAGTTCTGAACAGACTGGTGATTACTGCTTAAATAGAAAATGAGTCATCAGGTACAATGACAATGTGTTGCTTATACTGTCGTTTGAAAATGATTTGCTGATTTTATTTAAATGACAGTCTGTATTGGACTGCAGCAAAAGGACAGAACAATTACATGACCAGTAGGTAGTAAGGAAAAAGAAAAAGTAATGCATTTACTTTCTTAGTGACCTTCTTTGGAATGAGTTCAGCAAAGTCTTTGATAGTTGCAGTTAAACATTTTAGGGAACCTTAAACTATTTTAAGACTGTGAAGAATGTTACCTACTTTGTGTTCATTATCTACTTCAGACAATTTAGCTTTCTTGATAATTTGTTTAAGAAAGTGTTTTAGAGTGTGCAAAAATACTAAACATAGCAATAAGGAACTTATACACAGACAGACAATATAGTTTTAGAGAAAAAATTGTCCTACTTTGGAATGTTACAATATTCTATTTTGTGATCATTTTTTAATAATTCATTCTTGGGGATTGTGTGTTGCTGGCAAAGCAATATTTAATGTCCATTCTTAAATGAGGCCATTAGACAATTTCAGAGAGTGATTAAGAGCCAACCAAATTGACGTGGGACTGGAGTCACACATAAGATTGTTTGAGTAAGAATTGCTAATCCAGTAACACATCCACATCCAGTAACACAGGCTAACATATATGCTGTGTTATTATGTACCATAACACATTATATTATAAGATATAAGATTATGCAAAACATAACAAGACATTCCCACTATTTAAGCCTAAGAAAAACATTAGAAAAATTCATATTTTATATGGCTTTCTAAGGATGGATTCACCTTGATGATTGTGACTCTTCCACTCCAATGTGTTGTTTTCTGGAATGTCATGAAGTAGATTCTAGTCTTCCATCAGGAAATTTCTTTCCCTCTGCTTTGCCGTCTGTCCATATAAGAGGTAAACAAATTCACTTCGCACTTTCCTATGTCTTCAGCTGTGTAAAGGGGCAAATCATCTGAGCGCCAGCTTGATTCAAAATAATGGAAATAATTAAAGAGAACTCCAATGCCAAGTTCATAGGTCAGAAATCTATCAGTACATCAATAAATTATATTTAATCTGACTTTTCATGACATGCCTCATAAAAATTCTGCAATGCTTGGATGAAGATTGAACTTTGAACAAAATATAAGAAAAACTGCTACCTCATTCCTTTCATTAATCAAGTATTGTGAATAAGATGCTATCAGCCATCTACTTTAGACTGTTAAATTTGATTGGCTCAAATGATTGCGTGCAATTAGCAAAGCATATATTGACTGAATAAATGCATCATGCCATGAATCTGGGGAGTCATGAAATTGTTGGAATGCCTGATGTAGCTGATGGGTTTGCTTATGTTCTAAAGTCAAAGAAACATTCTGTCTTCTTTGCTCTGGTCTACCTGTGTCACGGCAATGTGTTTGGCTCCTAATTTTCCTCTGAAATAGCTCGGCAAGCACCAAAATTATACAAAACCGTTGTAAAGTTGGAGAAGGATGCTGATCACAGAATTTCTCATGAGTTAACAGGAATGATCATTAGATGTCAGCTTTGACTACAATATGACGTCTCAGGAATTAATAAAACATAAGCAATTCACACACCATCAAAACAGTTCAGGGGTCATACAGTCAGACAATACAGATACAGACTCTACAGTCCAACTTGACTGTGTGAAAATTTTACTGATCACAAAATGACAATAGCAAATATTGTAGATGCAATTAGAAACATTAGATAGCCCGATGATCAGTAATAATTATTCTATCGCCGTGGTAGACTTTGATTCTCCCAACAGATGTTTACTATTCCACAGAGACCGTGGTCAGAAAACTCCCTTTGAAAGACATCAACTCAATAATCAAGGATATAGTTTACTTTCCCTTTCCACTATAGAGCCATGTGACTCTTGGCCAGTCACGCAGAATCTTATTGCAGATAAAACACCATACTGGACTAATTAAAAGATCACTTTATAATGTACTTAGTCACAAAATTAAAAAAGGGGTAGGGCTGGAGGAGGGAGGAAATAAACAACTAGCAGGCTGCACCGTTTTCCTTCCTTTCTCTTTAGATATAACTAATATCACATCAACTGGCTTATTGGATTCCTGGTTATGCTGGATAAGATTAAGCTATTACTCATGCAAGGAGTTGCTGGACATTACATCTGCCATTTTAATCTGAACCTACCTTGGAGTCAAACAAATCTAAACATCAAAAGTGTGGATTGAAGAGTTAATTATATCTTTATTACAAGAATAGCTAAAGAACATGTGTAAAAGGACAGATGCTGCAGTGCCTTCAGATCACATGGAACTGGAACCCACACCTTCAAGCTGCAAAGTCATTTCCTCTATTATTACACTTTGTAAAAAGTTATGATAATAAAGTTTATTAAGGTTCACTCAGATGACTGTAGACTGCACACTTTTGTGTGGTGGTAGGCAGTGACCATGCCCACAGAGTGCAGGGTAAAAACCATCAACAGTACAGTTCCAAGGTCTATGGGTAAACCACAAGCCCAAGCCAGTGATCTGACCCTGAAGTTGGGGGAATACTTGAAGAGAAGCTCAGCTGTGGCTTGGATCAGTGAGCAACGGACTTCAAGGACTACATAGGCACCGAGTTGTGGAGAGTCAAAGGCCACATAAAACCTGAAAAGAACTGAAGAAAGCCCACAACAGAGAATGTGGGAAATACAACTTACAAGAGATAGAAAAGAAATTGACCGGTTGCAATGTGGAAAACATTGTAGAAAATCAAAGATACTTATAGGGATGGAAATGAAATAAGCATTCATAAAATCTGCCAATGGCAACCATACAAAGAAACAGGGCATTGACCACTCCATGAAGCCTAACCCAGCCAATTTTAGAGAGGGTCATGTGTACAACCTGAGAGATCATGGCACGCTGTGCAGCAAGAGAGGGAATTAAACATAGACCTGTTAAGAAGGCGTACAGTATGTTAGGTTTTATTGGTAGAGGGATTGAGTTTCGGAGCCATGAGGTCATGTTGCAGCTGTACAAAACTCTGGTGCGGCCGCACTTGGAGTATTGCATACAGTTCTGGTCACCGCATTATAGGAAGGATGTGGAAGCATTGGAAAGGGTGCAGAGGAGATTTACCAGGATGTTGCCTGGTATGGAGGGAAGGTCTTATGAGGAAAGGCTGAGGGTTTTGAGGCTGTTTTCGTTAGAGAGAAGAAGGTTAAGAGGTGACTTGATAGAGACATACAAGATGATCAGAGGATTAGATAGGGTGGACAGTGGGAGCCTTTTTCCTCAGATGGTGATGGCTAGCACGAGGGGACATAGGTTTAAATTGAGGGGTGATAGATATAGGACAGATGTCAGAGGTAGGTTCTTTACTCAGAGAGTAGTAAGGGCGTGGAATGCCCCGCCTGCAAAAATAGTAGACTTGCCCACTTTAAGGGCATTTAAATGGTCATTGGATAAACATATGGATGATAATGGAATAGTTTAGGTTAGATGGGCTTCAGATTGGTTTCACAGGTCGGCGCAACATCGAGGGCCGAAGGGCCTGTACTGCGCTGTAATGTTCTATGTTCTATGTTCTATGTTCTATGTTCAGAAGTGTGCAGATATCCTAGCATTTGAGGATAAAGAGATACTGGATTAACTATTGATGTAGAAAAGGGCAGTCTGACTGCAAAGTTTTGGCTCCGCTGATGGCACAGGCCTATTGGACAGGCTTTGGTTTGCAGATATTATGGAAAATGGTAAAGAAATTAATTTAAAATTAGATGTAGGCGTAGCTGTATCAATTCTTTCACACCTCACCATGGTTAAGAAAAGGAGTTCATTATATTGATCTCTATTCAACTTTGGGGCATTGGAAATATTAAGGTTAGAGTGAAAGGGCCAATGCTCGCTACACTTTGGTACAACAGGCGACATCACAGAGAGGCATTTCAGGTTTTTATTAAGTGGAGAAATATATAGATTTAAATATACTTCAATTAGTAGTTATTGGAGATGCTGAAGTCAATTCAGTTCACTCACCATGACAGAGAGACCAGCCCAAGGCCTGTAAAAATGTAATTTGAGCTTAATGGGGTGGCATGGTGACTCAGTATTTAGCACTGCTGCCTTACAGCACCACGGACCCAGAATCGATTGCAGCCTTGGGCAACTGTCTGTTTAGAGTTTGCACGTTCTGCTTGGGTTTTGGCCGGATGCTCCAGTTTCCTCCCACAGTCCAAAGATGTGCAGGTTAGGTGGATTGGCCATGCTAAATTGTCCGTAATGTTCAGGGATATGTAGGCTAGATGGATTAGCCACGGCAGATGGGTGGGGGGGCGTTGCGTCTGTGTGGGATGCTCTTCGGAGGGTCGGTGTGAAGTCGATGGGCCAAATGGCCTCCTTCCACAATGTAGGAATTGTATGATCCTGAATGCCTTTTTGTGTCCTTTCTGAAGTAGGTAAAAAAGAGGTAATGATACAACAGCAGCAATTGCAACCATAGTTAGATTTAACATTCCTCCCAATTTGGAATGCCAGAAGGAACTGTACGTTAGGATGGTTCAGTAACTGAGGAAAGCTAATGAAGCTTTGAATACTGATATTGTTAATCAAGTGTCTACAGCTTCATTATATCTCAGATTACAGAGTTAGAAAGGAATCTTCAATTGTGCAAGACAATGACCTTACGTTTCCAATGTAAAGACTTAAGTATAGGAGCAACAGATAGGCTGGAGCATGAAATGCATCTTTACAATCACGCACAGGAAAGCATCAACACAAACTTGGTGTACTTAGCGAAAAGTTTCAAACCTCAGGAACGGGCCATCTAGAGGAAATTCAGCAAC
This sequence comes from Rhincodon typus, assembly GCF_021869965.1. Classification (NCBI taxonomy): domain Eukaryota; kingdom Metazoa; phylum Chordata; class Chondrichthyes; order Orectolobiformes; family Rhincodontidae; genus Rhincodon; species Rhincodon typus. The sequence goes on from NC_063356.1 coordinate 12,001,114, forward strand.
TGCTTGCAATTAATGAAAAACTACCCAAGGTGAAGAATATGCTTATGTCTACTTGGATCAGGCCAATAGTCAATATTCAGAAACTGATAAGCTGCCTAACTGGCAGCTGAAATATGCATAAGACCTCAACAATAATCCATGTGCTCACTTGAGACTTTTTACAGTCAGGGATCAAACTTTGAGAGATGGATATTGCTTTGACAGGGCTTCAATTCAGGCACCTGAGATAACAGCCTAGTGGTATTATTGCCGGACTGTTAATCCAGAGACCCAGGTAATGTTCTGGGGACCCAGGTTTGAATCCCGCCATGGCAGATGTTGGAATTTGAATTCAATAACGAATCTGGAATTAAGAATCTGATGATGACCATGAATCCGTTGTCAATTGTTGTAAAAATCCATCTGCCTCATTAATCGCCTTTGAGGAAGGAAACTGCCACCCTTACCTACATATGACTCTGGACCCACAGCAATGTAGTTGACTCTTAACTGCCCTCTGGGCAATTAAGGATGGCCAATAAATGCTGGCCTAATCTGTGACTCATCCCATGAATGGGTTAAAAGAAACTGAAGGAGGTTGAATGGAGCAAAGTTCAACAATTAGCATCTAACTACTTTATAGAGACTGATGACAAAACATCCCAGCTAAGAGCTGCCATTTTAATCTTGGAAACTTGTAGAAGAAAATTTTACCACAGAGGTCCGGGTATTCCCCACAAGAGCAACCGATGTTCTCACACAGTTGATACAACGAAGAGGCACATCGATTGCAGCAAGTACGTCTTTGATTGAAATGTTCAGATTCCCAAGAGTGCTCGAAACTCTTAACTGAGGGAAAGTTTCTCCTCCAATTAAAGAAGGATGATGTAATGTCCGAAGTGTACTCACAAGCAGAAAAGAACAAACATCCTGTTTTAGGTTCACAGAACATTTTCAAGAGGAGGCAAACCCTTTTGAATCATCTTCAGGATGAGGATGGTCTGTTTCTTAAAAAAACTTAGAAACACATGAGAAAGTCACTAACAGTCTGCAACATCTTATCGATCCTGTTTCAGTGTTTTCCCCTCACAAAAGGTGATGCACTTCCATTTTCCGATTGAGTTTCACAAATGCCATGTCAAGAGAGAAACTGCCATCTCACTTTACCATTCATCCACCTTCCCATTTAACATCAAGGGATTCCAAGCATTGTATAGCTGAGGACGCTTTTGAAAATTAAATCCCCAGGCCAAAGAGACATGGATGGAGGGACAGGGAAGTGAGAGCTTACTATGCCAAGAATAACAACTGAGCATGCGCAAAAGGAGTTAGGTCGCAGTGATAGCAAGTCACATGGAAAATTGGAGCAGGAATAGCTCTTTGAGCCTGCTCCACCATTAAGCATGATCATGGATGATCTTCCAGTTTAGTAATCTGTTCCTGCTTTCTCTCCATACCCTTTGGTCCCTTTAGTCCTACGAACTATGTTTAATTCCTTGAAAACATTCTATGTTCCAGTCTAAATGCTTTCTGTGGCAGAGAATTCCACAGGCTCACCACTCTCTGGGTGAAGAAATTTCCTGGAACTGAAGCCTATCTCTGTAAAGCTACAGCAGTATATTCTCTCTGACTCTGACTTGGAAATAAAGTTTGTTAAAGTTGACTCAGATGTATGTAGACTATGCGTTTCTACATAAAGTAGATGGTTCATAACAACTAATGTTCAATACTTGATTAATGAGGGTCATGAAATTTGAATTTTTCACATACTTTGTTCAAAATTCAAACTTCCTCCAACCACAACAACATTTTATGATGGATAAAATTGTTTGGCAGTATGTCACAAAAGATGCACAGTATGGCCCACATGGAAGAAGAATAACAGGGTTCCCTGTAAGAAGCGATGTAGAATTATTTTTGTTGCAGAAGTATCTATGTTGTTAGTATGAGAGGCTGATGTATTTTCAAATGAACTGGTGGACTTTCATTTCTCTTTCTTTGGGAGTCTGAGGGTGTTCATCTTAGAAGCGGAAAGAAATTAAGATAAAGTCTGCGAAATTATTGTCATGGAAATGTGACAATTCTCTGACTTTGTTGCTTTCTTGTATGGTACTCTCTCAAGTAACACTGGTTGTAGAAAATCAGGATTGTCATGAACCTTGTAAGCTGATTATCCCATCCCGTTCGCTGTTCTGTGGTGCGGTTGAGAACCATGCTGGAAGTATGGGCTTGCTGGACTTATTCTTTAAATCAAAATTAAACAGGTTAAAGAGGAACCCTATAATTTTGCTGAATTCTTGCACTGTAGTTGTATTGGGTTGATCTTGCTTCTGCTTCGGTTATGTTGGCAACACAGGGGTAATATTTATATTCTGCCAATATTATTTGGCCATTTCTAGTGGCTTTTGAAAGTTAACTACGTTCTCATCTGCCTCAAACTGATTTTCTGATTCCTTATAGCTGCACTGTTCATTGCCACTTGTTGCAATTCACCAGCAAGTGTTGTGTATGTATTTCATTGCTCTGCATCACTGAATATGACTGAAGACAAGGAAAAAGGCTGACCATGCAAGGAAGGGGTGTCAGAGTTGTCTGATAGAACAAGAGGTGGATTGGCAGTACCTTCCATTCTGCCATCAACCTTAACTGCAACCAAAAAGTTGAATGCAGGAAGTTCTTTATCTAGCAGATATTCTGCTAAGTATCTGAGCTACTTCTCCAACCCTTTTACAGAAGCCTGACAGCATGCAGGGCACTGGAAAATTCATGAAAAAAACTTCAACGCATGTAATTTTCCTCTTAGAAATGTCTAGGACTTTTGCTTTGCTTAGCTATTAGCTCCTTCTAAATAGTCAGTGAGACAGTCTGACCAATGTATTGACCTACTTGTGCCATTTTTCAGTCGTATTCATTTTTATTCTCACAATGCTTCCTTTAGTACTGTGCAACTTTCAATTTCCACCCTCTCTTTTTTCTCTGAATGATTTCCCAGTAGAAGTAAGAAACGTGCTGGATAACTGATTGCTTCTATTATATGTAGTTGGAGTTGACTGCCCCTTGTATCGCTTTGCACTGGCTCCTGGGAAGGCACTGTATCTGTTTCATCCACATCTGCCTCTATGATGTTGGCTAGCCCCAGTTATGTCGACTATAGAAGAGATTAGGGAAATAAGGTACTTCTCCAGCCTAATTCCTGATGGCCTTGCCTTCAGTGTGATCATTAATCAATGTAAAGCCTGCAGTCAGGTCTACTTGTTTTATTTCAATTCTTGGATTGTTACTAATGCTGGCAAGGCAACGTTTATTGCTCATTCCTAGTTGTTCTGAGAGGTTGATGGGGAGTCTTCTCAATTTCCTGTATTTCACATCAGGAAGTGAAACTGTTGATGGTAACATTGTCACTAGCCTTGTTGTTCTTGTTTGTAGTGTTAAAAGACCTAAGAAGTGACTAAAGGCCGGGGCGTTCTTGACCATGGCTGAACTGTATTACCCTATTTCATCGAAACATGGAATACAGGAGCAACAGTAGGCAATTTTACCCCTTGACCCAGCTCCACATTCAATATGATCATGGCTGATCATCTAGCTCAATACTCTAATCCCACCCTTCCCCGTTATCCCTTGTTCCCTTTCACCACAAGAGCTTTATCTACCTTCATCTGGAAACCACTTAATGTTTTTCCCCCAATCACTTATGTGGTAGTAAATTCCACATGTTCACCACTCTGAGGGTGAAGAAATTTCTCCTCACCCTAGTCCAAAAAGGTTTACGCCTTATCCTTAACCTATGACCTCTGGTTCTGGACTCCCCCACCACTGGGAATATCCTTCCTTCGTCTGACCCTGGTAGTTAGCCCTGATAGAATTGTATAGCTTTCTACAAGATTCCCATCCATGCTTTATCAAATCCTCCCTTTACAAATGCAGTTGCCCCTACCCATTCACAATTATAATCTCACCACCACCACCTTCTCAAGTGCAACTAGGGATGGGCAAGAAATGCTGGCCAGCCAGTAACGTCCACATCCCACAAAATGAATAAAAAAAATCTCCTTCATTCTGTGAGCTTACATCCCCATTTCCCAGGAATAAGTTCCCTAGTCTGGTTCTCACAGCAGCGGTCCCATTTGCTCCCCTCTCCAACAACCTTCTTTGCCTTAGTTTCTCTGAACACACCTGACCTCTGACTGCAGCCACCCCTCCTTGAGAGATAATTGGACAGCCCCAGTCAAGGTGATCTGGGGGGTATGGCAAATCTTAGGTGCCAATGTCCATAGACAAGAGGGTACATGCAGCTGGTGTCTGCGAATTGTGCCCTGGAGATGCTTTTTGATGTTGATCAAGATGGAGGCTCCTTGCAGTACCCACTCTGACTTCCATGTCAAGAATTCTCTGCATTTAGTTTGTTTGGTCTGTTTGGTGTGATAGAAAGCTGCAAATGAATGAGAAGTCAGTAAGGTGATGAACAAATAATAATGCTCCTTCATTGGTAATTCGCTGAACCCAACAAGGATCTCAGGCAGTTGTATAAAAGATGCTGTGAGATGTTCTTAACGTCAAGCTAGCCCTCACTAGACTTCTTGCACCGTTCTGTCACAAGTTTCTCCATAATCCACATCACTCGGGCCCATACAGAATTCTGCCCACGACCTCAAAGAATATATAAGTTGATGGGAATGCCATTACCTGGGTGATATTATTAGCTTTATAGATTTGTAAGTTTGTATGACTCAAGATGGAAACAGTCAAAATGCTAATTTATTTGCTGAGCATTTTTGCTAACCACTGAGCCACCGGGAGGACTGATGGCTGGGGAGATGGTGGGCAGTCGTGTGCACATATCCAGCAGACCATGGTGGTGCTAGACCCCGCTGTCCCTGGCAGCTGCCAACCAGTCTACAGAAGCAGCCAGTTCATTGCATTCATGAGGCAGTTGGGATTGAGCACTGTAACTGCAATCTATTTGCTCCGGACGCTGAGGGTCCACTATCTCCTACATGCCTGTCGGCTGCTCCTGTTCCTCCCTGTGTATGTGGAGCAACTCTCTGATTGCCAACACCACAGGGTCCTCTGCTGTGTAAGGCTGAGCAGGTGCCCAGTCTCTGAGTGCCAGCAGCTTGGGCAATTTCTTCCTTGGCCAGCTGTGGAGCTACAGCAGCAAGGTTCACCAGATTGTGCACCCATGTTTGATGGAAACTTGTCAAACAGGCAAATGTAAATCCTTTGCTAATCCATGAAACTATATCAAATTGTACAGAACATGTTTCTGTTCTGTAAAAATGCATGTACAGAATGCATTTCTATATGTAAAGCATTGCTATACAGATAGTCATTTCAAAAGCTAACGTGAGTTCTCAAGCAACTTCATGACTGATATTTATTAAGTAGCGTCTCCTGTTGCATTCTCATTTGAGGGGCTAGTGCCATATTTTAGCTCTGTCTCCCATTTCAGATTTGATGTCTTGGTGTTAATTGCTTTATTAAGTCAGACAGGAGAAGAGTCATAGGTGAGAAATGGGAGAAGACCTATTTTGCATAGGATGGCTTGTAGCCTGCCTGACATTATTCAACAATCTCACCTAGAGGTAAACATATTTCCCTGCAATTTGTCCATTTAAATTGCAGTCATCTAATATCCAAAATCTCTCAAAATAGACACTGCAACATCTCATAGATGGCTATGGATAATCCTGAGCATCTGAAGTAAAATCAGCCATAGCAAATCCAGGTAAATTTTCTGTCTGAGAGAATCAGCAATCTATTTATTTATTTTCTATAAGGCTCCACTATCTGTCCTTCTTTTTCATTGTTATAACCTCTTTCCTGAACATCTTTCCTTCTCCAGAACTGCTGCATCTTTTAATAATTTTTTTTCCCATTTATCCTGCTCTTTCTTTGTTCAGACATTCAAGCCTATTTCAACTTCTCCCTTCTCCTCACTTTGAAATGTAAATGCCCCTAATAGACATAAGACTGGAAACAAACTAATGAGGCACAGGATATGGTCCTATCAAAGTATCTACAGAATTGCCCTGTAATCACTGAGTCACTGGGTGAAGGAACAATTTGATTTTAAAATTTTCATCTTTGTTTTCTAATTCCTCCATGACTTCACCACTCCTTTTAAGACCAAAAGACATAAGAACCATATGTCACTCAATAGGATCGCTCTTATATCCACTTTTCTGCCTTTTCCCTCTAACCCTTGATTCCCCTACTGATCAAGAATCTATCTATCTCAGTCTTAAATATACACAAGGACTCTGACCCTCTATAGCTCCCTGTGGCAACAAGTCCCAAAGACTCACAACCCTCTGAAAGAAGAAATTCCTCCTCATCTCCATCTTAAATTGGCACCCCTTTAATCTGATACTACACAATCTTATCTATGTAGGCCTGTCCATTTCTCAACCTTCTGAGATATCAGTGTTCCTCTAATTCTAGTCTTTCGTCTATTCCTGATTTTATTTTCTCCAATATTAGCAGTTATACATTCAGCTGCTGAGTGCCCAGGTTTTGGAATTCCACCCTAAGCATCTCTGGCTCTCTACCTCTCTTTACTCCCTTGAAAGACTCATGCTATCCATCCTTGCAGTTCAAACGTTTAGTCAACTGCTTTAATATGCCCTTATGTAGCATGGTGTCAAGATTTTACGAGAATTCCTGCAAAGCATCTTGGGGCATTTTGCTACATTAGTGGTGCTGCATAAATGATGTTGTTGTTGTGTGGCAATGGATACTGTCCAATGCAAAATGGAACGGAATGCAAAAAAATGCACTGTCAGCATGAGCAAGGGACATTATAACAGTTGGTTTATCTACAAAAGCACAGGCCTTTTGTTCAGGCAGTGAGGTTAATCTTTAATTATATTTTAATGAGGGAGAAAGAAATCTCCGCAAAAACTATTCCAGAGGCAGTGTTGGATTATTTTAGATAAAATGAACGCTTGATGCTGCATAGCAATTTATTTTAAAATATGTTGGCATCGAGGTCAAAAGTATTTTGGCATTTTGTACTTGTTGACAGAAGTGACACATGGCATGTTCCTTTTAGACAATATTTTAACCATCAACACAACTCTATGACCCCAATATTTAGAGTATAGACGTCCTCATTGTCTGTCCTATAACTTTCAAGATGCATGGCAGCCAGTGTTGGAATTACTGTTTATGTATTTGAAAAAGAATGCAGTTCTCTTTACATAATAATCTTGAAAGGTTTTTACAGAGCCATTTATTGTTTTAGATGCCTTGTTGCATTTAGTTGATGTTGAATGCCAATTCATTAGCTAACAAATCAAAATACAACTGTGTCTTGATTGACATTTAAAAGGATGATCCTCTTGTCTTTACCTTCGCAGATCTGGTTGTCAATTCCAAATAATCTAAAGGTTAAAGTCAATCCTAGAAATTTCAGTCCCGTCTCCTCAATAATTACACAATTTCTTTTACTTTGAATATTGAATAAAAATATGTTGGAAGTCGTGATAATAATTAAATATTACCATTGCACAGCAACTACATGTGAAAAAACTTCAGAAAAAAATCAAAAATTTCGAGGAGCCTGTTGAGTATCTAGCATTAAATCTGATTTGCTTATCAGACTGTAATGTTTTTCCTTCTAACTTTATTTCTTATTTTCTAACTTATACTATGAATGACTGTAAGGTAATGTAAATTTTAAAAAATTTCTCTATTTTGTATCTAAGATTTGTACCTAGGTACTTTGTAACTAAGATGGTGTCGTGAGGGGCGACAATTGTGAACTTTTCACTGGATTCCTGTACACTGTATTCTTAATTGTATTAGACATCATTCTTTTGATTAGTATTCTCCTCAGCTTTCCAGTTAGTTGTAACGGTACCTGGGGAAAGCACATGAATCCATGGAAAGAGGACTGAGAGGGGATTTTATTGAATGTAGTTCAGGAGAATTAGCAGTAACTACGTCAGAGTATCCTAAGTCTTGATTTATGGAAAAGGACAACTGAAGTGTGTGCCATTTAATGCCTAAAGTACCACCTGAGCTAAGTGAATCTCTAAAAGGATAACTCAAGGTGATCTTGTGGTGTAGATGCAGTGTCCCTACCCCTGGACTGAAAGGCCTGGATTCAAGTTCCACCTGCTTAGCAGAGGTGTAATTACATCATTGAACAGGTTGATTAGAAAAATGGATTAAGAAAAGAAAGCTCGAGCATGAGGTAAATCTCACTTGCCTGTCAAAGCTCATTCTTCTAATAAACTATTATTCCTATTATAAAATGTGACAATTTTTAATTTGCTACCCCAACTGAAGATTATTACAGTCAAAATGTATTTCCTGCTACAATTTTCATACTTACTTTTCACTGATTTTCATTTCGAACCTTTGGTCTCACTTGTCAAAATTATTTCAATGTTAATTGGGGAAGAGATGGCTTATAGTGGTATTATTGTTGGACAATTAGCCCAGAGACCCAGGTAATGTTCTGGGGACTCAGGTTCAAATCCTGCCAAGGTAGATAGTGGGATTTGAATTCAATAAATATCTGGACCTAAGAGTCTAATGAGGACAATGAATCAATTGTTGGAAAAACCCATCTGGTTCATTAATGTCCTTTAAGGAAGGAAATTTGCCATCCTTACCTGATTTGGCCTACATGTGACTCCAGACTCACAGCAATGTGCTTGACTCTTAACTGCCCTCTGGGCAATAAATGCTGCCTGGCCAGCAATGCCCTCATCCTGTGAATGAATTTTTAAAAAACTGAGATTTTTTTTAATATATGTTGTTTAATATATCTGTAGTTTGATGAGGTATCTCTTCAAGTGTTTCCTTTCCAGACTGTAATCTTGTCTCAGAAGTGGTCTCTTTCACATTTGTGGTTTCTCTCCCTTCCCTTCCCTGTGCCTTCCCTGTGCATTTTGGGGAGTGATGGCTGAATTCCATGACATCAACACTCCATAAATGAATAAAAAAGAATTGCCATAGTGCTCTGACCAATACATTGCGGAACATTGAATAACCTCTTTATTGTAATGGCACTGTTATATCATCAGGAATTCACTAATAATTGCTTACAACATGTTTTGAATTCAGACATTGCGAATAAATTGGTTGAGGAGTGAGTGTAACTAGTGGTTAGTTCAGAGAGGTATGTTCTAGGGAGGTTATTTCAGGTGAAAAGAGGTGAAATAAGGCACACAAACATTATAGGAGGATTCCAGAATGCAGGGACTTAAGAGCTGATAGCCCTGTTGCTAGTGGTGAAGAGGTATAACAGAATGAAACTTTAGGATTTTAGAAACCAAGATGTTGAGGGTCTCAGCACAATGAAGGCTGGAAGAGAACAAGTTTGAGAGGTGAGCTGAACTTGATGAGTTCTGGATGTGATGGAATTTGTTTGGAATGGCATTGGGAAGGCTAGCAAGATGAACATGGTAAGAACTGAGATGGTCAGAGGTGCAGAGAGTTGGTCAGGTAAATTTCAAGCGTGTGGCCACTTAAAGATGAATATCAACAAATGGAGACAAAATAAATTTAGACTTCACAGTGACTAATACATTTGAAGCATATTTCAGCCTTGATTTGTCTGGGAGTTTTGTCTGGGAAGGCCCAGTTGTGGGCCCAATGAACACTGAGACAAAACTCCGAGCATGTGGCTATGAGCTGGAATGGCAAAACACATTGATCTGATGGGCAGAAGAGTGATGGCAGTATGTAAGGAAGTCTTAATGAGGAACATAGCCATTTCTGTCACTCCTCATTACCCTCCATATTAGATCATATTTCAGAATGGTAGTAAGCAGTGCAAATGATCATGGAATCATATACAGCACATCGGAGAGACAACTGCACTTTGCTAGCACCAGCTATGATGCGTGCTAAGCACAGCTGGGTTCATGTGAGCTGCTTGTCGGAAATGTCACTGCTCTACCTCTGATTTTCTACTGACCCTTAAACATCTGCCCAATTCTGCAGAGTCATTGACAAGAAGTTTCACTTCTTTTTGAAAATGTGAGTCGGACTCGAATAAAGGCCAAAGTCTGCCTGTGGTGCAACCTTTTGGCATCAATTCATTTCTCCTTTACAGTTTCTGAAATCACAATGGGGTTTTGATTGGATACATTGTGAAATAACCACGCTGCTGGAGACAGAAAGAGTAGTTTTGAAGAAGTTCAGCCCTGACAAAGTGTTAATTGGACTGGAAACATTAACTCTACTTCTCTTATTGGATTTTGCTTTCTTTAAGTAGCTCTGTTGTTGGGAGATTTGGCACAGATTTACAAAACAACTAGGTGGAAATAGGAAATAAAAAGAAAGCATATCTATTGATAAAACATGCCAGGAGTCTAGTGTTCTCCTTGGTCAGGTTATGTTACTTGCCAATACCCGAAGTTATTGTAGAGGTGCTTAAATTACATTTTCAAGTATTTCAGATTATCTAAACATGCATATCTGAAGATAGACAAGTTCTTGGAGATAGCACCACATTTTGGATGTCACATTGAGGCACTATATGAGCAGATAGACATCCGTTGTACTGGACCACTGCCTGGTAAATAGGCAGTTTTGTTTGGAAAACTACACCACTCCCAGAGGAAATAGCATGGCAGTGGTGACTGTGATCATAAAGCAAGCTATAAATAACTGAAACATTTGTCCTAATTGTAGCATAAAAAGGTAAGTGTACACATGGATATTAAATAGACAAGATTCATTCCTCAAAGGATGATCAAAGTCAAATTTAAAAATGTAGGGATTTTTAATGTAGCAGAGCTATAAATTTATTCATTCTAAATGTTGCTGAAATTTTGAGAAATTTATCTGATACATTGCCATAGAGAACACACCAAGGAACACTTCTCCCCCATGCTTTTCTTTAAATAACCAATCAGAGTTAAATTGCCAATGAACCAGCACCCTTTTCTGATGCAATATAAATTGTTAAAACTGAAAGAACTGTGGATACTGTTAATCAGGAACAGAAACAGAAGTTGCTGGAAAAGCTCAGCAGGCCTGGCAGCATCTGTGAAGAAAAAAATCGTAGTTATCATTTCAGGTCTGGTGTTCTGAGGAAGAGTCACCGGACCTGAAACGTTAACTCAGATATTTTTCTTCACAGATGCTGCCAGGCCTGCTGAGCTTTTCCAATATAAATTGTTGTTCCCTTCGAATTCTTTGGCAGTCCCGTACCTGTCCTGATGGAGAGATTCAACAAGTAGGGCTTTTTTTCAGCAGCTCTGAAGTTTGGGAGCCAGGAGTTGTAAATGACGAGTTGGGATGTGCACTCAGTTTGCTAGACAGTTAGAGTATGGTTCTGCCTGATGTTAACAGTGTGGGTTCAGTGCCTATGACAGCTGTGTTACTTCATGGAGGCCTACCTTCTCACCTTCTCCCATGCTTACTGCCGATAGTGCACCTCAAGCTAGTAAGCGCTTGCCTTACTCTAACAGAGGTGGGAGGCATCAGCCTAGCCAGACTATCACTTGAATGTTAATCCAGAGACCCAGGTGACGTCTGGATTTGAATCCCACTATGACAGATGGTGGAATTTGAATTCAATAAAAATCTGGAATTAAGAGCCTGATGATGACCACAAGTCCATTGTCAATTGTCAGGGAAAACCCATCTGGTTCACTAATGCCCTTTAGGGAAGGAAAATGACATCCTCACCTGGTCTGGCCTACATGTAACTCTGGACCCACAGCAATGTGGTTGACTCTTGGCTGCCCTCTGGGCAGTCAGGGGTGGGCAATAAATGTTGTTTGAGCCAGTGATACCCATAACCTGTGAATGCTTAATAAACAAAAAAGTGTTTATTGTCTTTTGTATCCTGTGTCTAATGATATCCATAAATCTATTGTTTCTTAATTTCCAAATTTCTCAATCACTTTTTGCTGGTTATTCAACACAAATATGTATTATTCATTACCAATCATCTGAGGTAAATCTAGAAAAGTTTTTATAAAAGACCTGGAGAGTGATAGTAGTTATGTCCACTACACAAACACGCTGATAGCAAACCAGCAGCTGATTTTTTGCCACACCAGTTTTTATCTTGCAGTGGCTTTGAAAATATTATCAAGATTCTTAATTTTAATGCAATAAAAGCGACAGTCGAGTGAAGAAATAAGCCTCCAAAAATAGCTTGAAGTATCATTCTGTAATGTTCAGTAGAAAGAAGGTCTATTATGGTGAAAATTCAGTTGCCAGGTTGCAAATTTTTTTGCTACAGACAAATTTCACACATCAAATGTTTTCTTTTCAGAGGGAGATGGATGAGATTCAGAAGATAATTTTCTGTGTTTCCAGCTCAAGTGTCATTCGCAGACGTTCGTGAGCTGCCTGTGTATTCGCTTTCATAGTTGATAAAGAGAATAATACTTGCATTTCTACAGCTTTTTCCACAACATTAGGTCATCATTAGACTCTTAATTCCAGAATCTGGGTCGCCAGTACATTACCTGGGCCTCTGGATTAACAGTCCAAAGATAATATCACACGACCGTTGCCTCCTTTGTAATCCTCAGAGGAAAAGCCTTCTTTCTTTCATATATAAAATATATATATATTTATATTGTATAAAATATTATAAAACATATAATAGATAAAAGCTTGAAATCCATCTCATAAGCGCACCAGAAGTAAGAACAGGCATCGGCCATTCAGCCCTCGATTCTGCTCTGCCATTCCGTAAGGCTGGAGCTGATCTGATTGTGGCTTCAAATCCACACTTCAAATGCAGCAAATTAAGATGGCTATCATTAAAATACAATGACATGACATGTTTCTCAGCAGCTAGGTTGATATTAGAATGTTAAACTTTGAGTGTACCACGCCAATGAATATTCTCGGATCCTAAAATTAAGTTTGAATGGAGTTGGCAGTTCTACTTAGCCAAGTCTACTGTGTTTATGACCCAGCTCCACCCCAATGCTGATTTCTGCAAGATTGCCACATCTTAAACCCCTTTATTGAGTGATTGCATTTGTATCAAAACCTTTGGCACTGTGCTATAAATGGTTGGAGTGTGAGTACCTATAAATATCTTTGCGTGCTGTTATTTGATTAATAATTAATTTTTGTGGTTTTATTTCTGTTGCTTCTTGGACCTGACTAATTGGCATGTTCTGGATACAGAGCCAACTGCTAAATGCTAAGGAAGGGTCTAGGCCCGAAACGTCAGCCTCCCTGCTCCTCTGATGCTGCTTGGCCTGCTGTGTTCATCCAGCTCTACACTTTGTTATGCTAAATGCTAAATTGACTTAATTCTTTAGGACAGAGGTAATAAGCAATTGCTAACCTGATGTATGTTACAGATCCAACAGAAAATATTGAGGTAGGCTGGAAATGTCACTTTTATACTGTTCCCTTGATTACATAAGTATGAATTGTTGCACTATTTGCTTCTAAAACAGCATGGAAATTTTAAAATCTCAGACATAAATATTTTAGTCAAGCGAAATTTTAAAACAGCTATGATCGAGGATTTGTCTTCTCCTTTTCCTAATGGGAGTAGTTAACCTTCTGTTTTCATTGTGCCCTTTACTACAGCTGTATTTATTGTTATATAAACTGCTTTAAAACACTTGACTGTTGTTGTATGTTAAAGTAAATATGTCAATATTTTTTCAGTACACTTACCTTTGGCATTGCCACAAATCACTCGCAGATTTTATTATGTTTCGTGTAATAACACGTCTTGGCATTCAAACTGTGATTCAGAATTAAATTAATTGGTTTGAATCAATCTGTATAAATCAAAGCAAGTCGACTTCTCAGAAAATAATATCTCCATGGACTTTATTAACCACTTCCAACTACTCTCTACTCTTAATTCCTTTTTCCATCTGATTTAGTTTCTAATCTAATTTGTTAGCCTCCTGCCCAGCTCTATATTCCTTCATTCTCTTGGTCTTCTGGCTTTGACATTACTGTTAGTCCATGTAAGTCCATTTTGTTTCCTCCATCTACCAGACCTGTAACTTCGAAGAATAAATAAACATTCATTCTGAACCCTCCTCAGAAAAACTACGTTATTTAGCAAATCTGATGTGCCTTTCAGAAAACTTTATTAGCTGCTTCAGATTATTTTGTTTTACCCCAGATAGTTAGTAATTTCAAATAAAGATTCCGAAAGGTCTAATCCCCCAAGTTATTAAGCTGACTGGCCTGTAATTATCTGCCATTACATTCACCACCATCCTGTTCGCTGGCACACACTCAGTCTCATTAGAGCTTTGAATATAACTTGTACCATGTATATTGTTTCTTCTCTGGGAGTGTCATTTATTTCTTAGTTAATTTTTTTTTAATTCACTTTTAATCAGATGATGGTTTACCTCCTCCTCAATATCCTTCTCCTTTGTAAAAGTTAATATAAAATACCTATTAAATATCACAGACAATCTTATATTATATTTTCCCACTAGTCTGTTCTTGATATTTTTGTGAAATATTATTCTATTTTTAAAAATTTATTTTTAGTGTCTTGCATATTCAGTTCTTATTTTTCTTTTCCTGCTCATAACTTCTTTCCATATTGTCTTTTATAAGTTTGTATCATATATATCAGTGTCATAAATCCGCTTCATTTTTAAGACTTTTTTCTGGATGTTTTTATTAGTCTAAGTCATTCCTCACAGTCTTTTTGATGCTGCATACAGTATTTACTTGCATCTTGTTAATTTTTCTTTTGTTGATTCACTATCCTTGTTTGCCAAATTCTCTATAAGTTTCCTCTCAGCTAGTTCATCCCTCAGTTTAAAATCTTCCTCATTTTGATTTGATTTTGCTTTTGTACAGAATGTTTCCCTTTCTATTTGGACCTTAAATGTCACTGTGCCGTTTCACAAGGCTCTCATCCATAATTATCTGGATGTTACATTTCCTGTGACTAAATCTCATAAATCTTATCCCTTTTTAGCTACAGAAATACAGAGCTTGAGGACAGAGACCTGTACAGATTTCGACTCCTATTTGACTTTCTCTGTTTATCCTTTCTTGCTCTAATCAATGAGACGCTAAATAAAATCTCCAAATGTTATCCCAGTACTTCTGCTTGATCAATACATGATTGTCCCCTCCCATTTCCCTTCCATAATTAGGGATCCATGGTACAAACTGTTTGTCATAGCGTCATTGAATCATAGAGTATGGAAACAGACCCTTTGGTCCAACCAGTCCATGCCGAACATAATCCCAAACTAAACTAGTCCCACCTGCCTGCACCTAGCCCATATCCATCCAGATCTTTCCAATTCATGTACTTATCTAAGTGTCTTTTAAATGTTGTAACTGTGCCCACATCCACCATTTCCTCAGGAAATTCATTTCATATGCAAGCCACCCTCTGTGTAAAAAAAATTGCCCCCAAGTCTTTCTTAAATCTCTCTCCTCTCACCTTAAAAATATGCCCTCTAGTTTTTAAATCCCCCATTCTAAGGAAAAGACACCTACCATTAATCCTATCTATACCCTTCATGATTTTATAAACCTCATGAGGTCGCCTCTCAACCTTTTATGCTCCAGTGAACAAAGCCCCAGCCTATCCAGCCTTTCTTTATAACTCAAACCTTCCACACCTGGCAATGTCCTGGTAAATCTCTTCTGAACCTTCTCCAGCTTAATAATATCCTTCCTATAATGGGCGACGAGAACTGGACACAGTATTCCAGAAGAGCCTCATCAACCTGGATTCCTGTGCTCCAATTCTTACTATATATATTAATTAAGCCTCATTTTAATTTAAGCTTCCATGTTTTAATTAAATTTCAATTGAAACACTCTGCTTCTCCTTTCATTTCTGATCCTCATTCCCATTTTAGCCGAATCCCTGTGATGGAAACACCATTCTCACTTTTGTTCACATGTCACTCCTTTATCCACCTCTCTCCAGGATATGTTCTACATCCAAACATGGAGAGCAAAGGGATACTCTTCAGGGCTGTTCAAAACAAAATGACAATTTGTTGTGCAAAAGATGTCCTTTATAACAAGGTGCTGAAACTTAACAAAGTTAATTCTTTCATTGAAAACATTATTTATTAAATGTCTTTTCCTTCCAAAACAGCACGTTATCCCTATATCAGCCAAATGTCCACCTCCCTAAACTTCTGCTTAATCTTTAACAATTGTGCATTGTTAATTAAACAATATCACCATTCCTTCACTGCCATTGAGTCAAACCCTGGGGCTCCATTCAGAATAACACTGCAGCTGAGCTTACAGTCCAAGAGCTGCAGTGATTCAAGAAGGTATCTCATCATCATCTTCTCAAGGGTAATTAGGGATGAGCAATAAACACTGGCCTAGCCATCAGTAATCACTTATAATAAACAAATTTTTGAAATGTGAGCTTCTCAATGACTGACACTATGATCAGGCTTCAGTAGTTAAGGAGTGAATACTGTCGTTATTTTCATTCCATTTACATTAATTACTAAGAATGTACACTGCAGAAACAGATCGTTTGGTTCAACTGCTCCAGGCCAATGTTTAAGATGCACACAAGCCTGTTCAACCCCACCACCAATTCCTCCAACTCGTCTTCATCTCACCCCAACAATACAACCACTAATTCTTTTCTCTCTCATGTTTTACTATCGATTCCCCTTAAGTACACCTATGCCACTTGCCTGCACTGCATCTTGTGGTGGTGACTTTTACAATTTAATCACGTTGTCTGAACTCAAGAAAAAGCTATACCTTAGCTTTATGGGTCCAGAAGTGCAACTTTGGGCTCCTGGTGAACTGACAGGTATTAATAGAGAATTACAATATCCACTTTTATTCTAACATGACAAACTAATTTGCTGATTTCTACAATAACTGAAGGAACTTAACGTTTGCATTGTGGCATACTACTGTATATAATGTCAATGGAGGGACAAAATATAATGTACAACGTCACATACATTTCTGACTGATTAGGTTATATCATCACCAACTTTTGCAAACAGCAGTACAGAGACTCCCTAAAAATTGCAGTCCGCAGGACATTTGAATCTGCTAATATCAGTATTTGGAATAAGTATCAAATCAAATTTTGAGCCTGAAGTGGTTAGACTGAGCTAGTTTTGATTTATTTAACATTATCAGAACGTTGACACATTCAGATACACTGGGATCAGATTCTGTTGCTTGTTTTAAATTAAAAACCTGCAGACAGTCTGTGGAGGCAATACAGTAATCTATAGATTGGTGATTAAATTTTACATAGAGTGACTGGAATAACTCCACAGAGGCCAGTATCCTGTCATCAAGTCACCCTTTATTTACAGGTGGAAGAACCTTGACACTGATCCAGCGTCCTCAGAGCCAGCTCTCTGACTGTTTATATCTGTCAGCCAGGGCTCCCTGATTGGACCAGATTAACAGCCCCAATCAGGGAACTCATATTCTATGAGGTCCACCTGGCTGACCTCGGTACTATCACTACAGTGACCCAGGTTGCTCTGCAGGTGCAAAAAGGGAGAGAGACACAATACATTTCCATTATCATTAGCTGTGTTGACTGTGCAGCAAAAATTAAAATACGAAAGAAGTTGATCCAGGTTGATTTAATTGGGGAAGGTGATAGCAAAGTGGTAATGAAGCCAGGTTTGCAATCCAGAGACTTGAGCTAGTGCTCTGGAGATGTGAGCTGAGGCATCTGGAATAATTTCGATTCGATGATTTAATAAGCCTGGAACAAAATGCTAGTTTCATTATTAATGATCAATTGTTCTAGACTGTTGTCCTGTTTGTAAGTGGATGCTATTGGGACCCAGTTCAGCTATTCTGTTATTTGACAATAAAATAGCCTACAGATTCCCACAAATAAAGAAAAGTTTTGGAGAAGGCACTTAGAAATGTCGCATGAACCCATCTGGATCTCTAATTTCCTTTAGGGAAGTAGCCACATTTATATACAACTAGAAACAGGAGTCAGGCATCCCACCACCACC
>NC_063356.1:12039022-12072921 GCF_021869965.1 Rhincodon typus
CTCCAGCATCGGCAGTTCCTACTATCTCTCTATCTATATTTAGGTTTGCTTATTTATTAAGAATGCTGAAGGTAAGTATGCAGGTGCAGCAAGCAGTAAAGAAGTCAAATGGTATGTTGGCCTTCATGTACAGGAGCAGGGATGTGTTGTTGCAGTTTTACAGGGCCTTGGTGAGGCCACACCTAGAATATTGTTGGCAGTTTTGGTCTCTTTTTCTGAGGAATGATGCTCTTGCTCTCGAGGGAGTACAGTTGAGGTTTACCAGGCTGATTCTGGGGATGGTAGGTTTGATGTATGAGGAAAGATTGACTAGGTTGGGATTGTTTTTGCTAGAGTTCAGGTGAATGAGGGGGGATCTCATAGAGATTTATAAAATTTTAACAGGACTGGACAGCGTAGATACAAGGAGGATGTTCCCAATGGTGGGTATGTCCAGAACCAGGAGTCAGAGTGTGAGGATTCGGGGTAGGTGATTTAGGAAAGAGATGAGGAGATATTTTTTCACACAGAGAGTGGTGAGCCTGTGGAATTCATTACCACAGGAAGTAGTTGATGCCAAAACATTGAATGTATTCAAGACGTGATTGATATAGCACTTGGGGCGAATGGGATCAAGGGTTATGGGGAAAAAGCAGGATTAGGCTATTGAGTTGGATGATCAGACATGATCATGAAGAATGGCGGAGCAGGCTTGAAGGGCTGAATGGCCTCCTCCTGCTCCTACCTTCTATGTTTCTATATTATATATGTGGAAGTGCTGTCGAGACCTGTGATACTATAGACTAGTAAAGAATACTGATGCCAATCAGGAGCATTGAGGGCAACTTTATTCTAACCTGCCAAGGGCAACTAGGGACAGGCAATAAATGCTGGACCAGCCAACAATTTCCACGTCCCATGGGCGAATTAAAAAGAAATGTTATTTGTTGTATCACTTGTTTTACTGCCTGCCTACTCTTAAGTGAAGTTAAAAGAGCAATATTGGGTATGGTGTACAATAAGCTGATCTTGTGTTTTCTCCTTCTGCCATGGGTCACGTTAAAATATCCCTGGTAATGCACTGTATTATGCAAATTTCATAGTTTCCAGTAATCCAGAAAATATCAATGCCAAGATTTGTACAATTGTCAAAAAACACAATGCATCACTTTAAACTGATCTACTTTGGGCTTTCTCTTGTTTAAATAGAAACATGTGGGCCTATTAAATCAATATGCCAACTTACAAAAAATGGTGACTTCCATGTGCAGGATCGTAACTGCTTCCCTGTTCAAGCACAATTGTGCTTATCAATGTCTGATTTGTGTTTTGACATCATCTACAAGGTGAACTCACATCAATCCGATCCTCTCTATAACAACAGATTAACTCTGTACACCAAGTAAATCTTGGAGTCACTAAATGTGTGGGTTGCTGCACTCATAAGTATCTGTTCTGATAAATGTTGGTATGATAAAGGGTGTGTTGACCATAAATCTATTTCAAGCTCAGCATGTTTAAAGGTTGGGGTCATCTTATAATGAAATACAGCCACAAGTTTTATCAATTTAGATAGGTAATCTTAACCATTCTTGGCAATTCAAAACAGCCAATTTAATTGTTAGAGTATGAGCTTGAATAGTCGTTGATTGTTAAAGCTATTTCCAACTGTTTGCTTTCTTGTGTAAGGCTCTCATTATTCATTTGAAAACGGAATGCTGGGTGGTGCCGTTCTCTTCAGTTCCACCCGTGTTACTGTGTATCTGATTCATTGGAAGTGAATGCATGTGGAAGAAACTGGACTTGCTCATCCACTTTTTTCCTCATTCCTTCAGGGGAACTGTTTTGTATCATTTCTGCTCTCTTGGGAACGAGCGCAGTGGAAGTCAGGAACCTGTTTATGAAAAGTTTCTGAACCTGTTACTAATCTGTTTGTCTACAGGGCTTCAAAACTTTAATTGGAAAAAAAAAGTCATCAAAGCAATTCATGAAAGCTGGGAAACAATTTATTAAAAATGATAAAAATTTGGTGCTAGTTTCAAAGCTTAGGGTTTCTATTTTCTTGCCTGTGACAATCTACTGTGAATGTTTTTGCAAGAAAATACTATCCTGATCTTAATCAAACTGGCACCAAAGTTTCAAGAGTTAAATTATAATAAAACTATTGATGTAAAACATGAAAATAATACAATACAAGTCACTTTGAAGTGACATTGATTGTGATACACTGACACTTGATGCTTTGTCAACTGTGGGAAATATTCTGTAGATGAGCTCACAACAACTTTTGTCAAATATATTACACAATCGTGAAATAACTGCACAGAGGCCAGTATCTGGTCACCAAGTCACCCTTTATTCATACGTACATCGCACTTGACTCTGACCTATCTCCCTCAGAACCAGCTGTCAGAATGAACAGAACCTCTGACACTCCTGTTTATATCTGTCAGCCAGGGCTCCCTGATTGGACCAGATTAACAACCCTATTCAGGGAACTCATATTCTATGAGAACTAACTGGCAGATCTTGTTACTATCATTACATCAGGGTTTCCCATTTGCCAGTTGTCACTGTCTGACTTTTCCTTATTGTTCTATTACTATTCCATTTTGTCAAAATACCTGGAACCATTCCTTATGGTGGATGACCAAATTACTCCCCCTCTAGGTACAGCTTCCCACAGTTGTGGACATTTTGACACTATTCCTTTATTATTACTCCTTCAGTTTTCGTTGAAGCATTTCCTCCGTGCCCATGTTGCTCTTTCTCCTATTGACTAGCTATCAAATACAGCATTCATCTCCATGTAGATACAATCCAATCCAACAGAGTTTCTGTTCATTCCTCAGAAAAAAACTGTAACAAGTTAAACAGCTCTTGATAGAGCACTGCAAGGGATATCCAAACAAACGGCTAACCAAAACTTACAGAATAGAATGGAAACTTACCAAAATGAAATCCAAATAACATTGTCCAGGGTGATAATGCACCCTAGCTCCTGAGGTGCCCAACAGACTCTAAAGATCCAACAGAGCTTCTGTACTGACTCTGTACGTGGACTGGAGCAATTTACTGCTCAATATTTTGCCTTGTCACTTAGTTTGCATGAGGTGTCATGGATGTATGTGCGGCATTTCCTGGATCCTCCATTGCCGCATGCTAAGGAGTTCAGGGCTCTTCATGTTTAAAAATGCAGTGAGCATCGTACTTGCACTGTCTTCCTGTAGCTTTGCTTTAACCTCAAACTGTGTTACTTCAAAAGACAATGTTACAAATGGTTGCATTCTGTCTGGCTTTCTTCTCCAGGTTCAATGGGCCAGATGGCCTACTCCTGAGCCTGTTAATTTTGTTCTTATGACTGAGTCCACTGCCTAATGGTGTAGAACTTAGACCACTTAGCTTTGTGTTTTATATGACAAGTCTTTAGGTTCAACCTCAGGTTGGTAGGAGGTGAGCTTTTCGTTGTTGTTTCTTTTGGTTAAGCAGTAACACAAGCTGAGCTCAGTAAATTGATTAATGATCGGCATAATTGTTAAAGTTTGTACCACATATAGACAGGATGGTTAAAAAGGCATTTGGCATGCTTGCCTTCGATGCTCAGTCCTACGAGTACAGGAGTTGGGGCATTATCTTGAGGTTGTACAGAGAATTGGTAAAGACTCTTCTGGAATACTGTGTCCAGTTCTGGTTGCTCAGTTATAGGAAGGATATTATCCAGCTGGAGATGGTTCAGAAGAGATTTACCAGGATGTTGCTGGGTATAGAAGGCTTGAGTTTTAAGGAATGGCTGGTTAGGCTGGGATTTTTTTCACTGGAGTGTAGGAGGTTGAGAGGTAACCTGATAGGAGTATATAAAATAATGAGAGCTATAGATAGAGTTGATGGAGGTTGTCTTTTCTCTAAGATGGGGAATTTCAAGACTCGGATCACATTTTTAAGGTGAGAGGAGACAGATTTAAAAAACACATAAGAGGCAAATTTTTTACACAGAGAGTGGCTCACGTATGGAATGAACTTCCTGATGAAGCGGTGGATGTGGGTACAATTACAACATTTAAAAGACATTTGGATGGATATATGAATAGGAAAGGTTTGGAGGGATATGGGCCAAGACCAGGCAGTTGGGACTCGTTTAGTTTGGGATTATGTTCGGTAAGGACTGGTTGGCCCAAAGGGGCTGTTTCCGTGCTGTATGCCTCTATGACTCCATGACTTCATGTAAAGGGTGGAATTTTCCAATTTTCCAGAGGGTGAGGGAGGGGGTGGGAATCCTGGATAATTAGGTGAGTTGTTGCTAGGACTGATGTCAGACCTTGTCCTACCGCTGCTCATCTAACATCCAAGTGAAAATGTCCATGGGCAACCTTCTGCAGTGTATCCACTTTTAAGAAGCTTATGTGGTCAGGTAACTACCATTAAAAACCAATTGAGGGCCTATTCCTGCCTCGGCTGCAATTTTCTCAGCTACAATTGAGAAAGATGAAAGACTGTCTCATTGAAAGATAGAACTGCTGCGGGCACATACTGCCGTTCCGATGCTGATGTGGTATGGTGCCAGGCAGCGACATGTCCACGCTTTTGACTGTTCATTGCTCTTCACCATCGTAAGATACTTGCCTCTCCCTCTGTGCTACGCACAGCATCTGGCAAACAATAATTGAACACAAAAGACCATGTGGACTTAGAAAGCAATGTGACCCCACACAAAGGTTGACACCGTGTAAGTCAGTGTTGAAGTCAGTGAGTGTGCGCTAAGAAAGCAATGAGCAATAAACAGAGGCTAGAAATCTCCAATTAAGCGCAAACTGAGTGAGCTCTAAGAAAGTGAGCGAAGACCCATAAAAGGAATCCTTTGCAGATGCATAAGATGTATGTGTTTTTGGGGCTAACAAGATCAAAGGTAATGGGGAGAAAGCAGGAACTGGGTAAAGAGTTGGATGATCAGCCATGAGTATAATGAATGGCAGAGCAGGCTCGAAGGGCTGAATGGCCTACTCCAGTTCCTGAAAACCTGTATCAAATCTCTTCTCAGTCTTCTCCTGTCCACAGAGAACAGTCCCAACATCTTCAATCTATGCTCATAACTGAAGTTTGTCATTCCTGGAACCATTCTTGTAAATGGACTGAGGTGCCTACAGTCCTTTGTGGACTATTTCATCTAGACAGTGCTGGTCAGGAAATCAGAACCATTGTGAGGGAAATTGCTGTATGACTGTGGAATGAACAAAATATGTTCTCCAATCAGAGCCTCTAAATGCTTATGGTATGCACCCCAGATACTGACAGAACACAATGTAACCAGTAGTTAGTAGTCATGATATACAATGTGAAAGAAGATTGCCTCTGATCAATTTGTATTATAACAGAAGGATATCCTCAGATTGATATTTCCAGCAGTATTTGGAACTGTTGGACTATTTCATCAGAAATAACAAGAAAATGAAATTTCCTGTAATGTTTACAATATTGCTAGCACATGGTTTCCATATAGTTATTTCCTTGTGTGGAATAGCAGAGGTTGTGGTTATTTGGAGTCATCCACCGTGCTGTGGATCTGGTGTAACATGTGGGTTGCAGTTAGCAATATTTTCTTTCTAGTAGTGTTTTTTGGGCATGAGGGAGCTTGTGCCTGTTGTAGACTAATTGGTACAGATTGATTGATACGAGTGATCATGAGTGGTACTACCATATTTTATGACCCAAGAGTTAGCTTAATTGGTAATGTCCTGGACTAGTAAGCGAGAAGCCTGAACGGATGTTTGTGAGACATGAGCTCAAATTCTAACACAGCAGATGTTGGAACTGATAATAGTGGCCATAGACCTGCCATATTATTATTATAAAATGCCCATCTTGTTCACTTGTGCTCTTTTGGGTTAAAAGCAATCTTCCATCCTTAACATGTCTCTACTTCTTGTGGCTCCAGATCCACATCAATGTGGTTGATTCCTTTCTATCCTCTGAAATGGCTTAGCAACACCACAGGAAAGTCAAACAAAAATAAAACCTGATGGACAGCGAGCATTGGCTTAGGAAACAGCAACAACATCACTTCCTGTTGACACTTCGAAGTCCTCCTCACTACCAATTAAACTAATCGATCAGCAGCTTGATGTAGTCAAAATCACTAATCATTCCCTCCGGCCAATTTCTGAGATTCCTCCATCACCATCTCTGAGCTTACATTGTCCCATCGGCAAGACAGACCCACGGGGGTTGATGGCACAGTGGTTTATAGCTGTGAGTGAGACACTCTGGCATTGACTAATATGAAGCCTCATGGAATCAGGGCCTGAAACCCCTTGCTGATCCCCCTCCCAACTACAGCTGATGAATCAGTACTCTGCCATATTGGAATAAACACTGAAAGTAGAATGTGTGTTCGAATGAGGCACTACAAACACAACATTGGCATCTACCTGAGAACTTTGAAAATCGCCCAAGGATGTACTGCATGCAAAAAGCAGATCACACCCAATACAACCAATTCCTGCCGCATCGAAACAATCTCATTCATCAGCAAAATGATTGAAAATATCTGTAAGAATCTTATCAAACAGCACTTAGATGCAGCAACAACCTACAAGCCTACTGGGTAGCACAATGGCTCAGTGGTTATCATTATAGCCTCACAGGGTCAGGAACCCAGGTATGATTCCACCCTTGGGTGACTGTCTGTGTGGATTTTGCACATTTTCTTTGTGTCTTCTGCATGGGTTTCCTCTGGGTGCTCTGGTTTTGTTCCACAGTGCAAAGATGTGCATGTTGGGTAGATTGGCCATAGAGTCGAGGGATGTACAGGCAAGGTGAATTAGCTATGATCAATACAGGGGTAGGGGGCAGGTCTGTATGAGCTGCTCTTCAGAGGGTCAATGTTGACTTGATGGGCTGAATGGCCAGATTCCACACTGTAGAGATTCTATGATTCTAAATTGATGCTCTGTTGAAGTTCTATCAGGCCCATACCAGACATCATCCCAGCCTTGACCCAAATATGTGTTACAATCTCAGCTAATGTTATTACTGGGCAAGTTACTCAGGGGAGGCAATGGCCTAGTGGTATTATCACTGGGCTGTTAATCCAGAGACCCAGATAATGTTCTGGGGACCTGGGTTTGAATCCTGCCATGGCAGGTGGTGGAATTTGAATTCAATAAATATCTGGAATTAAGAATCTAATGATGACCATCGTCTAATGATGACATTGTCGATTGTCAGGAAAAGCCCATCTGGTTCACTAATGTCCTTTAGGGAAGGAAACTGCCATCCTTACCTGGTCTGGCCTACATGTGACTCCAGACCCACAGCAAGGTGGTTGACTCTTAACTGCCCTCTGGGCAATAAATACAGCTAGCTAGCAATGCCCTCATCCCATGAATGAATAAAGAAAAGAAAAATTAGATCCCAGACTTTTTCATTTTGGCTTTAACGAACTGTCATTTACTGAAATATAAACATGTAACACTGCAGATTCAAGATAGCATTAACAATAAATGGAAGTTTATTATACAAAATAAATGCAATTAAACCAAGCTATTTACATATAACACAAATTTAAAAGATTTTGAAATACATAATAAAATACAATCACATTAATCCCAACAACACTCACTACAGTATTCATATCAGAGAAAATTCCCTTCTATTCCACATCTATGGGGTTCAATTTAACTATGGTGTCAATGCCTTGGATTGAGATTAAGACAGCATATTTTTCACTCTCAAATAACCCCTTTAGAATTTTAACTAAATCCTTTTGGTCTGGAATCTTTAAATTAAGTACTAAACTTAAGTATCTAAAGTATTAAACAAAAACAAAACAAAAAACTTTGTATGCTGGAAATCAGAAACAAAAACAGGAACTGCTGGAAAAAAACTCAGCAGGTTTGGCAGCATCTGTGGAGAGAAAGCAGAGTTAACATTTTGTGTCCAGTGACCCTTCTTAAGTTCTGAATATCTGCCTGAAAGCACAGGTCAGAGGCTGAGAATTCTGTGTGAGTAACTCACTTCCTGATTCCTCAATGTGTGTCCATCATCTACAAGGCACAAGTTTGTGACTGTGATGGAATATTTTTCATTTGCTTGATTAGATGCAGCTCTAATCATACACAAGAAGCTGAACACCATCCAGGACAAAATAGCCTGCTTGACTGCCATCCTATCCACTACCTCCAAACCTTCATTATTCACTCCCATTCACTATTTACTCCAAACCTTCAATGTTCACTCCCATTCACTATCTACCCCCACTGGAAGGACAAAGACAGCAAACACATGGGTCACAACCACCTGCAAGACCCACTCCGATGCACACACCATCTCAACATGGAACAACATTGATGTCCTTTCACTTGATTGGTCAAAAAGCTGGAAATCCATTCCCAACTACACTGTGGGTTTACCAGCATCACACAGATCACAAAGGGAGAAGATAGCTCAATTCCTCCTTCTCGAGAGCAGTTATTGGTGGACATTAAAGCCTGGGTTTGACACGGATGCTCTTGTAAGGGGTTTTAAAATATACAACTACCAGGGGAGTAGAAAATAGACTTGATGGAGTTTAGTTTCTTTAGGTCCACCAATTCCTATATTTCTATGAGTTCATCCACTACTTTTGATAATTCATCTCTATTTACTAGATGTCTCCACCTTAATTTAGTTGTGTTTACTACATATCTTCACCTTAAGCTAATTTCTAAGTAAGTTGCCTGGCCTCTGTTAATGTGTCTTCTCCCACTCTGCAAGCGAAAGATGGCACATGGCAAAGATGTAACAAACAAAAACATAAAAATCCCACTTTTGGAATCACCAGTTCTTATGAATATAAAAATCGTGCTAAAGGTTCATCTTTATAAACCAGAACATTGGCCAGCATTGAGAATGTTTGAAATTGTCATAAATTTATTACTTAAAAGATCCCAAAGTCTCTCAGCTGTTAAAAGGACATAATTGATGTTGGTCTAAACCTGGATAAAGAGAAAAGTACCCCAAGACCACAGAATATCAGCATGGTTGGTGTTAAACAGTTGTTGGTTGTCTTGTGCTTTTCTTGTCATTCGAGCTAAGTTGCAGATCTTGAGGATAACACTAATGTTACTAAGTTAGCATGAATGAGGTGGTAATGACTTCAAAACCGACTTGGCAGATTCGCTGTGCCATAATCAGCATTTACAAAACTCCCACCAGTTTCAGGCATGCCCTTGTTACTGCATAACACATGCATCCTAGGATTATTCATTTTAGGAGAAATGTGGGCAGAGCTGTGATTTTGTGGTTTTTACCAAGACGCCAGCCAAAGTTAATCAGTGAAAGCAACTTGACAATTTTGTTTGATATTTCTGAAGAAATATCATGCCAGATTTGATACACTTATTTAGTTTATATCTCCACAGATGGTGCCAGATCTGCTGAGTTTCTCCAGCATTCTCTATGTTTGTTTCAGATTTCCAGGATCCGCGGTATTTTGCGTTTATTTATTGGAAAATCATTTTTTAGGTGCTCAAGCTTTCAGTTACAGCTCAGGCCACCAATATGTGTGTTCATGAGGGAGCCACAAAGGGGTGACGTAACACCGTGCCCTTTCATTTGCATGTACAAATATCCATCCTACTCTTCAAGCTTTAAACAATGTGAATCCAATGTTAGCAACTCAAATCTGATTTGCTGCACTGCAATACCCTACTTGGGGCAGGAATCTCATTTATTTTCATTAAGTGACATCCCACACTCACAACAGAAGCAGCCTGCCCACATTTTGGCACAGCTGGGCATCTAGAGTATTCTACCAGTTAGGTGCTGGAAGATCAGAACTCAGCTTCTCATTCCTGTAGTATATTTTGTGATAATTGGCTCAATTTTTAAAGGTTTCCATGTTAGTCTTCACCTTCCTACATTCCATAAATCGTCCCAATAACTTTCTCTGACTTCAAAATTTGTGCTTAGTCAGACCACTTACGTGACTGTGATCACATTCCAATTTTGTTGGTGTGCGCGAATAGTTTTTAAATGCATAATGACTCATCTAGTAAAACAAAAACATTTTCTTAAGGTTGAATTGAAGTTGGATTCTGTTCTATGAACGAGTGTGTGTATCTGCTGTGTCAATTATTGTTACTGCTGTGGGAGCTTCAAATCAGATTTCATTTTAGAAGGAACGTTGGTACGAGAGCTGAAGGCAGAACTGTAAATATGTGCCAGACAATGAGATGGAGAAGTACTGACTGAGATAAGGAACATCATGCTTTCTGAATGAAAAAAAAGAAAAAGCTGGCTGTTGAGATATTCAATTTCCTCTCAAGGTTTAATGATAACCTTGGAGATCTACCGGTTAAGGACTTGGTCTGAGCTTCCTGATGAAGTGCGTACAATTTAAAGATCCTTATTATTTTACATGAGTCCGGCTAAATATGACTAAGTTCTCTCATTAGGCATGAAATACCATGTTCATGTCAACCCAAACTTTATTTCTTTCAGAAATGAATTATGCAACTTACAAATGGTTATTTCTATGCCTCCAGTGTTCTAACGTCAAATATTGCACTTTTGCTACTGTACAACAACAAAAGAAAAATCTGTGCAAATATCATGCAGTGGAAAGATTTTGAGCACTGATTTGGAGACACCTATGATTATAAAAATGCTCCATGCTCAATCCTTTTGTGTTACTTCACCCATTCCTGTAAAAGCTGCGGGACACAGAGTAGTTGAATGGAAAGTTGCCAAGGACATGGTTTCAAAGGATTATTAATCAAGAGCAAAGGTCAGAATTTTAACCCTTCAACTTTTTGCTGACAAAACATTTCTAATTGCAGTAAACAACGGGATATCTGTCTACAAAACAACAGATGAAAAGAAGTGACAAACACAAAGGAGGAAATGAATACTCGGGACTGTGCAGGCCTTTGAATAACTGGAATTTCTGCATAATTAGGAAGGAAAGATCAACAGAAATCTACGTGCTTCTCGTAATTGTTTCAATTTTCATGTTAATCATCTCCCAAAGTGGAAAGTGATAGGAAAATGATTTGAGATGGATTTTCCTACATGTGAAATAAATAAATTGATGGAATGTTTGGGGCAAAAATATTAATTGAGAAGCTTGGCAATTGCTGAAATCAGTCAGTAATACATTCCTATAGCCTGACATTTTATTTAAGCTATGCAAAAAAGCGATATCAACAGGAGTACATTATGGCATCTTGCATGCAAATTTCACCATTTGGAGTCTCTACTTGTCCACATCGTAATCACCTGATCTTGTGCAATTAAGAAAGGATCCTGAGTTTAAGCTGTGGAAGTTTGGAAAGGCATGACTTTCACCCAGCCCTCTCTATCCATTGTAGATCTGGCCTATTTTCCTGATCTTTTGCACTGATGCGTTGGTCTCTTCCATCATTGAGGGTGGGGGTATTTGTGGAGCCTCCTCCTCAGTAAGTAGTTTAATTGTCCACCACCATTCACGACTGGATGTAGCAGGACTGCAGAGCAATTCCAATGAAAACTGTTTTGTTTTACTAATTGTGCACATCACTGGCTAATTATTGCCCAGTCCAAATTCACATCTGGGCCTAGAGTCGCGTGTAGATGTAATAAAAACTGATTTCTCTCCTACAGGGTATTAGTGAATCAAGTAGGTTTTTACAACAATCAATGGTGGTTACATGGCCATCAGCTTTTTTTATTGAACTCAAATTTCACCATCTGCCATGGTGGGATTAGACCTCACGTCTCCAGAATATTAGCCTGGAGGTTTGGATTGCTAGTCCAGTGACATTATCAATATGCTCCCCCCTCCCTATATTGTATTACAGAAGACTGCCCCTGTCATTGCATGTAGCTGTGTATCCTCCACTTTAAGGTGTGGAGGGGAACTGACAGTTCACAATGTATCTGTTAAAGTACTTCATTCTTTGGGTCCTCCAACACCTCCTCCCTCTCACCCCCACAATCCACACTTGTTAATACTCCATCCTTGGAGAGTCACTGCTTGTTTTACTAAGTTACCTGCTTGTTTGATTCTGGACACAGCAATCTGCATTGCAGAGTTCAGCCTTTCACTTATATTGCTCAATTAACTAAAATGATTCACGTAAAAAAAAAGATGAAAGGCATTAAATTAATCTTTGATGCTTTAAGTAACATCATGCCTTGAGATAGTTTTTATGTGCATAATAACAATAACATTTAAGTTCCCATTATTGTGATGCCTTTGCTCTTGTGATATCAGTAACAGAATAGATACTGTAAATATTTAATAAGAGATTGAGTGTTACAAAAGGTTAAGCATAGCAATTCCTGTA
Source organism: Rhincodon typus (assembly GCF_021869965.1). Classification (NCBI taxonomy): domain Eukaryota; kingdom Metazoa; phylum Chordata; class Chondrichthyes; order Orectolobiformes; family Rhincodontidae; genus Rhincodon; species Rhincodon typus. Next base: position 12,051,304 of record NC_063356.1, read on the forward strand.
TCTGAGCACTCAGCGATAATGAAGCCAAATCTTAAACTTTCACCGCTTGCTGATTGTGATTACTGTTTGCGATAATTTAGGAAATTGGATGGTGCCAGGAATAAGATTGTTGGTCTTTCCTCTCTGGGAACTGTTTTAGCACAGACTCGTCCTTAAGAATTCTACACGTTTAGGAAGTCTCAGTCCTATTCCTAGAAGGTGCTGGCTAGCAGTGCTATACTACCCTTAATTCAGTGCAAATCAGACATATTTGCTTTGAAAGGCCTCAGCGTGACTGTGAGGGAGAAAATATCACACTGCTACAGTAGGAACACACTTCTGAATTTAGGGCTGAGCAATATGGTTAAGGAGCATAAAGAAAAGCAAAGGAGAACTTGCATTTTTATGGCACCTTTCACAACCTCAGCATGTCTCAAAATGTCTTACAGTCAATGAAGTACTTTTGAAATGTCGTCACTTTCGCAATGTAGGAAAGGCAGCTGTCCGTATTGTGTACAGCAAACTCTCACAAAATGATAATGACTCGTAAAGATGCTTTAGTAATATTGATTGAAGAATAAATATCAAACAGGACACTCAGGGTAATTACCCTATTCCTCTTTGAAATCAAGGCCCGGGGATCTTTTGCATCAATCTTAGCAATCTGATGGGGCTTCAATTTAATGTCATATTTGAAAGTGTGATGATACCATGGCTTTAAGTGGTGTATTTTGCTCTGTTTTCTTTTGAAGGAGTGGTTTTAAGAAAGAGGTGCTGAGTGGTTTGTTTGAATCCAATGAAGTAAACAGACTGTGGGACCTTGGAATGTTTTTAATGTTGGAACAGTAGAAGCAGCCTGAATGGATTTTTCAAGCTCCCATAGAACTGGGATTTTTTTTAACATTAATTTTTCAGGAGAGTTGCTGGGTTTGAAAGCTGCAGTACATGTCTCCCAATGACTTTCTCACTCAGAGTTTTCTTTCTTTCTTCTTCTAGGGGCCTTCCTTTCCTTTCCTGAAGACAGCACTTCAGCTAGAGCCGTACCCTCTCAGTAATGCAGCAAAGGAAAGGTACTTTGCATTCCAACTTGGAGTGAATTACTTGATGCTGTCCCTACTCACTACAGTCACCTCGGGAAAAGACACATCAATAGATATTCTGTTACCATCCTCCTTTTAGGTTGGGCTGTAAAGGGCTCGACAACAGCGGAGAGGAACACCAACCTGTAGACTAACTAGAAGAGGCTCTTGTCTTAAATAAGATAATGCTTATTTCTCAGTTGCAATCAGGTCACTGTTACAATGGTATGATAGATGTTGTTACTAACAAGTAAGACTATGAGGGAGATCTTGGGGGTAGGTTTAGCTCCTTCAAGATCCTGTGCTGTTCCCCATTAAAATCCACACGATAAGTTCATATTGGGTGGTGCGTCATGCACTCCTCAGCAGTAACCCTTTCTGAAACTAACACCTTACACAAAAATTATTTGGAAGAGAACAGTGTTTCATTCACCAAGATATCATGCCTTGCAAAATATAAACCAAGGGAAAATGCATTAAGTCATTGATATTAATGTGCTATAAATGAATGTGTTCAAAATCGTAATGATTCTGGGCCAAGGTAGGAAGGAAAAGAAACTGTTGCTACTGACCAAAGGATTGCGAAACAAATGGCACAGATTTAGGTAATTTCCAAAATAAGCAGAAGAAAAACTTCTTTTACATAATGTGTGACTAAGTTCTGGTATGTGCTCGTGTGTATGTTCAAAGCAGATTCAATCGTGGTTTTCAAAAGAGAATTGGGCAATTATCTGAAAACAAAAAGGTTTGCATGGCCATGGGAACAAGTCTGGACAGTGGATGAGATGACTTATTCTTGTAGAGAGTTAGCAGGAAAAGATGGAATAAATGGTTCCCTGCTGTGCTGCAAATTCTCCTTTACTTCCCTACTCTTCTGTGCTGCTATTTTATGAAATCACTAAAAGCTCTGTTGCATGATATGCTTTGGAGAAGTTGTCAAGACAGTTGTGAGTGACAAACTTTGATATCAAGGTAATTTGGTGTTATCGCTTAGATTCAACTAAATGGGAGAGATGTCCAGGGTTCTTTCTGCACATGGAGTCTCACTTGGTCTGCAGAAGGCTTTCACTTCAGTCGGAGGAAAGTACTTGAGAGCCATTTTAAAAGTAAAACTGTGTAATTAATTATTCATTTAAAAAGAAATGGATAAAATAGAAACTTGGATCTTCAATTACAATAATTAAGGATGCACACAATTGTTTATTCTACTTTATTCTGGATCCTGTTTTTTATTCATTTAGTGAGATGTGGGCGTTGCTGGCTGGTCAGCATTTCTTGCCCATCCCTAGTTGCCCTTGAGAAGGTGGTGGGTGAGCTGTTTTTTTGAACTGCTGCAGTCCACCTGCAGTGGGTTGACCCACTATGCCATTAGGGAGGGAATTCCTGGATTTTAACCCAGCGACAATGAAAGAACAACGATATATTTCCAACTCAGGATGGTGAGTAGCTTGGAGGCAAACTTGAAGGTGGTGGTAGTCCCATATATCTGCTACCTTTATGCTTCTAGATGGAAGTGGTCATGGGTTTGTAAGGTGCTGTCTGAGGATCTTTGGTGAATTTCTGCAGTGCATCTTGTAGATAGTACACACTGCTGCTACTGAGTGTCGAAGGTGGAGGGAGTGGATGCTTGTGGATGTAGTGCCAATTAAGTGGGCTGCTTTGTCCTGGATGGTGTCAAGCTTCTTGAGTGTTGTTGGGGCTGCAATCATCCGGGCAAGAGGATAGTATTCCATCATACTCCTGACTTGTACCTTGTGGATGGCGGACAGGCTTTCAGGAGTCAGGAGGTGAGTTACTTGCCACAGTATTGCTAACCTCTGACCTTCTCTTGTAGCCACTGTGTTTATGCGGTGAGTCCAGTTGAGCTTCTGTTTAATGATAACTCCCAGGATGGTGATTGTGGAGGGTTCAGTGGTTGGAACACCATTGAGTGTCAAGGGGTAGTGGTTAGATTGTCTCTTATTGGTGATGGTCATAGCCTGGTATTTGTGTGACGCGAATGTCACTTGTCACTTGTCAGCCCAAACCTGGATATTGTCCAGATCTTGTTGCATGTGAACAGGACTGCTTCAGTATCTCAGGAGTCGCGAATGGTGCTGAACATTGTGCAATCATTGGCGAACGTCCCGACTTCTGACCTTATGATGGAGGGAAGGTCATTGATGAAGCAGCTGAAGATGGTTGAGCCTAGGAACTCCGACAGAGATGTCCTGGAGCTGAGATGACTGACCTCCAACAATCATGACTACCTTCTTATGTGTCTGGTATGACTCCAACCACAGGAGAATTTGCCCTTGATAACCATTGATTCCACTTTTGCTCGGGGTCATTGATGCCACACTCGGTTGAATGCAGCCTTGATGTCAAGGGCTGTCACTCTCACTTCACCTCTGGAATTCAGTTGGATTTTCCTGAGCTCAGGATTAATTAGAGTCTCCGCAAAACTCTTTTCTCACATTAAAAGTTGTAGCATTCAATTCAATAAAGACAACAATTTTTAGGAGTGCATTCAACTCACTTGAGATAATGGCCGAGAGTTGACTGAGAAAGGAGCAGTTCATGCCCTGTAAATTTTCATGAGTTTCAGCCTTGCAAGTTGCTGTAACGGAGGGGATTCGAAGTATTCTTGAGCTGGATAAGCAATTGATTGTTTGTGCTTGAACAATCATAGTGGTGGAGTATGAAATGAACATTATCGCATCTGAGCCAGGAAGTGAAAGTTAGAATAATTAATTCAATATAAAATCAAGTATGAGCAATAATATAAACAGAGGGAAAGAAAGATCAATTTTAAGTAGACAATTAAAAAGACAAAAAGAAAACACTTGAAATAATCTTGTTACGAAAGTCTCCAACAACAATTAAGTTGAAGGAATGAACTTCCACACTATTATATTGAGTTATTTTTCATTAATTTTAACCTAAGCAAGCCGGTGAGGAATTAAATCTTCATCTGTTTCATTGTGGTTAATAGTAAAACACTTTCTGTGAAAAAAATAGCGAGATGGCGCAAGTTAAAAGGGCACAGATTTATGGTTTTATGGTTCTTTTCATGGGCCAAGATAATGTACACTTAAGTTAACAATTGTTAAGTCCTTTGAAGTGCAAATCACTTTTGGGTTTCAGGACACAGTGATATTTTAAAACGTTTTGTCTTATAACAGGCCTATATGTGTGCATGATTGGAAAAAGTTCAGTAAATAGGTTTGTATGCTTATTTTGACCTTTATATGTTTTGCAGTAACTTACAATAGCACTTATTAACCTCAGTTTTAACAACCTCCAGTAAGGGACAAGATTTGATTCTTGTTAATGTGACTTGTATTTCTTTTGGAGAACAAAAGAAGCCAGTATGATCTTTTGAAAGTGACTTTAGTTCGCTTGTTTCAGGTGTCAACTGTTATAAGCACACATAGCTCTTTCAACCAAAAGTTATTGAAACGCTTTGGAATTTTCCCCAATATTTCGATATATCAGTCATAACGCTGGGGATAGTATTAATCACCAGAGTGTACACCACATAAAAACATATGAATTATGGTCAGATGAAGGCCACTCAGTCCCTTGATTCTACTCTGCAATTCAGTGAGATCACAGCTGATTGGATTTCTTCATATTCTTGCCTATCCCAATAAGCTTTCACCCTCCTGTTTGTCAAGAATCTAGAGTCATAGAACCATAGAGTCATACAGCACGGAAACAGACCCTTCGGTCCAACCAGTCCATACTGACTATAATCCCAAATTAAACTAGTCCCACCTGCTTGCGTGTGGCCCATATCCCTGCAAATCTTTCCTATTTATGTATTTATCCCAATCTCCTTAAAATATTGTAACTGTACCCACATCTGCCACTTCCTCTGGCAGTTCATTCCACACTGCAACCACTGTCTGTATAAAAAAGTTGCCCCATGTCCTTTTTAAATCTTTCTCATCTCATCCTAAAAATATATTTTGAAATCGCTCACCCCAAGGAAAAGACATTTGGCATTCACTTTATTTATATCCCGCATGATTTTAAAAATCTCTATAAGGTCACCCCTCGACTTCGTAGGCTCCAGTGAAAAAGTGTTCCACCCTATTTAGCCTCTCCTTATAATTCAAACCTTCCATTCCCTGCCAACATCCTGATAAACCATCACCACCTTGATAATATCCTTACTATAACAGAGCAACCAGAACTGGACACAAAGGATTAGAAAGAATAGAAACTTGGATCTTCAATTACAATAATTAAGGATTCACACAATTGTTTATTCTGCTTTATTCTAGATTTTTTAAAAATTCATTTTGTGGGATGTGGGCATTGCTGGCTAGTCAGCATTTATTGCCAATCCCTAGTTGCCCTTGAGAAGGTGGTGGTGAGCTGCCTTCTTGAACTGCTGCAGTCCACCTGCTGTGGGTTGACCCACAAGGCCATAAGGGAGGGAATTCCAGGAGTTTGACCCACTGACAATGAAGGAATGGCAATATATTTCCAAATCAGGATGGAAAGTGGCTTGAAGGGGAACTTGAAGATGGTGGTGTTCCCATATATCTGCTGCCCTTGTCCTTCTGGATGGAAGTTGTCGTGGGTTTGGAAGGTGCTGTCTGAGGATCTTTGGTGAATTTCTCAGTGCATCTGTAGATAGTACACACTGCTGCTACTGAGCATCGGTGGTGGAGGGAGTGGATGGATCAATCTGCAAGCTGCTTTGTCATGGATGTTGTCAAGCTTTTTGAGTGTTGTTGGGAGCACAGGCGAGTGGGGAATATTCCATCATACTCCTGACTTGTACCTTGTAGATGGTGGACAGGCTTTCAGGAGTCGAGAGGTGACTTACTTGCCACAGTATTCCTAGTCTCTGACCTGCTCTTGTAGTCACTGTGTTTATGCGGTGAGTCCAGTTGAGCTTCTGATTAATGGTAACTCCCAGGATGTTGTAAGTGGGGGATTCAGTGATGGCAACACCATTGAGTGTCAAGGGCTGGTGGTTAGATTGTCTCTTATTGGTGATGGTCATAGCCTGGCATTTGTGTGGCATGAATGTTACACAGTTACGTCTACTTTAAAAACATTCAAAGCCTCTGCATTCACCATGTTTTTGAGAAATACAGTTCCAAAACTCACAACCCTCTGTGAGATAAAAAAAATCCTCCTTTCAATCAGACACCATTTACTCTCATGATGAGGTATTATCTGATAGAGATCTATAAAGTTGGAAAGTTAAGACAGACAAGTTGCAATAAAAGGGATGATTTGCAGAAATGACTGACACCTCGGGGATAAAATGATCAAAGGTCTATGGCTGCTGAAGATCTGAAACAAAAACTGAAATTGTCAGCAGGTCTGGCAGCATCTGTGGGAAGAAAACAGAGTTAATGTTTGAAGTCCGATGACTCACAGGAAACTAGTCAGGAGATAATAGCAAGTAAGTGAAGGTGACCATCACTTTTAAAGGAACCAATTAGGAATTTGACACATACTACCTGGACAATTTAAGATTAATAAAAACCAAAAAGATTCCAGATGCTGGAAATCAGAAACAAAATCAGAAATTGCAGGAAAAGCTCACAGCTCTGGCAACATCTATGGAAAGAAATCAGAGTTAACATTTCCAGTTACTGGACCTGAAATGTTATATCTGAGATTAATCACGTATTCTTCATGCATTACCAAGCTAACAAGATTTCAGGATGCCTCTGATCATATCCAGGGTGCTAGTGGATAGCAGAAGTTAACAAGCTATAACTCTTAGCAGTCTGTCACACAGAGAGAAGACAGAGGATAGAAGAGAAAATATCTGTTAATGAAAAAGAACAAGACACAAGTGAACAGTCAGCCAGAAACCACAAGCTGAATTCCTGAAGTGGATTGACTGAAAATTATTGCCTTTATTGAGTAATATTCTTTTGTATTTGTTATGATAACTTAATAACTTCAATGCATACTGTGATGCACATGAAAACACGTTTTCACCAGGAAGGATCTTTTCATTAATCAGGACTAGTAGCTATTCTAGATGGGTTCACATGAACTTAGTCTACAATTGTAAGTGAACTAAGTCTTACAATTAAAGTTAAGTGAACACCAAACCTTACACACTTGTGAAAAAATACTTTTTAGTGCCACAGAGTTTGATCAGGATAAGTTAAGACTTAGGACAAGGTCTAAATCTCTGTGTATCTATGATGCAAACACAGAAGCTACACAGCACACCGTATGTTTGAGTGGTGAGTCAGTTAGGGAAAACAATGTCCAGATTTTTGTGTTTAACCATACATCTGCTCTCGCTTCAACCCATTGTCAGATTTGTGCATTCATAACCACAATCATCTGTTATTTTAGGAGGACAATCTGAGATATCAGTATTGCTGAATATAAACTCCTCATGACTTTTAATCTATTTAACATGTGCTAACTAGAAACATTGCTTTTGTTAAAATCTCAGGCAAAACAATTTGATGTGCATGTGTTAACCTGTTCGTTACTAATCTTACCTCCCCACCTCTGGCGTGAAATCAAGAACTTGTGTCCACACAATGCCTTTAATTTAGATAAGTTCATAGAGAGATCAAGTAAAAGTCAGTTATAAAAGTAGGGGGGTTTAATTTGGTACACACTCATTGTCTAAACTTGAGTTTGCTGAACTGTGTCAATAGAGTAATAATGTTAAATTAAGATACAGAACAATTTTATGAAAATGAATTAATCAGTGACAAAAGCTGAAAGTGCAAGAAATAATCTTCAGGTTATGCGGCAACAGTGAAGGGCAAAAAGCTTCCTTTCCAGTTGGAACCATTAGCAACATTCACATCTTCTTGACAGAAGGTTGTGGGTTCAAGTCCTCTTCCAGAGACTTGAACATATAGACCTATACTGACAACCTATGTGGGGGAGTGCTGTGCTATTGAAGGCTAATGCAATTTTAAATCAAAGCACCCTCTATTCGCCCCAGTGAATATTATTTTGAAATGGGGCAAGAGAGTTATTCTGTGGTACTCAGCCCAACATTTTATCCCTGACCCTAATATTTATCCTTCAGTCAATGTCACAAAAGAAACAGGACTATATGGTCATTATCACATTGACACTTCTGGGAGCTTGCTGTGCACAAATTAGTTGATATGTTTCGTACCCATTCAAGCTAGGATTACATTTCGAAAATACTTGGCTGGCTGCACAGCACTTAGGGATGACTAGGATTTGTGAACATATGCTACACAAATGCAGGTCTATATTTCTTACAAGATGCTGAGAGATCCCAATACTTCTTTAAATTTAAGCATTTTGCTCTTGTGGCCAGAGCATAACTTTGAGAAATGAAATATTTAATGTCAAAGTTAAAAAAAAATTCACCAAGAGAGGAAATAATTTCTATACATTTTTTTTGATAATGAAATAAACCTTAAGACAATAAAAATGATGTATATTAGATTTGACATGTTCTGGATTTTTTTTGTACATTCTTGTCTTAAATTAAATCAAGGCATAATTAAATCATGTTAATAATTATTCAATGATTTATTGACAAAAACAATGATTTCCTTGTGTGACGAACATGTTTTTTTTGTATTACATTACCCTGCCTGCATAGTCAACACAAAGATTGCCCTTGTAGGGCATACCATACATGCATTCATTTTCCAGAGATCGGACTATTTGGCTGAAATGATGGCCTTAAAAACAGCTACCATTATGTGATATTGTTTAGACAGCAACGAATTTTGTTTAAGTCAACTTAGCTGAAGCACCAGTTTCTTGAACTGCACTATCATCCAATTATTTGTGAAAAAATATTTATAGTCAATAAACACAAATGAATGTCACAGTCTCTCAAAGTGTCACTCACTTATCTATACACTGAGATTGTGCAATATAGTTTTGACTAGTTTCCTGAAATGTACTGACAACCAGTTTCCTGATTGCAATGACCCTGCTACCTTGGTAAATCATCCAGAAAGAAAAAGAGGCTGGTTTGGTATAAAGAACTTTTACAGGAAACCACTTAATCTGAATTAAAAAGGTAACAGATTTGGTGGGAGGAAGAGACTTTATTTGACAGCAATCTGACCAAACAGAGAATAATACATTTCCTGCCACTCACTGAATCCACCTCAACGTTTTTCTGAACCACTGGGTCCACTGCATTTGGTGAATCTGCTCTGTAATACACTTTCCTTAAGTGATGGAGATAAAAACAATCTGCATCATGCCAGTCCAGCTGATGTACCTCTCATTTAAGGCAACAACTAGGTCATTGCAAGGTACTGAGGAAAGACCATAATTATTTTGTCATAAAGTTAGCTTCAGGTTGCAAATATGAATTCTGTACATAGACAGTGGCAATGTCACAGGACTAGTAATCCCATGGTAGCTGATGGAATTCAAATTCAAATTAATACAAATCTGGAATTGAAAGCTACCCTTAATAATGATGATCATGAAACTATCATTGAATGTTGTTAAAAATCCATCTGGTTCATCAGCAACTTTCAGGGAAGGAAATCAGGCCTACATTTGACTGCAGACCCAGAGAAATGTAATTGATTCTTCAATATGATCTGAACTGACCTGACAAACCCATTCATTCTACTAAAACTGCTACACGTGGGTTATAGTGGTCTAAATGGCTCACCATTACCCTTTCAAGGGCAGTGAAAGCCAGCCTAGACAGCACTCCCACAACCAGGAAAGAATTTCAAAGATACATGAAAAAGACACATTGGATAAAATCAAATACGTAGTTCAAGGTGTACATTACAGCAACAACTTACCTTTAAGTAGGGTCTTTAATTTAATAAAATAGTTCAGGAGACAAAAGAGCAAACTTCACAGGGAGCAAAACAATCGCTTCACTCTGAAATTGGTTGCACTAAGAGTAGCCTTGGAGGACAGCAGAAAGACTTTTCAGATGTCCCAAAGACTCCTTAAAGAAGTCAAACATTCCCATTGACATTTTTGCAATTATTTAATGAGATGTGGGCATCGCTGGCTAGATCAGCTTTTATGTCTTATCCCTATCTGCCCTTGAGAGCTCTCTACCTGAACCACGGCACTAGAGGTAGGTGGAGGTACAACTAGACTTCCATTAGTAAGAGAGTTCCAGCATTCCTGGGAGGCCCTGACTGATCAAAATAAAGAAGGTTCAACCAAACCCATTGAAAGACTATCAGAGTGCACAAGCCTCCAAATAAACTACCTATCTAACCTTTCAGGTACCACCTGCCACAAGTAAAAGAGTCTGCAAATCACGTCTTGGACTTAGCCACCATCTTAGAACACATCACACCCGAGTGGAACTCAATCATCATTAATTCTGAGGAACTACAGAAGAAAATATGACGCTGAGCCACATAAAGAGATATTATGTGAGAGGACAAAGAGCTTGGTCAGAGAGGTAGGAGTAAAGGATATCTCAAAGAAGCAAAGTAAAGTAAAGAGGCAGAAACATTTTAGGAAGAGTAATTGTAAACATAGAGCCCAGGCAACTGAAGACACGACCAACATCAGTTGAGTGATTAAAACTGGGGACCTATGAGGCTAGAAATTAGAGGACTGCAGTTATCTTGGGAAATTTTTTGGGGCTGGAGGAGGTTACAGAGATAGGGAGAGATGAGGCCCAGCAAGGATTTGAAACCACGGATGAAATTTTTGAGATCAGGATGTTTTTTGACCAGAAGCCAACGTAAGTACAAGCACAGAGATGAAAGCTCTGTGAGACTTATGTGATTTAAGACACAAACTTGAAGTTTACTGAGGGTGGAATTTTGGAGACTGACCTGGAGTCCATTGCAGGTGACAGAGCTACGAATGAGAATTCCAACAACAGGTGAGTTGAAAGAAGGGGTGAAGTTGGAATTGATAAGCCCAAAACAAAGACTTCTAATAATAATCATGCCTTTTCCAACAATTATTTAAACTTTCATTTATAAATTTCAATGGTCATTTTTATTTTTGATCAGTGACTATGTTATATTTATAATGCTGTATTAAATAATAACTCTATGTTGTCTTGACAACTATTTAGAGTTTAATGAGTTGAGGGAGAGAGACACAGCATATACCTACCTTCCTATTGGAAAATTAAAAAGGTTGGACCTGATGCCTGGTTTACACACCACCCGAATTTACTTTCCAATGGCTTCAATCCTATTGAAATGAGATTATATTACTATTTAAATTTAAATAAATTTGAATTATTCACTTAAAATTGAGTGTACGCAGTTCAGTAATACCATATTCCCATCAGGTGCTAGAAGTGCAAACACTTTCTGAGTCATAGAATATTTATTTATTTATTATCTTGACTTTTTGGAACATATTTTCCAATGAATGTTTGCAAACCTATGAACTGGACAATAGTATATCTGCCGTCGTCCCTAATTTAATTAGTCCATGCTAAAATCCTCCTCATGCTAGACCCCTGAACCTGTCAGAACAGTACCATAACATGTTGCTTTAATTACAACTAAATGCATGAACAATACACACTTTTCACTTAAATGTTTTTCACCTAACTGTGATATATTGAAAAAGAATTCAAAGTGAATTGATGCTTATTCATAAATGTATACAGACATGCATATGCCCGTAACTCCTTTGTGTGTATCAGTATTAGCAATATGATGTGGAGATGCCGGTGTTGGACTGAGGTGGATAAGGTCAAAAATCATGTGACAACAAGTTATAGTCCAACAGGTTATTTGAAAACACAAGCTTTCAGAGCACAGCCCCTTCGTCAGTTGCAGTGAGAGGAGAGTACACAGACCCATAGTTTATAGGCAGAGATGTAGGGCAGAGAGATCAAAGGATCATAGCATTGTTGTGAGTGGAGTGAACAAACCTAAAATGGCTGACTGACTGCCTCCTGGTGAATCTTTAATCGTTCATATGTTCCTGCTTTCTAGAAATTGCAGAAGCAGGATTTGGAGAACTCTGTTAGAAAGGAGATGCAAGTTTTGATTGATTAAGATGCAAATTCCTGAATCTGTTGCAAGTCACTGCCTGGAGATAATTAAAGGTTTCATCAGTGTCTGCCTAACTTTCCAAACTTCAAACAGGCAGAGCAATAGGAATACACAAAAGGTGACATCTCAGGTCAGATGCTGAATTGTAGGTGTGAGGCCTTGTCCAGAATCTGTCTCAGAGTTTTAACCTGGAATCAGGCTGGTTTTATTCTGAAAGCTGATATTTATAAGATGCCACACTGGCTGACTGTGACTACAAATTGCATGTTTCTTGGACAATATAGAATGCATCTGCAAATAAACAACATCTTGGATGAAAGGATTCATCCCACAGGTTTGTGTGCGCGTGCGTGTGCGTGTGCGCTTGAGAGAGAGTGTGTGTGAGTGTGAGACAGTATATATGTGTGGGAGACTATGTGTGTGAGAGATTGTGAGTGTGTGTGTGTGTCTGTGTGTGTGTGTGTGTGTGTGCGAGAGAGAAAGAATGTGTGTGAGAGAGATTGTGTGTGTGAGAGAGTGTAATAAGTAATCCAAAACTGGACAAACTAATTAAGGTAGAGAGATCATAGTAATTTATCAAGGTGATGTTATCAAAACAGGACAGTAAGGAAGGTTTTACTGATACAGAACAGTGTGGTGAGGTCACCTGTAGTGTGACATGAACCTAAGATCATGGTTCAGGCCATCTTCATGGGTAGGGAAATTGGCTATCAGTCTCCACTTGGCGATTCTGCGTTGTTATGTATCTCGAAGGCCGCCTTGGACGATGCTTACCAAAAGATCGGAGGCTGAATGTCCTTGACCGCTGAAGTGTTCCCCCACTGGGTGGGAATATCCCTGTCTGACCATTGTTGCACGGTATCCATTCATCCATTGTTGTAGCGTCTGCGTGGTCTCACCGATATACCGTGCCTCAGCACATCCTTGCCTGCAGCGTATGAGATAGACAACATTGGCCGAGTCACATGAGTATCTGCCTTGGACACAGTGGGTGGTATTCCCATGTGTGATGGTAGCGTCCATGCCGATGATCTGACATGTCTTGGTGAGGTTGCCATGGCAGGATCATGTGGTGTAGTGGTTGATGTTGTCCTGAAGGCTGAATAGTTTGCTGCGAACGATGGTCTGTTTAAGGTTTGGTGGTTGTTTGAAGGCAAGAACTGGAGGCGTAGGGATGATCTTGGCGAGATGCTTATCGTCATTGATGACTAGTGAAGGCTGCAAAGAAAATGAGGTAGTTTCTCCGCTCTAGGGAAGTACTGGATGATGAAGGGTATTCTACCGGTCGAATCCTGTGTCTGCCTTCTGAGGAGGTTGTTGCTGTTTTTCACTATGGCACGTCGGAACTGGCGATCGACGAGCTGAGCATTGTATCCCGTTCTTATGAGGGTGTCCTTCAATACATTCAGGTGTCCATTGCATTCTTCCTCATCTGAGCAGATCCTGTGTATGTGTAGGGCTTGTCTGTAGGAGAGAGATTTCTTAATATGTTTAGGGTGGAAACTAGAGAAGTGCAGCATTGTGAGGTTATCCGTATGCTTGCGGTAGAGTGAGGTATTGGGGTGTCCCTCCCTGATGGAGATGCGTGTGTTCAAGAATGAGACTGATTCTGAAGAGTAGTCCATTGTAAATGTGATGTTGGGTTGAAACTTGTTGATATCGCTATGTACTTGTTTCAGTGATTGCTCTCCATGAGTCCAAAGGAAGAAAATGTCATCAATGTATCTGGTGTATAGCATTGGTTGGAGGTCCTGCACAGCAAAGACGTCTTTCTCAAACTTGTGCATGAAAATGTTGGCATATTAGAATGCAAATTTGGTCCCCATGGCTGTTCTGTGTGTCTGGATGAAGAACTGGTTGTTGAAGGTGACGACGTTGTAGTTGACGATGAAGCGGATGAGTTGTAGGATAATGCCTGGAAATTGGCAGTTGTTGGTATTGAGTACTGAGACTGTTGTGGCGATATCCTCACTGTGGGGGATGCTGGGGTAGACTGCCGAAACGTCCATTGTGACAAGGAACGTTCCTGGTTTGACTGGTCCGTGGGTGCTGAGTTTCTGTATGAAATCTGTAGTGTCGTGACAGAAGCTGGGCGTTCCTTGTATTAGCAGCATCCATTGATGTGGTGCAGGTAACTACAACTGACAGAGTCATATCAGTCTTTGTGCGTTTCTTGTAAGGCTTTTAGATTGAAGGCAAACTGAGGCTATAATTCCCTTCAGCAACTTTTTCTTAAAAGAAAATCCTACAAGTCAAAGTCCAGCCAGTGCTATTCTGCAGAACAAATGTTTTAATTGTGCATTGACTTCTGAATGGCATCCATTAATCCTAAAATTAGTACTTGTTTGAGTGCCATTGATTTATTGTGCTTTTTTATGGTTGGTAATTTTGATTTGTGGATAAAAGTGTAACGAAAGTTGTTCTTCTGGAACCCAAAGCAGCTGTTGTACAAACAGAGCAGAAATTCTGCGGTATAGCTGTGAGATCACTTTTGAGATATAAAACCTAGTTCCTTAATGTAGACTCTGTTGTGACCATGGTGAAGATTCCAAATACAAACAACCCTTATTGTTATTAAAAACTTTTATATATATTTATCTTTGGATATGGCAACTCCTTTACTCTGCAATCTGCTTTCTCTCTGATAATAACCTATTCACCCGTGTTAGTGCAATGCAAAATTGCGTAAAGTTCAGAAAACTGCATTACCAGGAACATGAAGGGAATTTTACACTCCTGTTGTCCAAACAGGAAGATTTCACATCGGCACCATTTGAATTGCAAGTTCCTGTCAATGGCCCGAGTCTGTTGAGAATTAAGTGTTGTCCAACTTCAATGTGCCCTGGCTTGGCTCCAATTTTCAGAGCTTGAACCTCAAGGTTCTGAATGGCTTCTGTTTCTGCCAAGTTATCTCAAGTGGTATAACGAAACAAATCCAAGTCCACAGCAACTTCTGAATTATGGAACTGCCATTGAGCTATTATATTAGTTATGAAATTGAGCTGCAGACTTCACAGATTCTTAGAAAAATAAATCTTTGTACGAAGCCAGGGTTAAAGGCACTGTCAGCACTACAGGATATTACAAAAACATAGTCGCCACACACTTTTCACTGTTGATCCACTCTCAGTGCTCAGCAGCAATTATTTCTCACCGATGTTCTGTTGTCTCCTAAGGAGATGGAGTTCATCAAATATGAATCTTTCCATTCTGAATCCTTAGGAGGAGAAAAGAGAAAGCAAAAACAAAAGGCACGATTTATAGATTCAATTGTAAAAGTTTGCCAAAAAGTGTTACCTCCAGCTTATTAAGTTACAACGAAAAGAAAAAAAAAGAAATCAAATCAGGTAATAAGATCCTCTCAGCCAATCAAACCCAATTCTTTCCCAGAGGATTAAGAATAACCAGCTCAATCACTGATTCCATTTAGCAATGCTAACCTCTAGTCTTTCAAAGATTATCAGTTTTGTAGGTTTGTTACAACATACAAGAAGACATAGCTTTGCCAAGAAGTCTCAGGAAATTGGGACTATAGCTGAAATTCAGGTCTAGTTATAATGTGTGCTATTATCTTGTGGGTAGGTGCTTTGATTGGAAGGCTCTTTTCGCGGACTCCTGCTTTCCCTTTAAGGGGAATTTCAAAAATTGTGAAATGATGGAATGGTGTTGAATGAAAAAAATCACAATCCGGGAATAGAAGGCTAAGTAAATAAATCAGCTGTAGTTACAGTTTCGAAACATAACTGCTCCCACATTTTGTATCCCACCCTAACTACTGATTAATTCTGTAGCTCAGAAAACATTTCAGTCAAATGTTCTGTCTCACTGATAAACACCGTTAACATGCAAGCCAAAGTTTACAAGCTCATGGGCAGAGACAATTCCACAGAGTGTAAGGAATTCTGCTTCCTTCTGGTGCTATGTTGTTTGCTTCCCTTTCTAATGGCTTTTGGTGCTCCCTGCTAATCCGACAGCATTTTTGCTTTGGCGGTGGCTTTCGGCCCAGTATTCCAGTGGCTCAGCGTGGCAGTCTTGCAGCGGTACTGTCTTTTCCAAACCTAAGAGCGTGAATTTATCTAAGATGGATTTTTTCTTATTTTTTAAAAAATGTATGCCTTCTGTTATTAATACAGGTGCTGTGATGTGGTAACTTAAACACTTTTCACTGTATTTCCTTTGTAAAAAATACAAGTGATAATAAATGATAATGCTATTCTAAAGACAACAAGGCTGATTTACCAAGTGGTATATGTTCTGTCTCCAGCAGGGTATTTGTATCTGACATAGCAATGCTTATATTATCTCCTGTAACATGAGAATCTAGACATGAATAATATGGTATCGAAGAATCCAACAGAATGTGGAACTCACCGAATTAATGTGCCCCTTCATTGTAAGTTCACTGATCCTCACACTCCTTATCAGGAAATTACACTCAAAGGCAGCAGGTGGACCTCAAGTTTTGGGCTAGTATTAGGCAATTTGGTTACACACAGTAGCAGACTTCCATTAGTATGTCAAGCTTCAAGCAGCCCTGATTAAGACAGAGTCTGAGATTCTTTACACTCTCAGGTCACATGCTATGATATAGATAATATCATGGGCATGTCTCTAAAGGTACACTGACATATTGTTATCTCTTGAATGTGCACTGACATACTGACAGTGAGACATATCACAACAGCAAGTCTAGTACATGACTGCACGTCTGTGAGATTCGTTAAAAATGAAGTGAAAGCATAAGCAGGAGGCTCAACTCTGCCATAAATTATGTGGAGAAATTTATTAGGATCTTAGTTCACCCTTTAACTAAAATGATATAAATGTATCTTTTCAGCAATGTACGGGAGTCAGTCAAGTACTCACTGCACGGTCTTGTTTCACAAGGCATCACCAGGTGTAGATAGCTTTGATTTACTGATCAGAACCATTTATGTTTAACTTAAAGAATACAGCCAAGTGTAATCTTTTATATCAAGACAACCATTTATTGTGGAAGATTTATCAAGCAGTATGTCATGTTAAGGTATGCATGTGTGTTTGGTGTCAAGCTGAATTATTCTTTCCTTGCTAAACAAAGTGTGACCGTCATGCATGTTTCAATCAGTTGACTCTACACTCCTGTAATAATTTGAAAGTGCTTCTTAATTTTTGTTAAACTTGAAAGGGTTCAGAAAAGATTTATAAGGATGTTGCTGGGATTGGAGGGTTTAAGCTATAGGGAGAGGCTGAATAGTTTGAGGACCTTTTTCCTGGAGTGTCAGGGGCTGACGGGTGACCTCATAGAGGTTTATAAAATCATGAGGGGCATGGATAGGGTAAATAGCTAAAGTCTTTTACCCTGAGTAGGAGAGTCCAGAACTAGACAGCTCAGGTTAAGGTGAGAGGGGAATGATTTAAAAAGGGACCTGAGGGGCAACTTTTTCACACAGAGGGTGGTATGTGTACGGGATGAGCTGCCAGAGAAAGTGTTGGAGACTGGTACAATTTACAATAGAATAATATCATAGAATCCCTACAGTGTGGAAGCAGGCCATTCAGCCCATTGAGCCCACACCAGCCCTCTGAACAGCATCCCAACTAGACCCAGCCCCCACCCTATCCCGGTAACCCTGCATTTTCCATGGTTAATCCACCTAGCCTGCACATCCCTAGATACAATGGACAATTTAAAATGGCTGATCTACCTAGCCTGCACATCTTTGGATGTTGGGAAGAAATTGAAGCACCTGGAGGAAACCTACACAGACACAGGGAGAATGCAAACTTCACACAGACAGTCACCTGAGGGTGGAATCAAACCCAGGTCCCTAGTGCTTTGAAGCAGCAGTACTAACCACTGAGCCACCACACTACTCTTACAACATTTAGAAGGCATCTAGGAGGGTTTGTGAATAGGAAGGGTTTAGAAGGATATGGGCCAAATGCTGGCAAATGGGACTAGATCAGTTTAGGATATCTGGACCAGGTGGTGGTCCTGAGGCCTGAATAAGGGATTGAGTTTTAATGGAAGACTGAAGGCTTTCTTCTTTTACAGAGACAAGCAAATGGAGTACGGGGCCAATCGCTTCAACTTACACTGATTAAACTCAATCTTGAGACTTAGAACATAGAACATAGAACAGTACAGCACAGTACAGGCCCTTTGGCCCACAATGTTGTGCCGAACTTTTACCCTAAACCTAAGATCTATCTAACCTCCACCCCTACCTTATACTATCATCCATATGTCTATCTAGTAGCTGCTTAAGTACCCCTAATTAAGCCAACTCCACTACCCGCTTCACAAAGCATTCCACGTCCCTACCACTCTCTGAGTAAAGAACCTACCTCCTACGTCTGCCCTATATCTACCTCCACTCTCTTTAAAACTGTGCCCCTTCATAATAGCTACCTCCACCCTAGGAAAAAGTCTCTGGCTGTCCACTCTATCTGTACCTCTGATCATTTTGTACACCTCTATCAAGTCACCTCTCATCCTTCGTCGTTCTAAAGAGAAAAGCCCTAGCTCTCTCAACCTTTCCTCGTAAGACCTTTCCTCCATTCCAGGCAACATCCTGGTAAATCTCCTCTGCGCCTTTTCCAACGCTTCCACATCTTTCCTGTAATGAGGCGACCAGAACTGGACACAATACTCCAGATGTGGCCGAACCAGGTTTTTGTATAGCTGGGGCATAACTTCATGGCTCTTGAACTCAAACCCTCCATTAATGAAAGCTAACACACCATACACCTTCTTAACAACTCTATCCACCTGGGTGGCAGCTTTCAGGGAACAGTGGACATGAACCCGAAGATCCCTCTGTTCCTCCTCACTGCCAAGAATCTTTTCCTTAACCCTGTATTCTGCTTTCAAATTTGTCCTTCCAAAGTGAATCACCTCACACTTTCCAGGGTTAAATTCCATCTGCCACTTCTCAGCCCAGCTCTGCATCCTATCAATGTCCCTTTGTAACCTAGAGCTGCCCTCCGCACTATCCACAACTCGACCCACCTTCGTATCGTCCGCCCTTCCACTCCTACATCCAAATCATTTACAAAAATCACAAATAGAAGAGGACCCAGAACAGATCCTTGTGGTACACCACTCGTTACTGAGCACCGTGTTGAATATTTTCCATCCACTACCTCCCTTTGTCTTCTCAGGGTCAGCCAATTCTGAATCCAATCTGCCACATTTCCCCCGATCCCATGCCTCCTTACTTTCTGTATGAGCCTACCATGGGGAACCTTATCAAACGCCTTACTTAAATCCATGTATACCACATCCACTGCTCTACCTTCATCCATGTGTTTGGTCACCTCTTCAAAGAATTCAATAAGGTTTGTGAGGCATGATCTACCCCTCACAAATCCATGCTGACTATCACAAATTCCTACTAGAAAGTGTGGAGATCAGTGAATTTACAATGGACAGGCAATATAATTTGGTGAGATCCACAGTTAGATATGTCAGTTTAGATGTTTTGTGATCTTTGGCCTTAATTCAGCTTACATCTTACATTAACAAAATAAACATAGTAACAGGAGGAAGCCTCAGAACACATACAATTCAATGAGATCACGGTTCATCTATGACCTAACCCCATATACACACCTTTGCCCCATGTCCCTCAATGCCTTTGATTAACAAAAATCTAACAATCTCTCATTAACAATTATCTGGCATTAATCACCTTTTGCAGAAGAAATTCTGGATGTTTTACCACCCTTCATGCATAAGATTTTCCTAAATTCCCTCCTGAAATGACAGCTCTAGCTTTCAGATCGTGCCTTTGGTCCCAGACTCACACAAAGATATGAATTAGCAACAGGAGTAGGCCATTTGGCCCTTCCAGCCTGCTCCGCCATTCAATAAGATCATGGCTGATCTGACTGTGGCCTTAAAGTGACTTGTTCCTGTCTGTCTACTCCCCCACCCAACCCAGCACCCCCCACTAATAACCTTTGATCCCCTTGTTCGTCAAGAGACCGACTACCTCTGTTTTACAAACATTCCCCAGATTAGGGAATAACTTGAACATTGTCATTCCTTCAGCTGTCTCAGAGAGAAGTATGTGTATTCATAACAAGAAGGCAGGTTTGATCTGTAGTTTATGTCAGATTCGTGTTTAGTGGATGTTACAGTTGTTCTCAGCTTTTGGACCAGGGAATGAAAACGTTTGGATTCCTGTTTCACCTGATTATTTCATCACATGGAACCACCCCCCACCCTCCAACACACACACACACGCACACGCACGCACACACGCACATGCACACACGCACGCACATGCACACACGCACACACATGCACATGCACATGCACACATGCACACACACAGGGTTGCGTTATTTGTACCTGCAACAGAGCATTTCTGGCAATGTTCTCAAAGGCATGGTCCACATTAATATTCTCTTTTGCACTCACTTCAAAGTAAGGGATATTGTAAGATGAGCACCAAGCTTCTGCCTCATCACTTGTAACCTGCAGAAGTGTAAGGAGAGGATGATCACAATGTGAGCACAACTGCAGAATCATAGTCTGCAAAGTTAACCGCTAGTCTGTTTAACAGAATCTTTCACAGTTTATCCTATTCATTTGGAAACTCAGAAGTTGGGTTTAGTGCTTTGCCATGCCTGATTCTGGAGTCGTTGATGCACCTCTCTTGAAGTCTCTTTACAGCTACCATTCTGTCAATCAAGAGGGTGAACGTTAGAGTTCCATGTCATGTCACTAAAGGCTTCAAATTTCCATGAATTTTTGAGGTGCTATTCCACAATCTCACAAAACTGACAAAGCAGCGTATAGCATTCACGTTGCTGGTTCAGGCCAGGTAACGGGACATGGATATCTCTGACACCTGTTCCATAAAATATTTCATAAATCTATCATTGTTTTTGTGTGTCAGAAATTGTGGGCACTATGTCATTGTGACAAAAGTGCCATATTATTCTCCTGACTGGTTAGTTTGCCAAAGAAGAAGGAATTAAAGACATGAATTTCTTGGAATCTCTACAGTGTGAAAATGGGCCATTTGGCCCATCAAGTCGACACTGACCCTCCAGAGAACATCCCACCCATACCCAACACCGATCTTATCTCTGCATTTCCCATGGCTAATCCACCTAACCTACACATCCCTGGACACTATAAGCAATATAGCATGGCTGATCCACCTAAACAAATATCTTTGGACTGTGAGAGGAAACTGGAGCATCCAGAGGAAACCAAGATAGACATGGAGAGAATGTGCAAACTCCACACAGTCACCTGAGGGTGGAATCAAACCAGGCTCCCAGGTGCTGTGAGACAGCAGTGTTAACCACTGAGCAGCCCATTTCTGAATCTTGTAAATTTCTGAAGAGCCTTTCTCAAACTCAGCCCGTGTCAGCGTTTTAATTACTTTCGCAGTGTATGCAGAAATTGTAAAGTTTTAACAACCAGATTGTTAATAGCATGATAACTAAATTAAGGCACACCAGTGAAGAGTGTAATTTAGTTAAGTATTTGGATATTTCCTGTAGAACTGTTGATGTGCAGTATCAGTGTCTCTACCACTAAGCCAGGAGGCTGGGGTTGAAGTATCACCTCCTCCAGCGGTATCAAGGTATAGAGCTGGATGAACACA
>NC_063356.1:12082921-12117558 GCF_021869965.1 Rhincodon typus
GTGTTCATCCAGCTCTACACCTTGTTATCACAGTTAGGATTATATTCACTGGAGTTCAAAAAAAAATGAGGGGAATCTCATAGAAATCTATAACATTCTAACAGGTTTAAAAAGAAGAAATGCAAGTTGCCTGGATGATTGCAGCCCCAACAACACTCAAGAAGCTTGACACCATCCAGGGCAAAGCAGCCCTCTTGATTTGGCACTAATATCTACAAGCATCCACTCCCTCCACCACCAACACTCAGTAGCAGCAGTGTGTACTATCTACAAGATGCACTGCAGAAATTCCCCAAAGATCCTCTGACAGCACCTTCTAAACCTACATCTACTTCCATCAAGAAGGACAAGGGCAGCAGATATATGGGAACACCACCACCTTCAAGTTCCCCATAATGCCACTCACCATCCTGACTTGGAAATATACCTCTGTTCCTTCACTGTCGCTGGAATCTCCTCCCTAATAGCATTGTGGGTCAACCCACAGCAGGTGGACTGCAGCGGTTCAAGAAGACAGCTCACCATCATCTTCTCAAGGGCAATTAGGGATGGGCAACAAATGCTGTCCAGCCACAGATACACATGCCCCATAAAATGAATAAATAAAAATTTTTAAAAAAGAACGTTCCTGTTGAATGGAGAGTCAAAAACCAGGGGTCACAATCTATGAGTGTGGAATAGGTTATTTAGGACTGAGATATGGAAAACTTTCTGCACCCAGAGAGTGGTGAACCGCGGGATTTTCTGCCACAGAAAGTGGTTGAGGCCAAAACATTGAATGTTTTCAAGCAGCAGTTAGCTATAGTTCTTAGGGCTAAAGAAATCAAAGTGATTAAGGAGAAAACAGGAACAGGATATTGAGTTGGACGATTAATATGAATGGCAGAGCAGGCTCGAAGGGTGAAATATTTTCGATATTTCTATGTATTTTGAGCAGAGGATTTAGGCTGACGGACCCACACGGCAGCAAGGGGGTGCTGCACTGTCAGAGGTTCCTTCCTCCAGATGAGATGTTAAGCTGAGGCCCATCTGCCCTCTCAAGTGGATATAAATAAAAACTCCATGATCTATTTGAAGGATTGCAGAGGATGTTCTCTCGGAAGCCTGTCAAATATTCATCCGATGTGTAAGGTACTATAAAAATGCAAGTCTTTTTCTGTGTGTGCACTTAAAGGCATTGAGCTATCTGTGTAGATGTTTTTACATGAATGTGAGGATGCACTTTCTTGATTTCTGACTATGTTTGTGACAGGTGCGGGGATGTGGAAATATTAAGAAATAGTATCTGGAATATTCAGGATTGAATCTACTATTTCTTTCAAATGATTTTTCCAAATCTGTACCTTGGCCACTGAACCAGTTTGCCTTTGAATATTTGACTGAAGTTGATGTTACTGATGGTTTGTCCCTCAGTCTGCCCAAAGTTTGACAGAATTCTATATTTTATCCTGTACAATCTAGTGGCTTTTGAGAGGCTGGAGAGACAGTCACATATCAATGAAGCATACACTTGCAAAGAATTTAGTTTCTAATGTTGCATTCTCAGTGGGTAGCCCTTCTCTGGAACGGATACATTGAGGGTGGACACACAGTCGTCAGAAGGGAGGTATAGATGTAAAATTTGAACCCATGTCCCCAAATCATTACCCTTCGCTTCTAATCTAGTGACATGGCCACTTCGCCACCATTACCAAAGAAAGACATGTTCCTGATTGGTGTTTCCCCCAATCCCTATAGAAGCATAACAATACGGAACCTATCAAGCTGTGAACAAACAGGCTTTGCAGAGCAACAAACTAGCCATCGTCCAAAAAGAGATTACAGCCAACATTGTTGCCAAGTTACAGAAGTATTATCATTTAGCAATTTACTGTGCTTTGATTTTACTTCATGATGTCTTAAAATAAATTTGTTTCATTCCTCTTTCCTCCCACGTTCTCCCAAATGTTTCTGAATAATAAATAATGCTTGCAATACATATTTTTAAAAGCTGTACTTCTGCTAATACCTACCCAAGGGAACCAAGGATAACTATTTTCAAGTCCACTCCCTTGTTGATGCTCATCTATGGTGCCTGGAAAAGAAATATAGGAAGATACTTTGTCATCGCTTGACTGAAAGAAACATGTCCTTAATGGTTATGACCTGATAAGCTTGAATGATGTTGCTGCTAGTGGGCTATGGCTCTGATGTGACCTATCTGAACTTGATGAAAAAACAAACTCAGCATTTTTCATCAGGGAGGTTCTATTCCAAAATTATTTCTTATTCACTCATGGACGTGGGCACATTTATTACCTATCTCTGGTTGCCCTTGAGAAGGTGGTGGTGAGCTGCCTTCTTGAACTACTGAGTCCTCGAGCTGTAGGTTGACCAGCCCTCTGCTGGGCTATGATTCACCACCATTTAAACATCTAGCTCGACACCATGAAAATTGCATAGGAGTAGGACATGCCTATCTTCACCTTGGAGCTGACTAGGTCAGATATGCTGGCATTCCTAAAAGGCCCCAGTGAAAATTGGGAAGTCCAAGAATGACAAATCTCAGCGTCAGGTTTGCCGATTTTAAAAAGTGCCAAAATCAACTCAATAAAAATCTCGCCCTCTTTCCCCCCATTCTCCCACACCTGCTTTCTTCTTCTCAACACCTCCCTTCTACCCATTCCCCATCCCACCCCTGCCACTGAAGCTTCTGTAAAGTTTGTATCAGGTTCTTGATAATAATCTAACTGGGAAGTTGGGATGCTGGTTAGCTCATGTGGCTGTTAGGTCTAGAGTTCAGAAATGAGTCTAACTACATTATTGTACATTTAAATGAAAAGTTCTGAAAACACTCAGCAGATCAGGGAACTTCCTTGACAGGAATTATATAGGCTTGAACAAAAACAAAATAGGCCAATGCCAGTGTTTCTGTTCTGCACAAGCCTTATCTGGTTCCAATTTATTTTATCTTAACAAGGCAACCTTCTCTCTACTCTCCTTCGTGTACTTATCTAATCATCCCTTAAAGGCATCTATGTATTTTCTCTTTTTATTGTTTTGTTTATTCATTGTGAGATGTGGGCGTCTCTGGCTGGCCAGCATCTATTGTCCATCTGTAGCTGCCCTTGAGAAGGTGGTGGTGAGCTGCCTTCTTGAACCGTTGTAGTCCACCTACTGTGGGTTGATCCGCAAAGCCAATAGGGAGGGAATTCCAGGATTTTGATCCAGCGACATCGAAGGGACAGTGATATATTTCCATGTCAGAATGGTGAGTGGCATGGAAGCAAACTTGAAGGTGGTGGTATTCCCATATATCTGCTGCCCTTATGCTTCTAGATTGACGTGGTTTTGGGTTTGGAAGGTGCTGTCTGAGGATCTCCAACCTTTCTGTGCACAAGTAAATGTTCTCTCTGAGTAAAGGCATTTCTTTTGAGTTCTTTATAGGATTTTTCAGCGATCAATTACGGAGAAAAATATTTCACATCAATAACTTTCACTGAATCTTCACATGGTAATTTACTTTAGCTTTATTGCAAAGGTTGTTGTGCTGCTCAATGATATGTTGCCAAGGTAATTATTATTACAACATGGGAATGATATCAGTTGGATTTTACAGGGTCTTCATGCTAATAAAAACATATAGAAGAATTTGAGGAGTTGCATAAAGGATTTACAAGGCTGATATCAGAACGAAGACACTATGAGTATCAGGAAAGACTGATTAAGTGACAGTATTTTCTCTAGAAAATAGAATGTTGAATGGTGACCTAATAGACGCTATCAAAATGATGATGGGGTATTTGGAGAAAACATTTTCAACTGTGGAAGCCCGAAATTAGGTGCTGTGAGTCTGAGATAATCACTGTATGTCCAAAGAAAAATTCAGGAGAAAGCTCTTTGCTTAGATTATGGTAAAAAAAAACTGGACCCCTGCTTTTACATGCAGTAAGTGAAGTGATGAGCATTAATAACTTTCAGAGGTGTCTAGGTAGATCCATGAAGGAGAAAGAAGTAGGGGTCATGTTGGTGAGGTTAGATTAGTAGGCCCAGGAAGGAAAAAGCTTGTGTGAAGTATAAATACTGATACATGTCAAGTTTCTCTGCGTCAAATTCTATATAGTCTACATATGTAAACAGTAAAGATTCTAATAATCGCATATATATATGTATAACATACTTGAAGTCCTACATCTGCACAAAAATGTCCAGAAAAGCTTAACTTTCCATTTTCACAGTTTGATTATGCTTTCCAACTGTGTCTATTGTATGGGGTAGAGGAGTGGGTTTGTGTGTGATGTTCTTCAGAGGGTCAGTTTGGACTTGTTGGGCAGAATGGCCTGCTTCCACACTGTAGGGATTCTATGAATTCCTACTCCTACTTTCTTCTTGACAATGATATTTGCCTAAGTAAAGATGTCACACTGCAATTACACTCTCCTTTCAGTAGGGGAGTTGTAGCACCTTCATTTCCCATCTGCTAGCTCCTTGTCCCGTCCTGCAGAGAAACTCCAGTACTGTGATCAACACCATTTCCCTGTTTCCCAAATTGTGGCAAATTCCCAGAATTTAATTAAGATAAAATTAAATCAAAGTACCACGTTAACTTATAGGCACAATCACTTTAAAACAGGACTGAATTACATCTGTGCACCCTGGTCCTGTAACCCCATGCCCTCCGTTTTCATCAGAGAATTGGACTTGATCTTAGTGCAGCAATTCATTTTACATGTGAATAATTTATCCCTATTTCTACGCACACAATGTAGAATTTTCTAGGAATCTGCTGCAGGTGATTTATCAACAAAACTGAGGAATTTTACTGTCATTCATTCTTCCCATTGAACATCACAATACAAAGCAAATTTTACTGTACCGCCATCATCGTCGTTCTGTGAGCAGTCTTTAGCAGCAAACTAAGAGCCCAATACCAAGTAAAGCTCTTCAGTAAAACGTCACCAATAACTTCTTAATAACACTAGTTCTTGAAACCTCTTAGTGTTTGTGGAATTGTAACTCAGTTTTGGACAGTGCTTTGTGAAGTGGGACAGAGCAATAAGAAATCTGTAGTTCAGGCCCATTGGCAGGTGGGTTGCAAAGCAATACAATCTCACTTCTCTCATTTAAAACCACAAATGTCCATGAATAATCTTGTAACTTTAATCTAATCTCAGAAGTCAAAGATCAGCTATAAATCTCTTCAGTTTTACTTTCACATTTTATAACCTAAACCAAACTTTGTAATTCAATTACAGCCTGCTGAACACGTGTTGGTGCCATAAACCTGCAGCATTTATAGCCTTATTGCAATTTATCAGTGCTCCTGTTGTGTTGTGTGGGGGCATGGCGCCGTCGCAATCCAGCAATGTACAAAATAGTATAACAAACACTCACAAGCAATATTCTCTTCCAAGGCATGTGTGATGATGCTGCACTTAAAGGGGCCACACACAGCAAGGAATGGTTAAAGGGAAAATCTCACTCTCCTCACCACAATTGCAAACCAAACTCTTCTCCTCTCCAGCTTTATCCCCTTTCTGATTGCCCCTTCACTAAACTACATAGGTAAAGACAGTGGAGTGTGTTGACTGAGGCCCTGTAGAATCTGCTCAGAACTATTTTCAACTTCCTCCTGCATTGCCATCAATACCTTGATGAGTTCTTTTACTGAACTCACTTTCATTGCACCAGATGGCAATTTAACCTACAAGCTAACCATTTAATTGTACAAACCTGTTATAATGTTGGTCATATTTACTTGGGCATGTTTCCTCATTTGAATTTGGTTAAGGAAATTTATCAATTTCAATTTACTCAATTTTAAAATTCTCATCCTTGCTTTCAAATCCCTTCCTGGCCTCCTAACTCTGAAATCTATAACCCTGCAGGCTTCAAGATCCCTGTGCCTTTCCAAATCTGGTCTTCTGTGGGACTCCAATTCGAATCGTTCAATCATTGGCCACTATGCTTAGTCCCCAATCTCTGGAATGCCCTCCCAACACCTGTCTGCTCCTTGAGTCACTTACCTCTTTGAGATGCTCCCTATCTCCTTGATTGAACATTTGTTCACTGATGATACCCCAAATTAAATGTCAGTCTCATATATTGGTACAAACTGTAATGGGTATTGATTGTAGCATACTGCTGAGAATCCTCATCTAACCGCAATTGGAAGTATGTTTGGCTCCTGTCGAGCTTTGTGAAGGACAGATCCCCCACCAGCTTTGTATATGACTCCTCTATGTGAGGGATTGGGTATTTATCCAGCTGTGAGAAGTGGTTTACTATTTGTTTAAAATCCTCACAATGGCAAACTGACCCATCGGGCTTCAAAATTGGTACATCTGGTGTTGCCCATTCCACAACCTGGACTGGTTTGATGGTTCCTTCACTTCCCGGCCTTCTGATTTCTGCTGCTATTTTTTGGCTGTAAATCAAATGGCACTGAGCAGGCCTTGCAGAATCGTGGAAATTCTTCCTGGTCAACATGCAAAGTGGCCTTGGCTACTTTGATAGCCCCCAGACCTTCCTGAGAAACCTGCAGGTATTTAATTAACACTTCACTCAGGCAGCCATTTTTCAATCAAAAAATGTGGAGCCAATCAAGTTGAATCTTTATGAACCAATTTTGGCCCATCAATCTTGGGTCCAAGTCTTTTACTACAATCAGTGGTAACTGAACCAGCAACTTCTCATAAGAAGCCGGAACAGCAGTTGTACCCTTAATCCATAAAGGTTCCCTGGTATAGGTTCTCAATCTAGCCAAGATCTTGCGCAAATTTAAGCGTTAGAGTCCAGATTGCATTTGTTAAAGATTGGCTCTATGATCACTGAAACGGCCAATCAACCAGTGTTAGAGGGTGACCATTCAACCAGATGTTTGTTTTGATTGGTTCCTATTTGGATGTTGTTCAGAAATTTAACTGTTCCAAACCAGATGTATGTAGACTTTCCAGGGTATACATTCTCCTGGATACCGGCCTATGAGTTCTCTTACTCTATTTAGGTTTAATGGGACTCTTTAGTTGTTACGAATCCACATACCTGCAGCAACTACAATGGCTGACTGAGTGTGAAGTTACAAGCAACTCTGGAAATTGGAGTTCGGTCCAAGAAAAATGAACAAACAGTCAAATTCACAGCTGAGATAACAAGGTGTAGAGCTGGATGAACACAGCAGGCCAAGCAGCATCATAGGAGCAGGAAGGCTGACGATTCAGGCCTAGACCCTTCATCAGATATGGGGGAGGGGAAGGGGGTTCTGAAATAAATAGGGAGAGAGGGGGAGGCGGATATAAGATGGATAGAGGAGAAGATAGGTGGAGAGGAAACAGACTGGTCAAAGAGGCGGGGATGGAGCCAGTAAAGGTGAGTGTAGGTGGGGAGGTAGGGAGGAGATAGGTCAGTCCAGGGAGGACGGACAGGTCAAGGGGGCGGGATGAGGTTAGTAGGTAGGAGATGGGGGTGGGGCTTGAGGTGGGAGGAGGAGATAGGTGGGAGGAAGAACAGGTTAGGGAGGCGGAGACAAGCTGGGCTGGTTTTGGGATGCGGTAGGGGGAGGGGAGATTTTGAAGCTTGGATGGAGAGGGATTTGTTAAATGTACAAGAAAATTTTCTTATTCAGTATGTGGATGAACCTATTAGAGAAGGAGCAAAATTTGACCTACTCTTGGGAAATAAGGCAGAACAAGTGACTGATGTGTCAGTGGAGGAGCACTTTGGGCCAGCAATCATTATTCTATTAGTTTTAAAATAGTTTTGGAAAAGGATAGACCTGATCTGAAAGATAAAGTTCTATATTGGAATAAGGCCAATTTTGACAGTATTAGACAAGAACTTTCAAAAGTTAATTGGGAGAGGCTATTCACAGGTAAAGGGGTGGCTGGAAAGTAGGAAGCGTTCAAAAACGAAATAGTGAGAGACCAGAGGCAGTGGGGTGAAGGGTAAGGCTGGTAGGTGCAAGGAATGCTGGATGACTAGAGAAATTGAGGCTCTGGTCAAGAAAGTAAAGGAAGCATATGGCAAGTATAGGTAGCTGGGATCAAGTGAATCCCTCAAGGAGTATAAGGGTAGTAGGAGTATACTCAGGAGGGTGATAAAGGGGATATGAGATATCTTTGCCAAACAGGGTTAAGGAGAATCCAAAGAGATTCTACAAATACATTAGGGGCAAAAGATTAACTAGGGAGAGAATAGGGATCCTTAAAAATCAACAAAGCCACCTATGTATGGAACCATAGGAGATGGGTAAAATACTAAAGGAGTATTTTGCATCAGTATTTCCAGTGAAAAAGGATATGGAAGCTGGAGAACTTGGAAAAACAAATACTGATATCTTAAAAAATGTCCTCACAGATGAGGAGGTGCTGGACTTCTTAAAATGCATAAAGGTGGGTAAATCCCTAGGACATGACCAGATGTATCCTGGAGCTTTGTGGGAGATCAGAGAAGTGAACATTGGGCCCCTTGTTGAGATGTTTGTATCATCGATAGCCATAGATGATATACCGGAAGACTGGAGCATGATAGTGGGGGGTAGGTTTTTGGAGGGGATTCTGAGGGACAGGATTTACATATATTTGAAAAAACAAGGACTGATTAGTCAACATTGCTTTGTGCGTGGGAAATCATGTCTCACTAACTTGATTGATTATTTTGAAAAAGTGATAAAGAAGACTGATTTAGATACTGTGGTGGACATTGTCTATATGAAGTTCAGCAAAGTGTTCAGCAAGGTTCCTCATGGTAGACTGGTTAGCAATGTTGGATCACATGGAATCCAGGGAGAGCTAGGCATTTGGACACAAAATTAGCTTCAAGTTAGGAGACAGAGGGTGGTAGTGGACGGTTGTTTTCCAACTGGAGTCCTGTGACCAGTGGTGTGCCACAAAGAACGGTGCAGGGTCCTCTGCATTTTATTATTAAATAAATGATTTGAATGTGAGTACAGGAGTACTGGTTAGTAAGTTTATAGATGACACCAACATGGATGATGTTTTGGACATGGAAGAACGTTATCCCAGAGTACAATCGGACCTTGATCAGATGGGCTGAGAAGCGGCAGATGGAGTTTAATTTAGATAAATGTGATGTGTTGCATATTGGTAACGCAAAGCAGGGCAGGACTTACACAGTTAATGGTAGAGTCCTGGGGAGTGTTGCTCAACAAAGAGACCTTGGGACGCAGGTTTATAGTTCATTGAAGGTAGAGTCACAGGAAGACAGGGTAGTGAAGAAGGTGTTTGGTACACTTTATTGGTCAGTGCATTGAGTGTAGGAGTTGGGATATCATATTGGGATGTCAATATTTTGTCCACTTTTGCAATATTGTGTTCAGTTCTGGTCTCCTTGCTATAGGAAAG
The DNA here is from genome assembly GCF_021869965.1 of Rhincodon typus. Taxonomy (NCBI): domain Eukaryota; kingdom Metazoa; phylum Chordata; class Chondrichthyes; order Orectolobiformes; family Rhincodontidae; genus Rhincodon; species Rhincodon typus. The sequence goes on from NC_063356.1 coordinate 12,092,263, forward strand.
ATGTTGTGAAATGTGAAAGGGTTCAGAAAATATTACAAGGATGTTGCCAGGGTTGGAGGGTTTGAGCTATAGGGAGAGGCTGAATAGGCTGAGGCTATTTTCCCTGGAGTGTCAAAGGTTTATAAACCTTATAGAAGTTTATGAAAGCATGGGGGGCATGGACAGCATGAATAGCTAAGGGTCTTTTTCCCAGGGTAAGGTGAGTCCAAAACTAGAGGGCATAGGTTTAAGGTGAGAGGGGAAAGATATAAAGGGGACCTAAGAAGCAATTTTTCCACACAGAGGGTGGTGCATGTATGGAAGAGCTTCCAGAGGAAATGGCGGAGGCTGGTACAATTACAATATTTAACAGGCACCTGAATGGGTACATGAACAGGAAGGGTTTAAAGGGATAGGGGCCAAATACTGGCAAATATAACTGGACTGATTTGTAATATTTTGCCAACATGAGCAAGTTGGACCAAAGGGTCTTTTTTCATGTTGTATAAATCTTTGACTCTATGGCTTATCTGTCTGGATCCTGAAGAAAATATTAACTGTTTGGCCAAGGCTTGGCTTTGTTTTGGAGTTTTGCTGGTGGCTGACCGAGAGTCCCTCTGCTCAGGATATGTCCTCAGTGAGGCTATACAATTGTCTTCACTTGAGTGGTGTTCCCCAAGCTCAGTCAGGCTGGCAAGGGTGTCCATTTCCATTGGAATACCCTGTAACTCAATGTTCCACTTGCTGCATTTTCCAATGAAAAAGCCATTGTAGTGCCTGTTTGAAGTCCAGCTGTGCTTCAGCTAGTAGGCTCTTTTACATGGTTATATCATTAATCCCATGTACCAAATGGTCTCTCAATATCTCATTAAGTTTTAAGCCAAAGTCACACACCTCTGCCAGTCATCTTAACCTCATCAAAAATCCCAATACAGATTCCCTTGGTTCTCGAATTGCTGAATAGAACCGATAGCATCTCAGAATTAGAGGAGGCTTGGGGTCATGATATTCCTTAACTAAATCCATCAACTATTGAAAGGCTTTTAGCATCTGGTGCCTCAGGAAACATATGTCTCTTAATCACCGAAAAAGCTATGGGTCCACATATTGTCAGGACAATTACTTGTTGCTTTTCATCAGCTCCAATGTCATTTGCCTGGAAAAAAAAAACATTTTTTCCACAAACTTGGCCCAGTCGTCCATGGCAGGATTGAAAAATTCAAACTTCCTAAATAATAATATTAAAATTTTATCGGTTTCTATGAGATCCCACTTCATTCTTCAAAACTGTAGTGAATGTATTCCTAATCGATCCAATCTCTCTACCCATATCAGTCCTGCAATTCTCGGAATCAGTCAGGTATGACATTTAAGTATAGGAATTGACAGGGTCTGATTAGTCTAGCATGGATAAAAGAAACCAATACCGGGTCTAACTAGAAAATCCTTGGAGATAATAAGATTTGCTTTATTACATGACACTGATCCAGCTCCCTGAGAGCCAGCTCTCAGAGTGAACAGAACCTTTGATACTACTGTTTATATCTGTCAGCAAGGGCTCCCTGAGTGGACCAGATTAACAGCCCCAATCAAGGAACTCACGTTCTATGAGGTCCATTTGACTGACCTGGTTACAATGTCTATATTACATTGATATAGTAGACACTGACACAGCAACTTTGAGGAGTGTCTGGATGTTAGGTCCCACTCTCCTGAGATCCTAAACTGTTCTACCCACAATTCCATATCACATCATCATAATGGATGGTGCTTCAGGCACTCTTCAGTCGTGAAGGCAAGGTCACTGTAGACCTAGTTGACCACTGAGCTACCATCTCATTGGACAGAGATAACTGCTAGTGGTTTAACCTGAGGGTCACGACACTTCAGGACAGGTGAGAAAGAGAATCCTTCATGGTAACCTCAGCCAGTGTAGAAATTGAACCCAAACTACTTCATGTTACTCTGCAGAGTAAACCAGCCCTCCAGCCAACTGAGCTAACTGACCCTGACTCTGTAGTAGAAACCCCTTCTATAAAAAAAACAAACTCAGGTCCTTAGTGCATCAGCCTGATCTTCTGGATTACCAGTCCTGTACTTTACCACAATGTCACCATCTGCCCTTATTGCCCTACGGTGTTAGCCTACATTTCTGTGTCCAAATGTCAGGGGTGGGACTTGAACCTACAATCATGTGACATGGGGTTAACAATGATACTCACTAAGCCTGAATGTGCGTAAAAACATGAACACAATTTTGAAAGCATCCCCATACCAGAACTCTTGGAATACAGTTCTTGAACTGAAGGCATGAGCAATCCTGTAGGAATGAAATTTTCAGGGCAGCTAAATTGATTCCAGGAAACACAAAGCTAAGGTTTTTTTTGCTAACTGAAGTTTACGACGGTCTGATATTTATCCTGGACAGATTCTACTTGAATTGCACTGATATTACAAACAAGACCATGTTTTAAACCAAAGCTTTAACGTGACAGACTACTATATGAAGGTTCATTTTGATATTGTCAGTTCATGTCAGTGCAAGTATCTGAATAGAGATATTTCAGTGACACAGGCACTGACATGAAATTTCAGAAAGTAAAATCACACTCGAGACTGTCAGGCATAAAGTGACAGATAAATTCCTTTCACGATTGGATCAGTACTTAAAAGAGAAATATAAATTGGAACAAATGAATCTTGATAAAACACTGTTACCGACAAGCACTTGCTATACATGGTGACAGCTGCAATTTCTTGAAGTTAAATTTTAGTTTACTCACAGTTTGGCACATTAACATGTAGCTCTGGGCAGAATATGACGAGACTATGTGCTCAGTACAAATCTATAGCAGCATTTTGCAGACCGATACCTTCAGATCCATTTTACTTTCTGTTCATCTCATGAAAGCATAAGGGTATAGAAAGTCAACAGATTCTGCTCTGATATTAATGCTCTGTCAAACAAAGCAACTTCTCAGGCTGAGTGCAAAGCCGGTCTGTTCAGATTCAGATTGTTCTGCCTGACGCAGCAACATGGGTGTTTCCCACCAGATTGCTGCTGGAACAGTGCAGATGGGTGGATCAAAACTGTCACTAAGCTTAGTCAGTGAATTAAAGAGAGAGCTCCCTTGAGGTTAGACTGTTACTTTGATTGTGCAACCTCTGACAGAACACATACATATTAGAAGAATTCGGCCCTATGTGTCTCCTCCACCATTCAGTAAGATTATGTCTGATCTGATTGTGGCTTCATCGCAACTTTCCTGTCTGCCCCAATATCCTTTGACACCCTTGCCAATCACAAATCTATCTATAAAATATTCAATAACTTTACATGGCTCTCTGCAGAAAAGAATTCCATATAAAGACCAGGCGAGAGAAAAAAACTTTCCTCACCATCTTAAATGGGAGACACCTGATTTTTAATATAGCAAGGTGTGGAGCTAGATGAACACAGCAGGCCAAGCAGCACCAGAGAAGCAGGAAAGCTGAAGAATTTCTGAAGAAGGGTCCAGACCCGAAACGTCAGCTTTCCTGCTCCTCTGATGCTGCCTGGCCTGCTGTGTTCATCCAGCCCCACACCTTGTTATCTCAGACACCAGCATTGGCAGTTCTTACAATCTCAGATTTTTAATATATGTCTCCTCTTTCTCAGAAGCAGAAACAGCCTTTCTGCAACCACCCTGAGAAATTCCCTCTATGTATCAACAAAATCACCTCTCATTCCTCTAAACTCCAGTGAATACTGGCCTAATCTGTCCAACCTGTGCAACTTTATCGCAGGATGCAGCTGAGTGAACTTTCTCCAAACTACTTCCAGTGCACAGTAGAAATAATGGCATTAAATCTTCTTTGCAAATGGAATAGAAGATTGAGCACTTTACTTGGGGCATGTCTGATGTAGTTGCTTACATTGTAAAGCACTTATATAGGAACATAACATAAGAACCAAGAGCAGAAGTAGGAAAGTCAGCCTGTTGAGCCATTTCATATGACTATAGCTGATCTGATCTCAGCTTTGTAGTGAATAGATCGAGGTCAGCCAACTGGACATCATAGAATATGAGTTCCCTGATTGGGGCTGTTAACCTGGTCCAATCAGGGAGTCCTGGCTGACAAGATTTAAATAGGAATGTCAGGGATTCCCTGCTCTAGCTGGTTCACTGTCATGCATTATGCACGTGTAATTAAAAGATGACTTGGTGATGTGATACCGGCCTTCGTGGAGTTATTTTAGGCCTCACCTAAACTTTCCTGCTACTTCCTCATCATCTTTTCACCCATTACTAATGAAAAGTCTATCTCTGCCTTAAATTTATTCAATGTCTGGGTGTTCGCCACACTCTGGGGTAATGAATTCCAAAGGTTCATGAACTTTTGACAGAAGTAATTCCTCCTCATCTCTGTTTTAAATCTGCCACCAGTTATCCTAAAGATATGACCTCAGATTATGGATTTCCCCGCAAGGGGAAGCATCTGTTTTATGCCTACTTTGTCAATCCCCTTTAATATCATCTATACATCAATTAGATATCCTCTCATTGGTCTAAACTCCAGACAGTAATGGCCTAAATTGCTCTATCTCTCTTCATAAGACAAACTCCTCGTCTCTGGAATCAATCCAGTGAACCTCATCTGAACTGCCTCCAATGTAACTACATTCCTCCTCAATTAAGGGGACTAAAATAACATGCAATATGCCAGGTGCGGTCTCACTAATGTCTTCTACAGTTGCAGCAACACTTCCCTACTTTTATACTCTGTTTCTTTCATAAAAAATGGTAAAATTTCATTTGTCTTTCTTGTTACCTGCTGTACCTGCAGACTAGTTTTCTGTGATTCATGCACGAGGACACCATGATCCCTCTGCACTGAAACACCCTGAAGTCTCTCTCCATTTATATAATAAGTTGCCTTTCTATTCATCCAACCAAAATGTATGACATTACATTTATCACTTAAACTCCATCTACCAAATTTTGCATAATCACCAAATCTACCCGTATCATAGAATCATAAAATCCCTACAGTGTAGAAAGAGGCCATCTGGCCCATCGAGTCTGCACTGATCCTCTGAAGAGTATTCCACCCAGACACACTACCCCACTCCATCCCAATAACCCCACATGGGGTCTGTACCAAGGATAAACCCACCTAGCTTGCATATCCCTAGACACTATCGGAAAATTCTCAGCTTGGGCAATCCACCTAACCTGCATATCTTTGGAAATTTGTAAATTTCTTATTTCTTTATTACAATTTACTTTCATACCTATTTTAGTGTTGTCTGCAAATTTGGCTATTGTGCCTTCTATCCATGCATCAAGTCATTAACAAAGATTGTAAATAGTTGAGGCCTGAGAACGGGACACTGCGGCACCCCACTAGTTATATCTTTCCAACCAGAAAAAATGTCCACTTATCCTGACTGTCTGCTTTCTGCTGGATAACCAATCCTCTATCCAAATTAATATATTACACCATTCTCATGTGATTTGTACCTTGTGTATTAACCTTTTGTGTGACATTTTATCAAATACTGTCTGTAAGTCCAGATATACTACATCTACGGGATTTTTTTTTCTTTATTCGTTCATGGGATGTGAACACCGCTTGGCTAGGCAGCATTTATTGCCCATCCATAATTGCCCAGAGGTCAGTTAAGAGTCAACCACATTGACTGTGGGTCTGGAGTTACATGTAGGCCAGACCAGGTAAGGGTGGCTGTTTCCTTCCCTAAAGGACATTAGTGAACCACATGGGTTTTTCTGACAGTCGGCAATGGATTCATGGTCATCATTGGACTCCTTAATTCCAGATTTTTTTAAAATTATTGATTTAAAATTCTACCATCTGCTTTTGTGGGATTCAAACCTCCTGACCAATACCTGGGTGCCTGGATTAACAGTCTCGCGATAATACCACTAGGCCATTACCTCCCCAGTTTCACCTTTGAAAGGTCTAAGCAAATTAGCCAAACAAGATTTGCTCGTCATAAAATCATGCTGATTCTGATGGATCACATTTGACGTTCCAAATGCACTGTTATTACGTCCTTAATAATGGATGCCAACAATTTCCCAATGACAGGTGTTAAACTATCTGGTCTGTAATTTCCTACTTGCTGCCTCCTTTTTTTGAATGAAGATGTTATATTTGCATTTATCTAATTGACAGGGACCTTTCCAGCATCCAGGGAATTTTGGAATATTATAATCAGTGGATCTATGATCTTTGCTGCCACTTCATTTAGGATGCTAGGATGTAGAGCCTTGGGACTTGTGTGCCTTCAGTTCCCAATAGTTTGCTCAGTCCATTTTCCTAATGATGATGATTGTTCTAAATTCCTCCGGTTCTATAAACTTTGCAATACCTGTTACTCTTAGAATGGTACTCGTGTTCTCCACTGTGAATGTTGAGGGAAAATATTGATTTAGTGTCTGCTATTTCTGTGTTCCCCACAAGTAACTCCACAGTCCCATCCTCCAAGGAACGAATATTCTCTTTATCAACTGTCTTCCTTTTTATATACTTATAAGAGATTTTGCTGTCCATTTTTATGATTTGCACTAATTTTCTTTCATAGTTTGCCATTGTTCTTTTTTCGATTTTTTAGTAACCCTTCGTTGGTCTTTAAAGACTTTCCATTCCTCTAGCCTGCCGTTGGACTTTGTGGAATATGGCATGCCTTAGTTTTCACCTTTATGTTATCATAACTTCCTTGCTTGGCCATGCATGCTATCTCCACCTTCTCCCACATTCCCCTATTACAATCTTTCTTCCTCACTGAAATACATTTTATTCGGAAGAAATTGAATAACTCCTTGTATATTTCCTACTGCTCATCAACTATCCTACCTTTCAGTCTTCCCACCTAGTCCATTAGGACCAGATCTGTTCTCATACCTACACAATTACTTTTGTTTAACTTTTGTAGAACGCTAGTGTGGTATTCATTGCTCACTCCTCAATTTGAATTTAAGATTATAGCATTCTATGATCACTCTTCCCAAGAGGGTCCTTCATTATGAGATAATTAATTAATCCCATCCTGTTACATAATACCAAATTCAGAATAGTTTGCTCCCTAGTTTGTTCCACAGCATATTGCTCCAGGAAAATATCCCAAAAATGAACTCTCCCTTGCAACTACCCTTGTGAATTTGATTAATCCAGAGTATAAGCATATTAAGATCATCCACGATTACTGCCGTACCTTTCTTTCAAGCCTCTAGTACTGTGCCCTACTCTGGAACTGTTCTTTGGGGACCTATAGATTATTCCCACCAGGGACTTCTTCTACTTTTTTTTAAATTCAACCCGGACTGACTCTAAACCTTGAATTCTAGTGCCTATATCATTTGTCATCACAGCACTGATCTCATCCTCCGCTAACAGAGCTACAACATCTCCTTCTCCTTCTTGCCTATCCTTCTGAAACACTGAATACCTTTGGATATTCAGTTCCAAAATCTGGTCTCCCTGCAACCACATCTCAATAATCTCTGCCAAATTAGACCCATTTGTCTCTTTTTGCACTGTTAACTCATTAATTTTATTCCGAATGTTGTGTGCATTCAGATACAAAGCCTCTAAATTTTTTAATTACCAAATTTCTTTACTCTTGTATGATTCTTTGGTGCAATATTATGTTCAAACATTCTGTCTCTTTCTGGTAACAATCGGCCTCAACATTAACTTGAACTCCTCCGTTCTCCTTTAATTTTGATTTTTCAATCTTCTGCACAACTGAACCCACCCTCTCCAACTATTTCGTTCAAAGCCCCATCTACAGCCCTAGATGTATGATTTTACAGGACACTGGTGCCAGCATGATTCATGTGGAGCTTGTCTCAATGGAAAAAACACTGATTTTCCTCGTTTTAATGCAAATGTCCCGTGAATCTGAACTTTGGGATGTCCAACTGATGACTGTTTTTCGAAATCAATTGAGTGGCTGAAAAATGCTTTGAGATTTCCTGAGGATGTGAAACAAGCTGCATAGATGCAAGTTATTTTCATTTTTTTAAATGAACTTCTGCAAATCTCATGAGGTTGGAATATACTGAAACTCTGATTTTTTTGTCTTCCCAGGGGAATACATTGGGCAGTGAAATGAGATCACATTTATCCAACTGCAAACAGTAAGTGTTCACAGCTCAACAGCTGCAAAGTACAATATTTGTACAACATCTCTGACTGTAATCAAACAAGAAGCTTTCTGTAGATCAGTTTTTACCTCTTGAGGGCCCTCCACTTTGTAGAAAATATTTAGTCCTCATTGTGGCTGACTGGCATTAATTGGTCAGCTGACGTTTCCTTTCAAATTCTAAAATAATTATAGATTCAAATGTTATAAATCCTAATAAATGTAGCAAAAAGCCTGTGCCCACTCATCCTCAAATTCCTTCAATCATCATTGAGCAGTGTGTTTTGCACCAACAATTCTAATGGAACATATTTCTGGAAGTTTAATTACAAGGTCTCCCACACGTAACTAGCCTGCCATTGGTCATCCACTTCATTTATTCACACAGTAACCAACTTCCTGTATCAATTGCATGTCCCCATTATGCATTCTTGGACAAGGGCCAAGCATCAGCAAAAAAATATTTGCTCGACAAGAAACTTGTTTTGACAAGTGAAGTGGATTGCTGACTCATTTGCTTCACTGACATCTTTAGGGTGTTTAAAATAAGTTAGAATTTCTGTGATAGCTTTTGTTGATGTCCTGTTAAACAAAATTAAAAGGTGACGAATTTCTGAAGCCTCTGTCATTGATAATTTAATTGTCTGGCTGATTGACACTGTTATAATGTTGCAGGAGCAATTTTTTTAGAAAATAGTACTGGATGGGTGATTTTGTTTCTTCAGCAGATATACATGTGTTATTATGTTCACAATAAGGAAATCAGTTAGGTACGTAATAAGTGAATGACATTGAAGGAATATCAGTTAGCATTGTATTGGGATGGCTGATGTGGGGCACCATGAGAAGTGGGGGTGGTTTGAGGGATGTGGGCTTGTGAGCTAGTGAGCTTAATTGCTTTCAGAGCAACTGGGTTAAAATCACAGAGAACTGATGTGGGACCCCTAAACCGTCTACCTAAGAATTTTCATGTCCCTGTGACTAGCTACAATCTACTGAAGTGGGTTGATTAGCTCAGTGCGGGTTCAATTCCTGTACCAGCTGAGGTCACCATGTAGAAACTGCCTTCACAATTTTGCCCTTTTCCTGAGGTGTGGTTCCTCTCAGGTTAAACTCACCACCAGTCATTTTCCTCTCGTAAGAGAGGGACTATGGGGACCTTACCTTTACTTCTGGGGTCAATGGGACAGACTCCCAAATCCATCCAGTATTTGTTTGCCCTTCCCCTCCTCCCAGTCCATCCACCAATTGTCTGTTATGGAGCATCTTACACCAAAGTCTGCCTAGCAAGTTGATAAATTCCCCCAGAACATACAAACAGAACAAATTTTAGAACAGCTTATATCTAAATCTCTATCATAGAAGAGATGGACAAAAAATTCAAAACTGTAACATCTCTATGTCTGCCACAGTTACTGTGCCAGTCCGTGGCTTCAGAAATATTTAGGCAGATCACTATTCTCGCTTCCCCTGTACAAAATGGAATCTCTTGTGTATTTTTAAATAATTGTTTTCCCATTTGATATTTACTTCTCATTAACTAGAATAGAAGTTCTGAGTAACCATGTTCAGTGTTAAGCCACTTGCATTTGTTTCCAACTATTGTATGAGTTATGACACATAAAATACACGAACATACTTCTGATCATTAGTCGTTCATTACATAAACTCATGAGTTCAGGCTGACTTCCCTTTCTGGTGCCTGCTTATAGGTGTACAGTCATTGGCATTATTTTTTTACTTCCCTTGCTAAAACTAGATATAGTCCCAGAGAACTGCTCTCTCATTAGAGAGACGGACAACTTGGGGTAGTTTAACCTGAGTGTCAACACGTCTCAGGCAAGGGGTGAGTTCACAAATGTGGAATGTTCATGTTGACCTCAGCCAGCACAGGAATTGAACCTACTCTTTTGGCATCAGTCTGTATTACGAACTGGTCACACTAGCTAATCATTCCTCAAGCTAAAGTGATACTCAGTGATAATAGCCAAGTTGCTAAACTTTGTTGTGTATTTTCTATGGCAAACTATCCTGAGAGAGATGTCTGATGGTGTTGACATATTGCCTTTCTCCACAAAGGAAAAAATATCATTAAAATGGTTTTATAAAGGTCTTTAAAGATTCTCTAAGACCCTGAGATTTTACACACATTTTTAGCAGTGTGCAACAGTTACTGACTGCCATGCCTTTCTTTTGGCAACTCTACTGTGTGTACATGGAAAATGATTCAGTATCTCATGTGCAATAGTCTTTTCTTCATTTATAAATGATATCATCTGAAATGCAATCACTGTGTTATTCTGCTCAGTTAAACACTGAAGCACATTGTTAATATTGTACCTTTCAATCCTAATGCAGTTGTAGTAATAGCAAGTTTGTAAATAAATGAATTGGATTTCATAGTTGCAGATTTTATCAGCACAATTTGTGTTGTGTAACAATAGTGCAAAACAGTCTGAATTGAAGTGAATATTCAACAATAAGATTCTTGCTACTTGGCTTTCAGACCAGCTTGTCTGGAGCTAGTGTAAAATGAATTTTCATAAATTACCCAGATAATTTCTGGCAGAATCACATTTGGAATTTGGTCCGTCATTTCAGGGAATACTCATGAAACGCTATTCGATTAGATCTACTCCCTTAATCTTTAAACTGGCCTGCCGATTTTCCTTTTCAAGAACATACTAATTAAGAGCAGGAGTAGGCAATTCAGCACCTCAAGCCTGTTCTGTCATTTCATACGATCGTGGCTGAGCTCATTTCGCCCTCAACTCCGCTTTCCCTACAACCCTTTAACCATTCCTAATTAAAACTCTGTATGTCTCCTTCCTTAAATTTATTCAGGGTCCACTGCACTCTGGGCTTATGAATTCCACAGATTCATGACCTCTTCAGTGAATTAGTTCCTCCTCATTTCTGTCTTAACTCTCCAATGCCTTCACATAAATCTGTGGGGAGATTTTGAATCTTGTGAAGTCCACATTGATACCATTGGGCTGCAGGGTTCCCAAGCGGAATATGAGATGCTGTTCCTGCAACCTTCGGGTGGCATCGTTATGGCACTGTAGGAGGCCCAGGATGGACATGTCATCTGAGGAATGGGAGGGGGAGTTGAAATGGTTCGCGACTGGAAGGTGCAGTTGTTTATTGCGAACCGAGCGTAGGTGTTCTGCAAAGCGGTCCCCGAGCCTCCGCTTGGTTTCCCCGATGTAGAGGAGGCCACAACGGGTACAGCTGATGCAGTATACCAAATTGGCAGATGTGCAGGTGAACATCTGCTTGATGTGGAAAGTCTTCTTGGGGCCTGGGATGGGGGTGAGGGAGGAGGTATGGGGGCAGGTGTAGCACTTCCTGCGGTATATTCCGCTTGGGAACCCTGCAGCCCAATGGTATCAATGTGGATTTCACAAGCCTCAAAATCTCCCCTCCCCCTACCGCATCCCAAAACCAGTCCAGCTCATCCCCACTTCCCTAACCTGTTCTTCCTCCCACCTATCCCCTCCTCCCACCTCAAGCCGCACCCTCATCTCCTACCTACTAATCTCATCCCGCCCCCTTGACCTGTCCGTCCTCCCTGGACTGACCTATCCCCTCCCTAACTCCCCACCTACACTCACCTTTACTGGCTCCATCCCCGCCTCTTCGACCTGTTTGTTTCCTCTCCACCTATCCTCTCCTCTATCCATCTTCTATCCGCCTCCCACTCTCTCCCTATTTATTTCAGAACCCCCTTCCCCTCCCCCTTTTCTAATGAAGGGTCTAGGCCCGAAACGTCAGCCTTTCTGCTCCGATGATGCTGCTTGGCCTGCTGTGTTCATCCAGCCCTGCACCTTGTTGTCTCGGATTCTCCAGCATCTGCAGTTCCTACTATCTCTGTTCCCAGTTCAAGTTTCTCTTGAACCTTGTGATCTTTTATAATTTGTAAATGGCCCAAATATAATAACTGGCCACAAGGCTGGGTCACATTCCACTAACACGATACTACCAATGTGTTCAGAAGGAAGAGAGGAGATTGAACGTCACCCAGACTTTGGAAATGGTGTGGGATTGAGGAGGCGGTGTGGTATATTTGCTGGGAGACAGATTGAAATATCAAAGGCAAGCGGTCATTAGGGGACTGGGACTGCAGTCGATACTGAGGATGAAGGGTATGGCCCAGGGAGCAGGCCGAGAGCGACAGTCGTGAGGGGACTCCGGCTGCATCCAACGGCTGGAAAGGGGGTTACTCACCCAGGAGTTTCTCGCAGAGAATCTTCACCGAGGTGGATTGGATCGCAAGCGGCTACCGGCCACCGGGACTTGACTGGTGGGAAAAATTCCTGATGGCGGGAAAACAAATGGTGAAAGACAAATGTAGTAAAGAATGGGGGAGGATGCAAACTAATGGTGGGCCAATTTGGAACAAAGAGACCGTTTGGCAAATGGGCAGAAAGATGGTTTCTGTACACCGAATGTTTTAATCAATACTTGAGAAGGTAAACAGAGTGGCTGAACTCTTAATGGTCCCAGTTTCCTTGAGCACCACTGGGATGTGACCTATGTAATTCTAAAGGTGTCTGGTCCAACCAGTGATACCAGAGGAGAAGACCTGTGAAGATGTGTGAGATGTATTAGAAAATCATTTTGCAGCAAAGCCTCTGATGATGGTGGAATGTTTCCGTTTTTGTAAACGGGTGCAACAGGAAGGAAAATCCATTGCCCAATTCGTGGCTTTAAAGACTGTAATGGAACATTGTTAGTTTGGAGGATTTTTCCAGGATGCCTTGCGGGACCAGTAGTTTTGTGGCCTCCGACATGAAGCCATTCATTGGAAGCTACTAACAAAGAGAGACCTGGATTTCAAGGCAGCTTTTAAAATCTCTGCCTCAATGGAGTTGGCAGTTGGTCAAACAACACAATTGGGTGCCCGGGTGCCTAAGGTAGTAGAAGTTCAACAGAGTGCGCAGAATGCCACCGACATGGGAAGTTTGGCCATGAGGAGTCAGTGCATTGGACTTGAGGAGTCCGGCGCCACAAATGTAAGAAAGTGGGTCACGTTGCCTGAAATTATTGGGTACAACCCAAACAAGAGAAGGAGTGTCTGAAAAAAATAATCTTGAGGACAAGGCCTAAGGTCCATGTCAACAGCTAGGGGGTAGATAGGGAGTCAGCTAGGTCTTCAGGAGAAACAAAAGGCCCAAAGTCCGCATAGTTTTCAGTTAAATGTCCCATCAGTCGTGGGTTAAGCTGATTGTTTCTGGGTTCTTCCCAAATTAGAGGGGAAGGCAGTAAAGATGGAAGTGGATATGGGTGCAGTGGTGTTCCTGATTCCCAAATCAATCTACAGGGAGAAGTTAAAGGCATTACCATTGAAGCCTGCCAAGATTACACCATGGAGATACAAGTAGTGCCACTGAAGGGCTATGTACTGGTGAAAGTACAGTTAAGGGATCAGTGTGCAAAATTGCTATCATATGCGGTAAAAGGAAAATACCCTGCATTATTTAGATGCTCCTGGTTACAAAAATTAAAGTTGAATTGGGGTGTGGTTTGACAGACTCAAACATGAGTTTGCAAGAGATCCTGGCCGACTACAAACATGTCTTCAAAGGAACTCTGAGGGAAGTGAAAGGAGTTGAAATTAAAATACAGCTGAAGCTGGAGGTGTGTCGGAGGAGTCTGAAGGTATGTTCAGTACTGTCCACAAGTCGATCTACATGGAACTGGAATGGCGGGCAAAGCTGGGAGCATTGGAACCAGTACCCACCAGTGATTGGAGACGGTAAGGACTGCAGAGGCTGGAAGCCAAAGGTAATAAATGTGGAGCTGGAAAAGACACAGTCCTGACAAAGGGCTTCAGGCTGAAACATTGACTATCCTGGTCCTCGGATGCTGTCTGACCTGCTGTGCTTTTTGAGCTCAACATTTATTGACACCACCAGTGAACGGGCCATTCCAATCATTCTGAACTTAAAAGCAAATGGCACCGTGAGGATTTGTGGTGACTTTGAGGTCACAGCCAATTCAGGCCTGAGTGTGGATCCATATCCACCCACACTCATAGAGGACCTGTTCAGTAGACAGGCAGGGTGAAAGAAATTCTCTAAAAATGGATCTGTCGCAGGTCTGCCTCCAGATGGAGGATGCAAAGGAGTCTCAACTGCCGCTGACAATAGTGAAACACAGGAGACTGTTCTGCGACAAGTGCCTCCCTTCTGGCATCAAGTCAGCACTGGCTCTATACCAGAGGGCCATGGACCAAATCTTAAGTGAGTTTCCTGGATTCCAGTGTTATCTGGATGATATTTTGGTGGATAGCTCCTCCGAAGAGGAGCGTTTGAGAAATCTCAATAAAATGCTAAAAAGTTTGCAAGTGCACATCCTACAAATAAAAAGGGAGAATTGTGAGTTTATTAAAGACTCCATTGAGAACCTGGGCCATATAATCAATGGTGAGGGACTACACAAGGCACCCAAGAGGATGAATGTGTCTCAACTGAAATAGGTCTTGGGATTTATCAATTGTTATGGCATGTTCATCTTGGATCTGGCAACCATTCTAAATCCCTTAGATTGGGAAAGGGCAGCCATGGAAATGGACCGCAGGTTGTGAGAAGGCTTGCTGGGAGATGAAACAATCAGTGAAAAAGCCAGAAGTCTAAACTCATTTTGACCTGGAGTTAGCATGACAGTTAGTGTGTGATGCCTCGTTTTATGGAGTTGGTGCTATGTTGTCGCACATCTTACCGAATGGAGAGGAAAGGCCCATTGCATTCACATCGTGGTCACTAAAGAAGACAGAGAAGAATTACTCCCAAGTCGACAAAAAAGGATTGGGCATCGTGTTTGATGTTAAGAAGTTCAGCCATTTTCTGCTGACTGACCACAGGCCGCTAAACTCCATTTTTGGCCCATATATGAGGTATCAACAAAGGCAGCAGCAGTCTTGCAGAGATGGGCATTGTCGGGGTGACCTGTACCTGGCAACGTGAGATGGCTTGTACCTGAACACACTAAGTGGCCCACGTCTGCTTACAAGATGGCAGATAGAAGTTAAGCAAAACTAAGCAACCTGCTCACATAATGAAATACAATGGTACCTTTGAACAGAACTGCTAGAAGGTCAGTAAAGGAACGCTGTATGTTCCCATCTGAGACAGTTCTGATCAAAGGAAGCCTTAGCGCAGATAAACGACTAATTCCAGCTTTATTAATGAAAGGATGACTGTCCCAGTAAATAAATAACGTCAGATACTAGATTAGGTACTCAAGCAGCTGCAAGGATAACAGCTAAAATTATTTTGTAGTAAATAGTTGCCTCTTTGAAGCTACCAGCAATATTAAATTGTTTCTAGCTAAAAATGCTCTAATCATAGAAGTTGGTTTCAATACATAACCGGGATATGATACAAGCCTTAAAAAAAATTTAAGCTTAGATGTAAGAATTAACTAGCCTTAGGAGACACTTTCTCTTATGCCCCGAACAAGATAGATTGATCACAGCCCATAAATTACAAAATACTGACAGTAGAAGTAGTTGTATATAGTTACACTTATAATTAACTTTATAACAGAAGTTAATCTTATAGCAATTAGTTGAAACTAACTGATTTTTTATTTTTACATTATGTAATTGGGACAGTGGGAAGATGAAAGGAGTAACTGAATGTGATAAAAGAGAGCACCAAAACACAATGGGTGATAGAATTTGAGCTGTCCTTATGGATAACAAAGCCTGAGAAAGACCTGAAGGAGTGTAGCCTTAAACTTTTGGAATGTGAATGAATAGGATGCATAGGAAGATCCCAAGGCCTAGAGATTACAATGTTTAGCTAATACCATAAGATCATGGGAACTTGGGGCTATCCATGGAAGTGCCCATCACTGATAAGGTGTCCCACAGGATTGGGTGTTTGAATTAAGGGGAAGGATGATGACTATGTTGCAGTTGTATGTGAAATCAAAAGGGACAGATGGCGAGAAGGGTTGGAACCTCAAAGTTGAGGATAATCCATAAAAAGGAGACCACCTTGGCCAGAAATTATACATCTGGGGAGAGATGGATTCCAGCGATGGTGCTGGCTCAAACAGGGCCATTGTCATATACGATACAGACTGAGGGCGAGCTGGACTGGAGGAAACACATGGACCAGCTGGCCACTGTACCTTGCCAATGGGGGGTGGGGTGTGGTCCCTCAAAATTCAGGGCCAGGCCGAATGGAACCTGTCACAACAATTGAGTCATGTGTCTCTGAGTCAGGGTTTGACATATGCAGGGAGGAGACAGCAGCGGGGTCACAGTACAATGGCAGCCAATCAGATATGAGTGCATTTGCTGAACGGCAGGAGCTTCTGGAAGTCTAGGAGACTACACCAGAAAAGGCTCCAGAGTTGAGGAGATGGTCTGCTAGAAACCACCATCCCTTCAAGAGATTAATCATGTCAATGTTGACGATGGAAGGGATGGTTTGCATAGTGGACTAGTGGTCATTCTCCCATGTTTTCCATGCTTTTGTAAATATTCCTGACTATGTATACATGTTGGCTACCATGCCTATATCAGATTTACAATTGTTGTATATATGTACATTAATGGGAGTTTTTGAAGTAAAGGGTGTGGGGTGCTATGGATACAGTTGGGAATATGTGCTGCCCCTTTAAGAGAGTCAGTCAAACGACCTGAAGGGGCCGAGCTTTGAGCTAGCCTAGGTCTGACTGTGCAACTGTAAAGACATAAAATAAACTATTCCTGGTTCAGGTTTCACCAGGCCTACCTCATGCTCTTTTATAATTTATAACTAGACCCAATCATAATAGTGCCCCGTCTCTGGTTCCCAGCCATCACTGACCTGACATTATTGAGGCTGAGGTCCAATACTGAGGGCTGTTCAGAGCTGATTTCAGACACAAGGAGTGAGCAATATGCCTCCTTCACTCAATCCAGGTGGATGAAGTGGGCACACCCAGTTTCCCAGGCCAGGAAGTTTGGGATTCATGAATCATTTGTACTTTTCTTGCTGCATTTCGCCAAAGTACAGCAAAACAAAAATAATTGAATAGTCTTGGGGGTAACTTAAACAGACACTTGCATAATTCCGTATTATAGCAACACACCCTGTTTAATTTTAAGCTTCCTTATCTGACTTAAAAATGAAAGGAATAGTTTGCATTTGTGTAACACCTTTTACGACATCAGAACATTGAAAATTGCCTCACGGACAAAGTTAATTCCACAAAACAGTTGGTTAATTGACATAGGTTTAATATTGGATTGTTTTAAAAAGGGGGAAAAAATTAACCTGAAAACCTAAGGTACTGGATTTTAACGATGAAAAAATGGATACAATAGCTGGCAGCTTAAGGATTGGAGAGAGAGATGAACTATAATCATTGAATGGAAATTTTGGAAGGAAAGTTGGATACAAAGTACCTTTGTGCAAAGAAGACAATGTCAAACATTCTAAGTAATGGAAAATGTGAGTGATACAGCATTATGGCTAGGCTGAAATCTGGCTGAGTTTATACTTTATGTACAATCCTGCCAATGATTAGGCCAAAGTCATGCCTGTGTTATTTGTCCTGTCTGACAATACTTTGTTTTAAATGAATTGGCAAAAGCACCAGAGAGGAAAATGAGAATATATTTTTACACAGCAAGTTATTCCAGACTGAAAGAATGAAGAAAGCAGATTCACTTACGACAAACAACCAGGAGATTTAATGTTGATAAAGCACAATTTGTGACTTTATGGGGAAAGACCAAGGACAGATGGCACTTGATTGGCATACATCCACAGTCTTCAAAATTCACTCCCCTTACCACTAATATACAGTGGGATCCATCTTCACCATCTACAAGATGCATTGCAGTAGCTCACCAAGTCTCCTCCATCAGCACCTTCCAAATTCATGGCCTCTGCCATCTAGAAGGATTAGGGCTGAAGATGCATGGCAACACCACCACCTGCAAGTTTCCCTCCAAGCCACTCTTCATCTTGAATGGAATTATATTGGCATTCCTTCTCTGTCACTATGTCAAAGGCCTGGAACTCCCTCCCTAATAGCTGTCCTTATCCACCAAGTGCTTCAGTAAGACAGCTCACAACCATGTCATCCAGGCCAGTTAGAGATGGACAATAAATGTTGACCTGGTCAGCCATCCTCACTTCCCATGAACAATTTTTTTTAAAAATCCAATTAATTGGATAACTGTATTAAAGATCCTGCGAAGGTATAATGACTTTCTGTGCTCTAGCGTGCATGAATCTAAGTAGTTGATATATTCTCAGGAAAACTGATATTATTTAACTGGATGAGTGTAAGCATTGTGTAAATATGAATATAAAAGGACAAACCTAGAGAAGGAGAAAATAAGAATTTGGAGTTAGCGTAGGTTTAAGGTTAGGATTCTCTATCTTCGAATACCTTCTACCTTAGCTGTACTGTCCTGTCCCCATCCTTATATCCTAATCCTCTTATTGCCAACAACCTCAATCTTTAATAACACAGCAATCACAGCCCTCTGGATTAAAGAAAAATGAGAAAATCAAATGCAGAATTTGGTAGTGTCCTTGGATGATGTGTGAGATAAGTAAGAGGAGATGAAAAACTGTAAACTGTGGTAATTAAAATCACCCAATTCAGTCATTGTCTGTTGTGTACCCATGCAGGAACAGAAAACCTACTTCTGCAAACTGTCAGCACGCAAGTTTGAGTAGAGTTCATAGACACAGACTATAGAGTAGAAAGTCTACTAGTATTCATAGCTCAGTCCGTCATGGAAACCAGTCTGCCATCCATTAACTCCATCTACACTTCCCACTGCCTCAGGAAAGCAGCCAACATAATCAAGGACCCCTCCCACACTGGTTGTACTCTCTTCCACCATCTTCCATCTGGCAGAAGATTACAAAGTTTGAAAACATGTACCAACAGATTTATCAATCTCTGGGTCACAAATCAGGGTGAGCCGGGGTGGGGAGCGGGGAAGCTGAAGAGATTGTGGGTTGGGAAGACAGTGTTGATGAAATTCAAGGTTGAGAGGGAAACTCAATGGAGAAGAGGTTTGCAATGGTGTTAAAGAGATTGTGGCTCAGGAGGGGGAGTGACTATTGAGAAGGAAATCATGTGGGAGATCCATAAGATCAGGAGTTGGGGTGATTGACTGTGGGGAGGGAGATGATAAGGAGGATTGAGTACTGGGGTCAGGAACAACCGATGGGCAGGACAGAAATCATGGAAGGAGGAATGTAGTAATCATATTCAGTAGGGAAGATAATGGGGATGCAGCTGGTGGAGGAGTTTGGGGAGAATTAACACAATGAGGGATGTATTGAAGTGATTGCATCAGATTGTAGAAAGGACTGATCTTGGGGATGGAAGCTGGTTAATATGAAATGTTGGGGTAAGCAGTTCCAAAGAGACAACTGGATCCATCTTCTCTCATTTTCCTTTAGCTGTTATTGCTTTTCTGACTCCTGTGAATACCACACCTTTTACAATCATAGAATGTCCCAAACTGTTTTTCAGCCAATGAGGCAATTCTAAAATGTTATTGGAATGTATTGCATACAGCTGATTTTGTGCAAACCATAGTGCTATTTCACCTGTCCATTTCTGTCCTCTTGAAGTCCATAATTGTTTTCTTCAGTATATACTATAATTACAAGTTTTTTTGACATCTATAAATTTCAAAATTTCCACCTCTACCACTTCCCTCAATCTCCCCACTCCTGACTTTCAACTTTTCACATTCTCAATCCCAAATCTCTGCCATTCCTGACCCATCCCGTCTTTGCCACTCCCGTTCCCTAATCCTCCAATCTTCAGTTTCCAGTCAACTCCACCCTTCCCAATTCTTGGGCCCCCAATTTCAAGGTTTCATTGGTGGTCCCAACTGAATCTAATTCCTGAGTACAGCTCCCTGTCCTGGATATTACAATCTAGAGACAAGTTACAGCAAGCTGGAGATCTCTCCTTTCAGTTAGAACAAGATGCTTCGTTCTCATTATTAATAATATCGTTGTATGATTTTACACAAATAAGCACAAATAAGCAGGATACATCTTCCCGGTCAATGTATCAGTGTACTGTTCAACAACGTTATCTATTTTCAGTGAGGGATGCCCCTTTCCACACTGTGATGTTCTAACACACAACACATTCAGCTGTGACAAGATAACAGTGCTATTAGTATATGGCAATAAAACAGATAACTCGCTAATGTGTCTGGCAGAGATCCATGGAAAGCAGTAAAAGAAGATACTTTAATTGAAAGAAGACATGATAAACAAATAAAATGATCGTAAACACACTCAGAAGCATTGTTTAATTTAATGTAACCCTTGTAAAATCTGAGCTGCAGTTCATCTTGAAAATTATAGTGTGGTTTAAAACATTGCAACATCATTGAAGAGACTGCACAGCAAACTAATGAATGTGGAAGATGTCTAATTATTGTGCAATATTAGTGCATTCATTTCCCTCACCTTTTGAGCAGAAACATTGAAAGAAACGTGTTTAATGGCTCTATGATATAACAAACAAAAACATGTTAAACAATGCCTTGTCAGTTCTTCAACTTCACACCATTCCCATGGTGTGGGAGATATCATGAACCCAACAGCTTTAATAAGCTCGGTCAGAAATTCAAAATCACTGGACCTGAAACATTAACTCTGATCTGTCCTGGACCACCCACGTAGATGTAACAGTCAAGAAGGCACAACACCTCTTCTTCCTCAGGATCCTAAGGAAATTCAGCATGTCCATAATGAGCCTCACCAACTTTTACAGATGCACCGTAGAAAGCATTCTATCTGGATGCATCACAACTTGGTATGGCAACTAGTCTGGCCAGGACCATATGAAACTACACAATGTTGTGAACACAGCCCAGATCTTCGTGCAAGCCAACCTTCCATCCAATGACTCCATCTACACTTCTTGTTGCCATGGAAAGGCAGCAAACGTTATCAAACACCCCTTCAACCCTGGTTATAATCTCTATCAACCTCTTCTGCCAGACAACAGATACTTAAGCTTAAACACATGCACCAACAGGTTCAAGAACAACTTCTTCCCCATTGTGATTAGACTTCTGAATAGACATCTCAAATTTCAAATCTAATGTTGATTTTGCTTTTTGTGCATCTTCTTTGCACCCGTAACTTTGTAATCCTCCTTCTGTGCCATCTTTGGTTTAAAATGTTTCTATGATCTTTGTATGCTATGATCTGCCTGTGCTGCATGCAAAACAAAACTTTTCTCTGTAATTAGGTACATGTGATAATAATAAATCAAACCAAATCAAATCAAATTTCTCTCCACTGATGCTGTCAGATATGCTGAGCTTTCCCAGCAATTTCTGTTTTTGTTTCTGATCTCCAGCTCTGCAGATCTTTCGATTTTTATTAACAGTATGAGTTTCAGTTTAAATTACACATCATGGCTTTTTTAATAGGTTGCTCATGGTTAGACCCTTTCATCTTAAGATAATGCAATTATAACACTACTTATTACATCAGCCAATAGTTGTGTAAAAATGTAATCAAACTGTCAAGGTGCCAAAGCCCCTGTAGAAGCCTTATTATTTTTAAAATAATAGAAAGTATTGGGAGAAGGGTAAAAGTTGTAATTAAATTCTATAACTAGTGAGAGCCCTTAATTATGTGTAACAGTGTAAAATCTTTATGTTTCTTTCCTCTTTGTGCTGTATATGATTATTTGCTTGACAGTACAAAGGAGGTGATGGTGATAGTGGTAATGTCACTGGACTAAAAATCTGGAACTCCGGACTAATGCTCTGAGGATGTCGCCTTGAATCCTACCATGGGATTGGCGAAACTTGAATTCGATAAAAATCTGAAATTAAAAAAGGTTGGCCTAATGACGAACAAGTAACCATTACCATTTTAAATCAATTTAGTTCACTAATGTCATTTAGGGATGGAAATATGGCAACCTTACCCAATCTGGTTTACATGTGTTTTAACTAACTTCAGAAATGGCCCAGCAAACCATTCAGTACAAGGGCGATGAGAGATAGACAGTAAATGCTGGTCTTATCATTTCTCGAACCATTTCTTGAACGATTTATCATTAACTGAGAGGAAGTAAGTTTAATTAGTTTAATTAGTTACAGAAACAATCAATGTTGATCCTGATTGTGATTTTAGTCACAGTTCAATAAGCAACAGAAACAACACGGTTTATACAAATAGATGTCTTTAAAAGGACCCCATTTTACAAAACATTTGAAGAACAATTTTCTGCATCCGGAAGCAATACAACATTGCTAAACAAGATGAATAAAACCCATTGTGATGTAAGACCTTGATACATGTTAGTTAATTGCAAAAAATGGAATCCCCATTTTTTCTGGCATTT
Source organism: Rhincodon typus (assembly GCF_021869965.1). Lineage (NCBI taxonomy): Eukaryota > Metazoa > Chordata > Chondrichthyes > Orectolobiformes > Rhincodontidae > Rhincodon > Rhincodon typus. The sequence continues at coordinate 12,114,761 of NC_063356.1, forward strand.
CTCCTTTCTCAAGACAGGGTTGAATCTTAAAATAGCAACTGAGCCGAGATCTTTGGATAGGAGTGCATTGTGATGGAAGTAAAAGATAAATATCTAACATTTTAGCTTCAAGTTCTCAGTGTATTAAATAAAATCACAGGGCACAGAAGTTACTGGTCCATGAATTTAGAATCTCTGAATGCGACGAGTATTTTCATAGCAATGATTTTAAGAGCACCGACTCTGGGCTCTGTGCAACAACAGCGTGAGAAACAATGATTCTGTCTGCCCTGAAATTTATTTTAAATCAAAATCCTGATGAATATTAAAACCCTAGTAAATGGTGGACTGTGAATTTGCAACCTACGTGGTAGAGATTGTTTAGAAACATTGACAAAAGGTTTCAATGAGGTGATTTCTGTGTGCTAAAATCATTAATTTCAAAGTGATGTTACATGCAACGTTCCAAATAGCTGCAATAATCATTGAAATCCTATCCACCTGAATCAGTGCAATGGGACATCATGGGATGGATTTAGCCAGACCCACCCTGTTGTTCCCCCTGTCAAACACTGCATAGTAATAGCCTATGAAGACGTCTCCCAGGATCCACAGTGGCCCAGCAGGTGGAGGTATGTCCATGCCTTGGAATCCACTGCTGCAATCAATTTGTCCCCATTCATCCTCCTCCTGCAAGGGGAATAGATTTGATTAATTACAATACTAACTGCATTACAAATAAGGAGGGAACTCATAACAGAATGCTTCCAGGACCTTCGGAGGACTTTGCAACAAATGAAGTTTTATCCTATTGAAGTGTTATAAAAAAAACACATGACAGTTAATCTGCATACAGAAAGATCATCCAAATGGCATTGAGCTAACGATTGGGTCATTGGTGTTCAGTGATGATAATAGATATTGGTCAGGATTTCAGGAGAATTTGCTTGCTTTTCTTCAAGGTGGTGATTGTAATGTTTTACAAGAGGGCATACAAGACCTTAGTTAAATACCTCACTCAAATGCAGCACCTCCCAAAGTTCAGCACTCCCTCAGTACCACCCTGGACTATCAGCTTGTGTTATGTCTTAGACAAACTTACAAAATTGTTGACCCGAGTCACAATTTCTGACTTGACATGGACAAAGTTGTTGTGCTGACATGCCCCCATTCAAAACAATTGTGTTATTGTTAAACTGAAAACAAAATATGCTGGAAGTCACAATGACTCAGGCAGTGTCCATGGAGAGAGAGCAAAGCTAACATTTCACGTCTGGCATTTTTTGCTTTTGGTACAGATTCCAGCATCAGGAGTAATTTGCTCCTACATTGTGTTTTTTTTAAGCCCCTATACAATACAGTTGATGGACATTTAAACATGAATCAAGATGTATGTTGGGCACATTTCATTTTCCCATGTTCCTGATCCTACCCATTAACATCACTGATTGGCTGTTTTGAGACTGGCCTGCAAAACTCACAGCAATGATTGTCAGAGCAGAATATCAACCAGGGATGGTTTAAGTGCCAAATTTCCCTTTCCTCTCTTTCTCACCAACCTCAAGTGAGGAGTGATCTTTCTGTTGGTGTCAATAGAAACCAATGCAGCCCCCTCCAGAGATGGGAGTTGTGACTCCAACTCACCAGTTAAATAAAATAATTCAGTCCAGTTCCAGTCCACCTGCATTATCCAGGCTAAAACCTGACAGAAAAAGCTTTCTATGGCTGCCCCTACTCCCTTCATGGCTGTTGTCCATGACTCTGTGTCTGAACAGAGAAGAGGAACAGTGGAAATGGGATGGGAGCGAGGATTAGGAGAGAGGGAATAGGGAGAGAAATAGGAAAGAGAGATGTGGAAGCAGATGGGAAAGAGAAGAACAGGGGTGAAAGACAGGAATAGTAGGAACTGCAGATGCTGGAGAATCTGAGATAACACGGTGTATAGCTGGATGAACACAGCAGGCCAAGCAGCATCAGAGGACAAGGAAGGCTGACGTTTCAGGCCTAGACCCTTCTGCAGAAATGGGGGATGGGAAGGGGGTTCTGAAATAAATAGGGAGAGAGGGGCAGGAGGATAGAAGATGGAAAGAGGAGAAGATAGGTGGAGAGGAGACAGACATGTCAAAGAGGCGGGGATGGAGCCAGTAAAGGTTAGTGTAGATGGGGAGGTAGGGAGGAGATAGGTCAGTCCAGGGAGGACGGACAGGTCAAGGGGGCAGGATGAGGTTAGTAGGTAGGAGATGCGGGTGGGGCTTGAGGTGGGAGGAGGGGATAGGCGGGAGGAAGGACAGGTTAGGGAGGCGGGGACGAGCTGGGCTGGTTTTGGGATGCAGTAGGGGGAGGGGAGATTTTGAAGCTTGTGAAGTCCACATTGATACCATTGGGCTGCAGGGTTCCCAAGCGGAATATGAGTTGCTGTTCCTGCAACCTTCGGGTGACATCGTTGTGGCACTTCAGGAGGCCCAGGATGGACATGTCGTCTGAGGAATGGGAGGGGGAGTTGAAACGGTTCGTGTCTAGGAGGTGCAGTTGTTTAGTGCGAACCGAGCGTAGGTGTTCTGCAAAGTGGTCCCCAAGCCTCCGCTTGGTTTCCCCGTTATAAAGGAGGCCACAACGGGAACAGCGGATGCAGTATACCACATTAGCAGATGTGCAGGTGAATATCTGTTTGATGTGGAAAGTCTTCTTGGGGCCTGGGATGGGGGTGACGGGGGAGGTGTAGGGGCAGGTGTAGCACTTCCTGCGGTTGCAGGGAAAAGTGCCGGGGGTGGTGGGGCTGGAGGGGAGTGTGGAGTGGACAAGGGAGTCACGGAGAGAGT
>NC_063356.1:12122558-12122827 GCF_021869965.1 Rhincodon typus
TCATTCCATACACTCACCACCCTCTGCATGAAAAAGTTGCCCCTTAGATCCCTTTTAATTTTTTCCCCTCTCACCTTAAACTTATGCCTTCTAGTTTATGACTCCCCGATCCCAGGGAAAAGACCTTGTCTATTTACCTCATCCGTGCCCCTTCTGACTTTATAAACATCTATAAGGAAACTAGATTAAAAAAGGAAACTAAGTAAAGTAAGGCATAGAAAACTTTCCTGCTCCTCTGATGCTGCTTGGCCTGCTGTGTTCATCCAGCT
>NC_063356.1:12122927-12148026 GCF_021869965.1 Rhincodon typus
ATCTAATTTTCCCCTGTTTGCTGTCAAAGCAAAATTGTTTAAAGTACCACTTAGCAGCAATTATAGCCCAGCTAATCATTTAACTATAAACGCATGCAATAGCTCATTTAACAACTTTGTCTATTCTCTAAGATGTCTGTCCTGAGTGACTAGAATAGGATTGCTTTTGGCCGGATTCATCATCCACATCTTTCAATAGTCATTAAAAAAAAATTGCTATGTGGGTGTCTGCAGCTTTTAATATTTCAAACATCAGAAAATGTAGATCACTGGTATGTTTGTTTGTTCTTTACTCGAGCCAGTAGTTTTTAAAACACTCTTAGATAAATGACCCTAGGAAGAGGCTAATGTTTAGTCTGTGATGGAACTGACATACATGAGCTCTAGAAGCATGAGGTTGATAAGCTGGATGTTGTTTTACTCTTTTGGAAATAGCCCATAAGACCATAAGGTATAGGAGCAAAATTAGGCCAATCAGCTTGCATGACTCTCTGCGGCAATCGGTTCCACAGATTCACCACCCTCTGCCTAAAGAAATTTCTCTTCCTCTCAGGTCTAAAGGGTCATCCTTTCATCCTGAGGCTGTGCCCTCTGGTCTGAGACTCTCCTACTAGTGGAAATATCTTCTCCGTGTCCACTTTATCCAGGCCTGTCAGTATTCTCCAAGTTTCAATAAGATTCCCCCTTGTCCTTCTAAACTCCATCGAGTACAGATCCAGAGTCCTCAACCGCTCCTCAGAAGACAAGCCTTTCTTCCCCTAGATCTTTCTTGTAAACTTCCTCTGGATCCCCTCAAATGCCGGCCCATCATTCCTTAGAAATGCGTCCCCACACTACTCACAATATTCCAAGTGAGGTCTGACCAGAACCTTATACAGCCTCAGCAGTACATCTCTGCTCTTGTATTATAGCCCTTTTAAAAGGAATGCTAACATTGCATTGCCTTCCTAACTGCTAACTGAACATACAATTTAGCCTTAAGACAGTCTCCTGAACTAGGTTTCCCAAGCCCTTTTGTGCTTCAGGTTTCCAAAGCCTTTCCCCTTTTAGAAAATAATCTACACGTCTATTCTTCCTACCAAAGAATATAATCTCACACTTTCCAACATTGTATTGCATCTGCCACTTCTTTGCCCATTCTCCTAGCCTGTCTGAGTCCTGCTGCAGCCTCCCCACTTTCTCAACACTTACCTGTCCCTCCATCTATCTTTGTGTCATCTGCAAATTTAGCAACAATACCTTCAGTTCCTTTGTACAGATCACTAATGTATAATGCGAATAGCTGTAGTCTCAACACTGACCCCTACAGAACTCCACTAATCACCAGTTGCCATCCTGAAAGACACCCCTTTATCCCCACTCTCTGCCTTCTGCCAGTCACAAATCCTCTATCCATGCCAGTACCTTGCCCCTAACACCATGGACTCATCTTATTTAGCAGCTTCCATAGCAGCATTTTATCAAAGGCCTTATGGAGATCCAAATAGATCATGTCCACTGTCTGTTCTTTATCTAACTTGCTTGTTAACTCCTCAAAGAATTCAAACAGATTTGTCCTCCCCTTGACAAAGCCATGCTGACTCCATCCTATTTTACAATGTACTTTCAAGTACTCAACAATCTCATCCTTAATAATGGACTGTAAAATCTTACCAATGCCTGAGAACAGGCTAACTGGCCTATAGATTCCTGTCTTCTTCCTTCCTACTTTTTCAAGCAGGAATGTTGCATTAGCCATTTTCTAGTCCTCTGGGACCCTTCCTGACTCCAGTGATTCCTGAAAGGTCACCACCAATGCCTCTACAATCTCCTCAGCTATCGCCTTCAAAACTCTGTGATGTAGTCCATCTGGTCCAGTTGATTTTCAAACTTCAGACCTTTCAAATTCCCTAGCACCTTCTCCTTAGTGAAGACCACTGCGCAAACCTCTGCCCCCTGACTCTTTTGAAGTTCTGGTATGCTGCTGTGAAAACTGATGCAGAGTATCTGTTCAGTTCCTCCACCATTTCTTTGTTCCCCATTACTCCTGCTCCAACCTTATTTTCCAGCAGCCCGATGCTCAGTCTTGTCTCTCTCTTAACTTTTAGATGTCTAAAAGAAAACTCTTGCAGTCTTCTTCTTTATTACTAGCTAGTTTACTCTCATATTTCATCTTCTCCCCCCTTATTGTGTTTTCAGTTATCCTCTGCTGGTTTTTAAAGGCTTCCCAATCCTCTGGCTTCTCACTAGTCTTCACCATTTGTATGCTTTTTCTTTTGTTTTTATATTGTCCCTGACTCCCCTTGGCAGCCATGGTTTCCTCATCCTTCCTTTAGTATGTTTCTTCTTCCTTGGGATGAATTTCTGCTGTGTCTTCTGAATTGCCCGATGAAACTCTGCCATCGATGCTCCACTGTCTTCCAAGCTAGGATCCACATCCTATCAACTCTGGCCAGCTCCACCCTCATGTCTTTGGAGTTACCTTTACTCAATTGTAATACCATAACATCCAATTTCAGCTTCTTCCTCTCAAACTGCAGTGTGATTTTATCATATCTCAATCACTGTCTCCTAGAAGTTACATCACCTTGAGCTCCCTAATCAATTCTGCCTCATTACACATCATCAAACCCAGAATTGTCCGTTCCCTAGCAGGCCCTACCACAAACTGCTCCAAAAGAAAATCTTCTAGACATTCCACAAATTCCTTTTCTTGAGATCAGCTACCAACCTGATTTTCACAGTCCTCCACATATTGAAGTTCCCCATGATTATTCTAACAGTGGCTTTTCTTACATGCCGTTTCTATCTCCTAATTTTATTTTCTTCCCCACATCCTGACTATTGCTAAGAGGTCTGTGCACAACTCTCACCAGGACCTTTCTCCTTTGTGGTTCCTCAACTCTACCCACTCAGATTCTATACCTTCATAGTTTCTTTTGTTAAGATTTAAGAGCCTTGTTTCTGATTAAACTGCATCACTTTCGAGCTTAAATGGAACATTCTTTTACATTATAGTCACTCTTCCCTGAAGGTTTCTCTACAACAATATTATTAATATGCCCTTTGTCGTTGCACAATACTAGATCTAAAAAAGCCCGTTTCCTGGTTGGTTCTACAAGGTATGGCTCTAAAAAACCTTCTAACGCACATTTCAAGGATTCATTCTCTATAAGACTTACTTAGGTTTCCCAATTTCCATGTAGATTAAAAACCTCCATGATTACGATATTACTGTAATTATACACACCTAAATTCCAGAGTTATACTGTGAGTTGGTTACCTCTGCTGTTTAGGGGCTGATGAATAGCTTGCGCCAATGTTTTTTTGCCTCTTGATGCTTCCTAATTCCACTTAAACTGATTCTGTTGTCTTTAACATTAGGACAAAGATAATCTCTCACTCCAATATGAATGCACACTTTAATTTACAGAGTTACCACCCAATCTTTTCCCACCTGTATATTCTTCCTGAATGTCACATACCCTTAGATATCAAGGTCCCAGATTTGGTTTCATTGTAGCCATAGCTCTCTAATGGTTATCAGATTGTACATGTGGCATTCTATATGCGCTGACAATTAATTTGTTTTATTATTAATGCTGTGGGCATTCAGATGCAAAAATTTTCTTGCCTTCATCAGACAGGACACTGGATCTTAAGATTAAAATTGTACAATTAATTTGTGGTTACTATATTCTTAGACTTAAGTCACAGATTCTGCAGAATTAAACAGACAATGGCATATAACAGAAAATTAGTTGGCCCTAAAAGTCTATGCAGGTGTTACACAATAACATCATCTCTCCTTGTTCACGTATCCCTCTATTCCTTTCCCTCTCATGTATTTATCTAACTTTCCCTTGAATACATTGATGTTATTCACCTCAAATTATAGCCGGGAGTTTCTATTTTCCATTAACCTTAACCAATCTTGGAACAATCTGATACTGAATACCCCTAGAGTATGGGACTGACTCCTCACGAATGTAAGAAAATAAGCAGTTCCGACTCTTTATTTTGTTCTGAGGAATCTCTTGCTTAATCCGAAAATTATTCTGTGACCACACTATTACCCTCCCCATCCTTGTGACCAAATGCCTCCCTCCTTTACTCAGATTTTCCGATCACATATCATCCTGAAGTTACTGCTATAAAACCTAATTCAGAGCCAGAGATCATGTTAATTGAAGGGTTCCTCTATGGGAAGCAGGTTTTGAATGCCAGCATGTGGTTCGGTGAAAAACTACATGCCCTGGAGCACCACCTATGATATGGAATAAGAACAAACGCAGTTTATCTCACGCATGCATTTACCCATCTAACTGAATTTGCCAGTATCCTTTGTTGGTCACAGGAATCCAGTGGAGTTCACCAATGAAGTGTGAAGTATCAAATCCACCAAAAATAATTTCACTCCCAGCCCCATCATTTGGATTTCTGGGAAATAAAACAAAAAGAGAAAGCTTTAAAGTTTGGTCAAGAATGATGAAAAATAATCAATAAAATACAGCAGAAGTGACAGCAGATTGTAATAGAAATCAGTGTTTGTTTAAAGAAGTATAGCTCAACATTTCTTCCATTCAGCGTTAGTAATAACCACGTAATTTGTATCCAGTTAGGAATTGTCCCTTCCTTCTCTACTCTTGTTAAGGAAATTGAGTGAGTTTGGACAACTTGATGTGATGCTTAGCTTCCACTGGGCAAAATCTCTAGGTTGATTTGAGAAGAAGATTGCAGGAGCCTTGAGAGGAGTTATGGGATCTGGGATCCTGAGCTAAAGGCATTGGGGTGAGAGTCTTCAAATCCAGGAATCATCAAGTTGGCTAGAGATCAGCAAAGACTGTGACACCTATCCAAAGATTTGCCAACATTCTGATGGCGGTGACAGAACAGCAGGCTTGGTGGTGGTGGGATAGGCCCGAGGAATGAAATCTTTAAAACCAGAGGAAACAGGAAGTGGTTTATGAGTGTTCTGAATTGCTGAGACCTGGCAGTTTAGTGAAGGAACCTTGCTGACCACGGAATTCAATCTTACATTCTTTCCAAATCTTTTAGAAAATGTTGTGTTCATGGACACTGCATCTGTAGAGGAAACGCTTGCAGGCAATGCAGTAACAGCCCCTATGATGTACATATGTCCTGCTGAGCTGGGAATGACAGGGAGCTGAGCAGTATGCAGTCTTTGCTGATCTCTAGGCAACTTGATATTCCTAGACTTGAAGACTTCCATCTCAGTGCCTTTAGTTGACGATCCCAGTGTGCAGAGCAGGGTAGTGGAGCCTGTAGTGGGAGTGTAGAGCAGGAAGTGGGAGAAGCAGACTCTGGAGCTGTGAGCAGAGGGAAGGAGGAGAGGGTTCCTTGGTTGCCGGAGCCATCATTGAACACGTGCAAATGCATCATGTCATGGCAGTGTGACATCACCAGCGTCAACCGCTCATGTACACATGTGGATATCTTTCCTCCCACCCTGACATTGGCAACACATAAATGCAAAGAAACTCTGGTAATGCTCATAGTTTGAGGGGAAATGCCCCTTCTGCTCTTCAATTCTTATTGTACAATGATTGAACACTGAGAAATGTGGCAAACTGTAGACTCACAAATGACAGTGCCAGGGATTGGGTTCGATTCCAGCCTCAGGTGACTGTCCGTGCGGAGTTTGCATATTCTCCCCGTGTCTGTGTGGGTTTCCTCCAGGTGCTCCGGTTTCCTCCCACAGTCCAAATATGTGCAGGTTAAGTGGATGGCCATGCTAAACTGCCTGTGGTATCCAGGGATGTGCAGCTTAGGAGGATTAGCCATGGGAAATGCAAGGTTATAGGGACACTGTAGGGGCGTGGGTCTGGGAGGGTTACTCTTTAGACGGTCGGTTTAGACTCGATGGGCTGAATGGCCCCCTTCCACACTGTAGGGGTTCTGTGATTCCATGATTCTGTGATACAGATGTAATTAAAACTGCAAGGTTAAAAATACCTAGCTGAAGACCAGGTTCTGGAAGTGGCAGATAGAAACTTTAACATACCATCATAAGATTAACTAATGGATAAATTTGAAAACTTGAATGTGAAATTTTGATTATATGTTATTCAGAAAATTTGTTCAAATCATTCTTTTGGGCAATCGGGCAGAGGTCCCCAAAACCTGGTTCATAGCGAGGAAATTCTGAGGACATAAGATTTGACACTGTAATGGCAGCCTTGCAGCATTGGGTCACTTTGATTGAACTTCAACTCTCGACACACTCTGTGGCAAGGTTCTAGTACCTTACTACAAGATCTGCTCAAATTTGATCCAGCACTAATCAGCACCCACAAACTTAGAGAACGAATGAATGATGTTATTCATCTTGAGAGGGATATGGCAATCAGGAAGAAAACAATGATGTTTCTCTTTCAGGTATCTGAACATTATCACACAGCCTGAATTCTAATTGTCCACTCTCTGAGGGTACACAATTTCAATTGCTGTGCTCTCGTATGTACAAGACAATGCAAGTGATCCGTGATACAGTCCTACGACATGTATGTTAATGGATGGTCTATCTCGACTTCATCTCGTGGTCTCTTAGAGGCACTGGAAACTGCAAAGACTACAAATCTTCACAACATTCCGGTCACAGTACTGAAGACCTATGCTCCAGAACTTGCCATGCCCCTAGTCAGGCTGTTCCAGAACACTTACAACATTGGCATCTACCCGACAAAGAGATCATTGTTCAGGTATACCTTGCGTACAAAAAGGAAGGAAATTCAACCCAGCCAATTACCGCCCCACACTCAAACACCAGCAAACTGATGGAAAGTGTCATCAGAACTGCCATTAAGCTGCAAATGCTCAGTAATACCTGCTCACTAGCACTCAGGCACACCATACTCCTATTTCCTATGTTCTTAAAACTCTCTCGCATATTTCATATACCTCAGATTAATGCAAAGTTGATATCTGCTCCTCAGTGTGAAGCCAATACATTTACAAGATTTTAAAATATCTCTACAAGCAAAAATCGTTGCTTGCAGCTCAAATTGTAATAGCTTCTGGTGACTGTTTACTTTACACTGAGTCCACACCTAGGCTTAATCAATCAAGCACAGTGAGCAAAGCTCAGTTAGCAGAAAGATACAATCAAACAGAAAGTAATTAAGGAGCACATATTTAAATCCCTCATCCACTCATTCTCTAATCTTTACTATTACTGATACCTTTACCTGAAAGCAGACAGAAGCAGATTTTCTAGTTGAGTTTTGTTTTGTTCCCTAGACCAGGAGCATTTGAAATCATTTTCTAAACAACTATTCACACAATTCAGTCTAGGAAACGAACCCAGAAGTTTCTTGATCCATAGAGATGTATATTTGAACTGGATCTTCAGGGAGAAGTTTAGGGTGTGGAGGGATGGTGGTCATGGGGGCAATTTATACAGTGTCTCTTGTAGATACATGAAATCCCAAAATATGTTCCAACTAATGAAGTAAATTATATTTATATTTCAGTACAGTCATCCCTTTCACAAAATACCTCAGTAATGTGACATAATTTTTGCATAAACAGAAGTGAATCTTGGTGTTTAAAACAGAAATACATGATAATGGATTCAGATTGGTTAAAGAAATCAGGATTTGCATCAATTAAGTGCTTGATTGTTCTGAATCATATTGACCGAACACTGTGCCGTAGAATTTGAATACATGGGTAAAATTCCAATCTTGAACATTGTATTGCATATATTGTGTAAAAAGGAATCGTTATCTTAAAAGATTCAAACCTCAAATATTTAATCTACTTCGTATATGGACCATAAAAGAAAGACTCACCTACTAAGATACACAGAAAAGAGGGGCAAGTTTACTAAGCCTTGTGCCATCATGTTGTCAAATACAGGCGTGGCATCTGCTGTTGCAATAGATGGGTAAGCTAATCCAAGAATCCCATCAAACGGGGAATACAAAAATGTCGTGCCAGGCTCTGTCACACTCTCGCCAAATTTCTGGTTCACAACAGTGATGCCTTCAACCTAAGCACAAAAAGAAAGATCTGAATTTTTGTGACATTATTCCTGACCTCAAGACATCTCAAAGTATTGAAGTACTTCTGAAGTGTAGCTCCTGTTGTAATGTAGGAAACACATTGAAGCAAATTCTGAACAGCAAGTCCTACAAGGTGATGATACAATGACTAAATAACCTGTTTTATTGATGTAAGTTGAGGAATAAACAACGACTGGAACACTGATGATAATTTTTCTGCTCTTCTCAATTGTCCCATGGGACATTTTACAAATGCCTGAGAGGAAGTCAAGGCTTTGGCTTCAGGTCTGTTCTAAAAGACAGCATTTCTGACAGTGCAGCAATTCATCAGCATTGCCCTGGAGAATCAGCCAATATTTTGTACTGAAATCTCTAAAGAACGTGAAAAAAATACAGGTAAAAAGGAGTATGTTTAAGCTGCCACCAGCCTGAAACCAAATGTAATAGAAATAAAACTGGGAATAGTAGAAGTGCTCAGCAGATCATCATCTATGGCAAGAGCAACGCACTGAGCAATTCAAGTCAATAACATTAAGTACCCACAAGCAATCCACCCTTCCACCTATTGGGTGATACAAGCCTTGTTTGGATTAACTTGTCCTGTTTAATGGAATGTTCCTCATTGCACAGGCACGGCACCACTCTTGACATTTCAGATTCCTGTTTAGGATACAAAAATTACTTACTGTGACGGTATCTATTCCAATTATTCCTGTCAGACTGCCTGTACCATAATGGATAGAGAAAGGGCGGCCATCCCTTGTATAAGTTGATGATTTATCTGGGATGAACTTGTCATGCTCTTCTGTAAAAGTAAAAAAAATGTCCTTTGCACTGAGACAGAATTATAGTAAACAAAACCAACCTGGTTTAATATTTCAACGTATAGACTTTGCAAAGAGACATTTCATTGGACCATTTGTCTTGTCCTCATTAGGACAGAATGGCTGTTATTAAATTCCAAAGGCAATAACAATACCTTGTAGAAATTGCTGTTCACTTTGAGATTTGGCATTCCTGCAATTTTGTTTTGAAGAGTGTAAATTAAAGAGCATAAACGGGCACATCTCTTTTCCCAGAAATATTCTATGTATAAGAAAGTTAATTCTCCTTCTCCAAAGAGAAGATGACATCCTTGTTGGTACAGCATATCGAGGCTAATTCTCATTACAAAATCATTCTCATTCCTTTTCAAATGAATGAGCATGCAACATTTTGGAATAGCAGAGTCTGAATAGAGAGGGCAATATGATAGCTTAGATGTGGTCAGTTTACTGGATATTTGAAAGGAGGTTCTAGATCAGGAGAATAGGAATCTAACAGTGAATGTTACCTATTTGATTCACACACAACCAAATTCACAGAGTGCCTGCCCACTGGATGATAGTACATGTTGGGGTAAGTACAAGGTTGAAGGATAGATAATGTAGAGTGGGGGTGATTGGGGAGTTGTCAGACTGGAAACTGGCTTCCAGCGGAGGTCAGTGACATGGTGTTGTTTCTGATCTTTTATAAATAATTTGTGTAGTGATTGTAATACGTTCAGTCAGGTGGACCTCATAGAATATGAGTTCCCTGATTAGGGCTGTTAATCTGGTCCAATCAGGGAGCCCTGGCTGACAAATAAGAGCAGGAATGTCAGACACCCTGTTCACTCTGGCAGCTGTCTCTCAGAGAGCTGGATCAGTGCCAATGAATCTCCACGTGTAAATAAAGGGTGACTTGGTGACAGGATACAGGCCGCTGTGGAGATATTTCAATTTGGACAATGTAATATTGCCTCGCGAGTCTAAGTTAACCAATGACACAAAACTGGATATAGTTTCCAGTGATGAATCCTTGACAACTCTCAAACACATTACAGCAGTCAGTGAAGGGGCAGGAGTGGCACAGACTGTAGTTGGAGCCATCTTCTTGCTGTCCATTGCTAGAAATTTTGTTTCCTTTATCCTCTCATGAGGTGTGAACATCTCTGCCAAATCCAGAATTAGTTGCCTATCTCTAATTATGCATGAACTGTGGGCAGTTAAGAGTCAATCACATTACTGTGGGTCTGGAGTAACATGTAGACTGGACCAGGTTAGGTCTGCAGATTTCCTTCCCTAAATGATTTTAGTCAATAAGATGACCTTTTGCAACAATCATTGATAGTTGTCATGGTCACCATTACTGAAACTAGATGAATGTTCCAATCTTAGGTGGGACTTTATGTTCCAGATGGAAGTGAGACTGACAGTTTGCCATCATTTACCTGCTATATCCATTAGTCCTTCATTCCATCCATCCTCTGATGCCTGAAAAACTCAGGCATATTGTAATTTCAATAGAGAAAGAAACATACATAGGAGTGCTTTAGGCACATTCTTGCCTTTGAATCCTGACAATTACCTGACATGGCCATTGTGAAATTGCCTTTGTAGAAATGGGCTGATTGACACTTGACACAAAGCTGGACCTCCTGCCTCTGCTCCCAGGCAGGTGAGCACGTTGCATTTTCCCACCACTACCACCATTCATCACTCATGCATGCCAGGTTTTGCCAACCACTGGTTTGGGTCCTCACCTGCAATATGGGAATTACCAGACCCCAGCAAAACCAGACATAACCAAACATTGATGTTTTAGACACAATGAAAGATCCATGCTGTCATTGTGTTCAAGGTTCTTGGGATGTTGTTGTCCAATCCTTAAAAAACTTCACCTCCAAAATTGACAACACCTGATATATCCTCTCATACATGTCTAAAAACAGAAAACAATGCAAATTGTGATGATAACCTGGATTCTAAGGGGAGCACCAATCAGAGCAAGAATTTTGGGGATTAACCTGGTGACAATGCAATCTCTCACTGGTCTTACTTACTGCAAGCTCTGCTGTAGCAATAAACAGAAGGCACCCATAAATTGGATGAACCAGTATCGAATACAACAGTGAAATTCTGAGGTGGTGTGCCAATGGAAATCTCCCCACCGTACTGTGTCTGTAAAGAGAAATGATTAATTATATAAATGCACTTAGCAGTAGGTTGGCCTGATAGCAAAGTCCACATTTATGCAATGAAACACGGTTGATTCATAATATCAACAATGAGCAACATAACGGTAAATTTTCTTCTGATAAATTCCATCCATCCAAGCTTATCATGGTAAAGGAAATGTTTTTCTATGCTCTTGAAATCCGGAACAGGACCCGAATCCTCAGTAAACTATAAGGCTTTAATTACAACTGCTTTATCAAGTCATTTATGGGAACCGATTGATTTCAACTGGAAGGAAGAGTAGGCATGGAACTGGAGCAGTGATGGCAAATCATGGACTATGAGGCATTTGAACTTCTGAAAACTTGTGTGAATCACATGGGTAGAGGCGAGTCAGCACTGGTCACGTAATTAATCACATACATCCATGATTCATCTGACGCCTTACGCTGGTTTCAAAGCTTCCAGTTTACTGGCTCTAGCCACCTCCTCTTTACCATGCATGTGCAATCCCTTTACGCATCCATTCCCCACCAGGAGGGTCTTAGGGCTCTCGGCTTCTTCCTTGAGCAAAGACCTGAACCATCCCCACCCACCACCAACCTCCTCGTTTGGCTGAGCTTGTCCTCACCTTCAACAACTTCTCTTTCAACTCCTCTCATTTTCTTCAGGTAAGAGGGGTTGCCATGGGTACCCGCATGGGCCCTAGTTATGCCTGTCTCTTCGTGGGGTACGTGGAACATTCCTTGTTCCAGTCCTATTCTGGCCCCCACCCACAACTCTTTCTCCAATACATCAATGATATCATCGGTGCTGCTCCCCTCTCTCGTCGAGAATTGGAAATCTTCATCAATTTCGCCTCCAATTTCCACCCTGCCCTCACTTTCACCTGGTCTATCTCTGACTCCTCCCTTCCCTTCCTCGACATTTCTGTTTCCATTTCTGGGGATAGACTGGCCACTAATATCCATTACCAAACTCACTGACTCCCACAGCTACCTGGACTATACATCCTCACACCCCACTTCCTGTAAAGACTCTATCCCATTCTCTCAGTTCCTCTGTCTCCATCGCATATGTTCAGATGAGGCCAACTTCGACAAGGGAGCCTCCGAAATGTCCACCTTCTTCCTCAAACGAGGATTCCCCAGCTCCGTTGTCGACAGGGCCCTCAATCGGGTCCGACCCATCTCCTGCACTTCTGCCCTCACCCATTCTCTTCCCTCCTGCAACAGCGATAGGGTTTCCCTTATCCTCACATACCATCCCACCAGCATCCACATCCAGAAGATCATCAGACGCCATTTCCGCCACCTCCAGCAAGCTGCCACCACCAGACACATATTCCCCTCCCCTCCCTAGTCTGCCTCCGGGACACCCTGGTCCCTACTTCCTTCACCCCCAACACCTCCCCACAGCTCTACGGCACCTTCCCCTGTAACCGGCGAAGGTGCAACACCTGCGCATTTACCTCCTCCCTCCCCAGTATCCAAGGGCCCAAACATAACTTCCAGGTGAAGCAACACTTCACCTGCACTTCCAAGAATCTAGCCTACTGCATTCGCTGCTCACAATGTGGTCTCCTCTACATTGGGGAAACGAAGTGTAGACTTGGCAACCGCTTCGCAGAACATCTACATTCTGCTTGCAAAAAAGACCCTGAACTATCTGTTGCCTGCCACTTCAATGCACCACCCTGCTCCCTGGCCAACATCTATGTCTCCGGCTTGCTGCAGTGTTCCAGCGAAGCCCAGCGCAAGCTGGAGGAACAACACCTCATTTTCCGCTTGGGGACCTTACAGTCCTCCGGACTCAATATTGAGTTCAATAATTTTAGGGCCTAAACTCTCCCATGTCCCAGCCCCCCACCCCACACACCAGGCCTTGTTACCACATAGCCTGCCACTACACACCCCCTGTTGTTAGTCACTAACAGTCCCCATTAACAACTATTCACCTTCCCAGCCTGATCGTTAGCAACTCCTTTGTCTGTCCAACTGTCTTTCTCTCTCTTTAGGCTCTATCCTATCATTTACTCCCTACCCCACCCACCTCCCTATTTTCTGCATATAAACTGATGTCTTCCCAGCCACGATCAGTTCTGAGGAAGGGTCACCAGACCCAAAACGTTAACTCTGTTTTCTCCTCCACAGATGCTGCCAGACCTGCTGAGCTTTTCCAGTAGCTTTGGTTTTGTTCCTGATTTACAGCATCCACAGTCTTTCTGGTTTTTAATTAGTCAGGTGATGGGTCAGATGGTGGGGGCACCAGGCCCAGTTTCCTCAGTAACTTATCAAAATGGTCCCTAGTGAGGGAATTAGTGAATCAGGGCAGAGAACAAGCCAGCAGTCTGGAGATGGGCTGGAGGGTAGGTGGTAGAGAACATGTAAGACCATCATGGAATGGAGAAACACTCCTGGTGCTATTTAACAGAAGAAACCTTCATTTGCAATCTTGCTGTGTCAGGTTTTGCAGAAGTGTTCTATTCAGTTTGCGCCACAGTCAGGCCTGGAGTTAAAGTGACAATTCTGCCTTATAAGAAAGCCATTGAAATCGAAATAGGAGGCTTTTTTTGTGCCTGAACAAAATTGAAGTGTGGGCAGAAACATGGTGTAAATGCTCTCTCATTAGGTTCATCCTCATTTATTTACCTGATTTCCACTGGATGAGGAAGAGTTAATATTGGACTTTGAAGGCAGAATTTGTGGCCACCGCCAAGGTTGGAAACAGGGGCCTGAAAATACCATCAGCGCTGACCAGTGTACCTTTCAGTTGCCAGCCATCTTGATCAAGCCAAGTGTGGGCTATGCAACACCGCAAAGTGGGAAGTCAGTTAAAGGAGGTTCCCCAGTTTGTTTCTAGTTTACAAATGCAATGGCGGGCATTGAGAGGGAGGCTGCTGTGAGGGCAGTTCAAATATGTTCAGGTGCAGCCAACAGATGACCTTTAGGGGAGCTCCCAGCTACTCTCTACATTTTCCACACTATATCTTTGGGTGACATGGCTCTTTATTCCTGTTTATAAATCACATTTTAATAAAGAGTTGGTATGGTGGCTCCTTTATGTTGAAGCACCCTTTGTTACTTCCCCTTTACTGCAGGCCGCTGCCCCTCTGAAGTTGGATGCCCTCTGATTGGCTTTCTAAAGCTCACTTGCCATCTTTCTTAGTAGAAGGAACCTGACTCTATGCCAATTGGAGGGGTACCCTGATCAAAAGCTCAATGGGTGGCCAGCTCCTCCCAGGGTTGGAGGGGGGTCCTTCAGGCAACAGAAATAATTCCATCACCTAATTCCCAATAGAACATTTCCACCCTAAGTTTCTTCCACTGTTTCATTTCTTTGTTTTTCCATTTTAAGTTGCTGTAAGTGTAGCTACAATTTCAAAGCACAGGATGCCTCAAAATTAAGTGAAGATGTTGTTATGGGTAGATGAAGCCCCCCTCAAAACATATCAAGGAAATAACCTAGACCCTAACTTTTTCTTATTTTTAAGGCAAGTGCCAGGCATTGCATTCTGGATACAATTCGATTGGTCAAACTACCAGGCTTGAAGCAAAACACATTTTATTCATGCACTATAATTAAAATACAAACAAAAGTAAGAAGGATTGGAATAACATAACTGTTTGGAAAACTTAACAGAATGATAGATTAATTAACTACGAAACAATAACTGTACTAATATAGTAACATCTCATAAACACACCCTTGGCAAAAGCAAATTCAGTAAAACAGATTGTTTCACGTGCAATTCTAGCAGCAGGAAGGAAACCCCAGCTTTTAGCTGTAACAGAGAAAGGAATAAAAGCTTCCACATCCAGTTTCAAGGTCCCAGTAACTGGTATTGAAAGCTAAACTAAAAGTCCTGGTTCTATGAGACTTGACCCCACCCATTCAGGCTGCTTTTATTGTTCCAACTTTAAAAAAAAACCAAGGTCTCACAAGCTGTTTACATCATTGGCTTTGAACACTCGGCATCTCTGCCTCAACCTTTTTTCAAAAGAAAAACCCAGGACAAAATATACCTCTTACAGCTACAGTATCATCACAATGTATTGGTCATAGTACCTCCTGAAAGACAACTGAATCAGAGAAAACAAAATTCAAACTTCATATCAGTCCTATGCCAGAAAGAAACTCATACCATTGTTATAATTTGGGCCAGTGAACATGTCAAAAAATAAACAAGGATAGAGTAAATATTGTCAAAAATCTCAAGTCTTCTAGCCACAGTCTATACAAAGCATTTTACTTTATGAAAGCCCCTCTGACCGAGGCAATGAGTTCAGGATAAGTTATACGAAATAGCTGAAATATATGTTGCCATGCATTAAGTATTAAATTCTGCCCTTGTCTAGTGACTGTGAATAATTTTCAACAGCTCGGTGCTGAATATCTGTGTAACACTTAGCCAATGTCCCAACCAATGTATTGGCAATTGCACTTCAAACTTCTTCATAATTATCTTGGTGACCTTTCAAAGAATTTAGAACAGGCTACTTAACAAGCATTAATGCAAAAGCTCTTTTGGTTTGTTGCTTTTTTAATGTTCATATTACTAATGGAGATGTTCCGACATGTCTGAGTGCTTTATGTGTGATCATCCTTATATGTAAAGATCACAGTCTTTTCAGTCCAACTTGCGTTAGGTCTCATTAGGAAGTTGAAAGGTAAGTGCTCAATGTCTCACTCAGTTTGTGAAACAATAACAGCTAAAATTTATTACTTGATTTTCCTCTGACGATTATTGTCCTACCCAATTTAGTCATCTTGCTACATTAAAGGTATTCTGTCAGTAGCTATGTAAGTTTCATTTATTTAGTTTCTAATTCCAATATCTATAACTCAGCTTCACAGGTAAGTTTAAGCTATTTGCCAGAACAGACTTACATCCATGTAATTGAGAAGGGGCTCGGCTGTTTTTTGTATGGCAGAACACTCCTGAGGTTGACCCATTTGTACCATATCCATCTTATGGTGTTCCCAGAAATACGAGAGCATCCCTTTCTCTCTCATTGTTTGCTTGATCGACTTGTGCTTCTTCAGTGGGATTCTGTCAAATTATAATAAGAAAAATTGATGAAGCCACAAACAATGATCGAACATGATCTCCCTGCTAAAGATTAGCTTCCAAATGATATAATTTCCATATTTCTGCAAAGCATCTGTCTCAATTCTTTTATTGTGAAGCAGCTTTTAAATTGACACTTGTAAAGAAGGGAAGGGCAGTAAAAAATTAATTAGTCTATTCAGGTATTTTGCCTTCTAGCACGGAGGACCATCTTTCGAAATTATTGCCCACCCTCTCCCACAAACTCAGCTGACCCATGGGAGTGGCAAATAAATGGAAAATGCCATTAGATTAGACCCCAGTTCTTTCCTTCACTGCCTGACTCTCTGACTTGTAGCAACACCTAACAATACCAGGCAATACACCTCCATCCCTACTGCAGAAAAGAACCTTCATTTTACTGGTGAGCAATTCTTCCATTATCCACAATGACATACTTCCTAACTTCTCAAAATATTTTTACTTGTTAAGTTTGGGGTGGTATTGAGTTATGAGGTCCCAGATTAGGAAACTATGGCAAACAGCAAACTGATTGTTACACAGTTAGATGGTTGTTTTTTCGAATCCTAAAGGAAGAGTAGTTTATTGAGATTAATGAAGGAACATTTAAAAAAAAAAGCAGGAGCACTTCAGAACTCCTCTGACATCCCTGTTTTGATTACGCTTAATGATTGATATTCCAGAGTCCTCTGGGGTAGAGAATCTAAAATAACACAATGTCGTGAAGGAAGAGATGTCATCTCACCTGACCCTTAAATGTTTGACCCCCTTCTTCTGAGAATATGGCCCCTGTTTCTTGACAATCCAGAGGGGACAGTCATTTGAGATGAAAGCAAACACACCACCCAAGGTCAAGTTAGTTAGAAGGCTCAAAGCAAAGCTAAAATTATAAAGTTGTGAACAATCTTATTGACCTTTGGATATTCTGGTCTTCCTCGGTACAGATTTAAATCAAGAGCATCATCTCTTAGGAAAACTGATTCTGTTTTGTTACCTTTTAAGGCATTCTGTCAAATGGAAACAGCAAAGTGTGAGGACTATCCACTTCATTCTGTCCTTCTGATCAGGGCCAGTAAGTTGCTTGCTGTCAGGTTACGTTCTTGTAAATGTTTAAATTGTTGCGTAAATTCTGAATTACTATAGAGTGGGAAATTATGCTCCAAGTGCAATGAAAACAGGAAGTCAAGTGAGTTTTATAGTGAATTATCAGAGCAAATTTTATGATGATGTTTCTCCTTGATAAGTCAGAACCAATTGGAAAAATACACTGCTCTATTATTAATCACTGTGAGCCACAACTTCTCTGATTAAAAAAAAGCGCATTTACTGGTTACGCCCAGTAAGCAATCAGAGGCTTGGAACCTGAAAGCAAACAGAAAGGAGATTTAACCAAAGTAGTTGAGTTGCCAGATCAAAATATCATTGTTACTGTTTGGATACATACTGTTGAATGACTCAGCTTTTAATCATTAATGCGAGCATATAGAAATTAAAGAAGAAACAAATTTTATTTTTTGCAAAATTAGGTTCATTTTGAGATTTCCAGACAGCTAGTTAGTTAGCATGAAGACTACATCAACACATTCACTCATCTGCCAAACATTGGACTGTCCATTTAAAGCCAGAAGGTAGCGAATCCCAACCCAGTCCTAATTGTTTTGGGCTTAAATTCAAATCTCAACTGAAATTTCAGATGCATGTCTCCAGATCAAGATTCATCAGAGAATCTTGGTTCGGGCATTGACTATAACAATCTCCACAAACAAGAGTGTGAAAAAATTGGAAGATTTTATGTGCCTATATTTATTCACACAAAAGCAGGTGGATGTTGGAAATCTGAAATAAAACCTGAAAAAACCAAGAAGTGTTAGAAAAGCATGCAATCGATTGGGATTCCCACAGATCAGTGGAGAGAGAAAGAAAGTGTTAACATTCCAGGTTAATGACATTTTGGATGGTAAATTGTTGATGATGATTCTGCTATTTGCAATTACATTTCTCCAGACTCCTGTTTTGTTCCTTTATTTGTCACACTAATATCTCATTTTGCCTTCTTGCACATTACCCTTTTTATCAGTTAACCTCCCAGAAGGCAAATAAAAACAAGCAAAACTTGTCAATGATACATACTGGTCTAATTCATCCTGTGTGCTTCAAATGGACAGCCAGTATGATCAGTGCATGCATTCCCAGGAATGTTTTCTTTATTCCGTCAATTTTCATGCTTGCCTACATTGCTCTTTGAATGTAGGAGTTGGGACATTATGTTGAGGTTATATAGAGGGTGTTGATGAGGCCTCTTCTGGAGTATTGCGTCCAGTCCTGGTCGCACTGTTACAAGGAGGATATTATTAAGCTGGAGAGGGTTCAGAAGAGATTTACCAGGATTTTGTCAGGAACGGAGGATTCAAGTTATAGGGGAAGGCTGGATTGCCTGGGACGCTTTTCACTGGAGTGTAGGAGGTTGAGGGGTGACCTTATAGACATTTATAAAATCATGAGGGCTATAGATAAAGTGAATGGCAAATGTCTTTTCCCTAAGATTGGGGATTTCAAGACAATGGGGCGTATTTTTAAGGTTGCAGGGGAAAGATTTAAAAAAGACTTGAGGGGTATTTTTTTTTAAAATGGGGGTTGTTCCTGTCAGGAATGAACTTCCAGAGAAAGTAATGGATTCAGGTACAGTTACAACCTCCTATGCTCCAGTGAACAATGTCCCAGTCTATCCAGCCTTTCTTTATAACTCAAACTTTTCGTATCTGGCAATATCCTGTTAAATCTCTTCTGAAACCTCTCCAGCTTAATAATATCCTTCCTATAACTGGGCGACCAGAACTGGACACAGTATTCCAGAAGAGACCTCAGCAAGACCTGTACAACCTCAACATGACTTCCCAACTTCTATACTCAAAGCAATGAAGGCAAGCATGCTAAATGCCTTCTTAACCACCCTGTCTATATGTGATGCAAACTTCAAAGAATTATGTGCCCGTACCCCTAGGTTCCTCTGTTCTACGATGCTACCCAAGGCCCTACCATTAATTGCATGACACCTACCCTTCCTTGTTGTACCAAAATGCAATATCTCGCCTGAATAAAAAATGTTTGGAGGGATATGGGCCAAGCGCAGGCAGGTTGTACTAGTTTAGTTTGGGATTATGGTCTGCATGGACTGGCTGGACTGAGGGGTCTTTTTCCATGCTGTATGACTCTATGACTCTATGATTCCTCCCTTTCATCTAGCATAGATCTTCCCTTTGTGGTTTCCTCCAATCTTCCCTTCTTTTCCTCCTGTATTGTACTTGCTTAAACATGTTAAACAAAGAACAAAGAACAAAGAAAATTACAGCACAGGAACAGGCCCTTCGGCCCTCCAAGCCTGCGCCGATCCAGATCCTCTATCTAAACCTGTTGTCTATTTTCCAAGGGTCTGTATCCCTCTGCTCCCTGCCCATTCATGTATCTGTCTAGATACATCTTAAATGACGCTATTGTGCCCGCCTCTACCACCTCCGCTGGCAACACGTTCCAGGCACCCACCACCCTCTGCGTAAAGAATTTTCCACACATATCTCCCTTAAACTTTTCCTCTCTCACCTTGAAACATCTGTAACATGTTACAGACATGTTACATCTGTAAATCTTTCCAGTGATAGGCAATTGATTTGAAATGTTAGCTTTTTCTTTCACTGAAAGTGCTGCCTAATTTTTTTCTAGCATCAACTGTTTTAACTTTGCCATCAATTTTCCTGTTCATTATTTACTGCTCAGGAGCATCATCTACTGGTTTGAGAGATGAACAACAGCAGGAATGAGAACTTTGGACAACGTCTTAATACTTTTTTAAAATTCATTTTTAGAACGTAAGAGTTGCTGGCAAGGCTAGTATTAACTGCCTATCTCTAATGGCCCTTTAGAAGGTGCGAGTGAGCTACTTTCTTGCACTCCATGCAGAGTGAATGTTTGTGCTGTTCAGGCTGGAGTTCCAGCGATATTGAAGCATCAACAAAATAATTCCAAATCAAGTGGGTGTCACCAAGAGGGAGACTTGCAGTGGGGAAGTTCCATTACTCTACTGTTCTTCTTCTAAGTGTAGAGGTCATAGATTTGAAAAGCGATATCTAGGGACATTTGGTGAGTTGTTGCAATGAATCTTGTAGGTGCTAACAGTGATGTTTTAATGGTGGATAGCGTGAATACTTCTGGTAGATGTCACATCAAGCAAATATTTGTCTTGGATGGCATTGAGTGTTGTTGGATCTGAATCAGCCAAGCGGAGAACTTCTCTTACAACCACCACACCCCAACCCCCCCAACCGACTTGTGCATTGTCAGATGGGAAAAATTTTGGTCATCAGCAGAGGAGTTAATTGTTTTGTTTCTTTAATCACCTAACTCTTCAAAGAAATTTAGTTTTAGCAAATCCTAATTTTGTAAATATCTCTGTCACTGCACTTACAAGATGTGGAGGTGCCGGTACTGGACTGGGGTGGACAAAGTCAGAAGTCACAGGACACCAGGTTATAGTCCAACAGGTTTGTTTGAAATCACAACCTTCTCGGAGCACTGCTCCTTCATCAGGTGAAGTTTCCTTCAGCGCTGTGAAAGCTTGTGATTTCAAATAAACCTGTTGGACTATAACCTGGTGTCCTGTGACTTCTGACTCTGCATTTACAAGAAAATGTTTTCATTATTTTTTAAGAAATAAAGTGTATGTACAAAACCAGACTACTTCTTGTGGTGTATGAAAGATTGTGGGTAAAAATTTGTTCTTATTGTTTGAATTAATAAAACAGTGTTTTGGGTTGAATGATACTGCTTCAGCAGAGACTGATACACAATACAATAATTGGAAAAACCCTGGGGAAGCCAGTTTATTTTACTTCACTTGGCCATGTTTCTGGAAGTATTCTACAATAAGCCACAAATATCGTTTCCCTCTTTCATACCTCTCACTGCAGACTCCTTATATCTTCCAATGATGCCTTATTTTTGGAAGGTCTTCTCTAAAGCTGACTCCTTTAATTTGCTCATTGCAATTTTTCACTACTGTTTTCCTAAATTATTTTTGCATATTTCCCCTGATCCATGTAATAATTTCATTTACATCATGACTCGATTCTTCATTTAGTGAGTACCTGCTAGAATAACAGTTGAATGGAAATCTAAGTATGAGCATTCAGAGCTATAAGTTTAACAAATCTACACTTACAGCCTTTTTATAAAAGCTAGCAGCATGATGGACAGCTAACAAAATATCGACACTGCCATCTCTATATTCTTGATTTGTTAAAGGGAACTATGCTTGAATGATTAGCTGCTACTGATATGAGAAAGCTTAGACTACCATTTGCTCTCTCAGCATTCAACAAAAATTTGTACTTCTTTTAAGATGACAATTTATAGGATGCCTATAATTGGGCATATATCCAATTAGTCACATTTTAATTTGCTGGGCTGCACGGAGGCTCAGCGGTTAGCAGTGCTGCCTCACAGTGCGAGAGACCCGGGTTCGATTCCATCCTTGGGCGACTATTTGTGTGGAGTTTGCACATTCTCCCTGTGCCTGCGTGGGTTTCCTCCCACAGTCCAAAGATGTACAGGTTAGGTGGATTGGCTGTGCTAAATTGCCTGTAGTGTTAAGTGTTGTGTAAATTAGGTAGGTCATAGGAGGATGGGTCTGGGTGGGATGCTCTGAGGGTTGGTGTGGACTTGTTGGGCCGAAGGGCCTGTTTCCACACTGTAGGAATTCTATCATCTAAAAGTCTAGCTGCTCATTCTGACTGAACCAGATTTGGTGTTCTACTCACACTGGAGCTAAGATGCAAACACACCACTGTGCACATTGTTACCACAGCAGCATTTCCTGACATCTCTGGCATTGAGAACCTTTGTTAAGACTTATCTTCTTAAAGCCTGGCTCATTAATCTTCTGATCTCCTCATTGTCCAAGTTTCAATTTGCTAAATACTGTGGCTTATACATCTATTACTTGTGCCCTGCTGACCTCCACAGACTTCCAGTACATGAAATTTAAAACATTTATTCTAATCAACAAATTCTTCCAAGCTACGTGCCCCTTCAAATATTGTTTTTTTACCAACTGAGCTCCAACCTTGTGTTAATGTCCCTGCACACCCACTTTTTCCTTCAATACTGATATTTAAACTTGATGTTAGAGATGCCAATAATCTTTCCCAACCACAGAATTCCCATTCCAAACCACTTTGCCTTGCAACCTCCCACCATGCATTTAAAATATTTCTTCCGGCCCTATTCTTTTGGGCCGTGCTTTTAGCCAATTCATCCTAAATCATCTCCCATTCCATACATGTCTCTCTTGTGTGAATGACCTTTAGGCCAATTTATCACATTAAGGGTGCTATAGAAATGCATACTAATTTTATTGCCAAACTTTGTTACGACTTAAACTCAAAACAATAATAATAGCTAGGGATGTAAAGTTCATTAGCAACCACCAATAAGTGAATGCAATTCTGCAACAGAAATTGTGATATAGGAGGATGTATAAATGATGTGACATCCTCTTACATTCTATACTTGAATACTTATGGATAACTATGGGCTTGCTAACCTGACTCCATGAGTAGGTGAGCTATTCACTGGAATTATTGGGAATGCTTTATCTATCCACTGAGATTAGAAGAGCTTTTCAAGGATGCCCTACATCTCCAACAGGTTGATACGGGATGGCTAGTGTTAGCATGAAAAATGTTAGTGTGCTTTCTGCTTTTGTGGGATCGCTTGCTTCTCATTTCAGCTTAAACCACTGGCTGGTAGCAATGTGAAAAACAGAAGGAAATGTGGGTGCTTCCCCCTATGAAGACACTGTGTCTGCTTTGGCAAGTCCTCGGCTGTTCCCTTTCCTCATGACACATGGAAACTGGGATCCTCAAGGCCTCAGGTTCAAGCTTCAAAGGAACTTGGAGGAGATTGGTCCCTGAGACATGCAATTTGTAGCTCCAATTTAAGACTGGGATGAGGAGGAATTTCTTCTCTCAGAGGGAACTCCTTGCCATAGAGAGCACTGGGGGAAGAGTCCTTACGTTTATTTAAGCCTGAGATAGGTACTTGATCAGAATGGGAATCGAGGGTTATGAGGAAAATGTAAGAAAGTGGATATGAGGAATGTGGGATCAAACATGATTCTAGTGAATAACAGAGCAGGCTCGAGGGGCCAAATAGCCTACTGTAACTCTTATTTCTTAGGGTCTTATGGTCTCATGGTCTTATGGTAGGTAGAGAGAAACCACTCCCCATGATAGAAGGATTAAGATCCAAAGGAACAAACTTAACCTGATTGGCAAAAGAACAAAAGGCAACATGAAATATATGTTTTGTTTTTTGGTGCATTAATTAGATAGGATTTGGAATGCACTGCCTAAAGGATAGTGAAGACTAAATTCAATTATGGCTTTCAAAGGGGATTTGGATAAATACCTGAAAGGAAAATAAAATGCGGGGCTGTGGAGAAAGGGCAGGAGAATTAAATAGCTCTTGCAGAGAACCCAAATTGGCTTAATTGGCCAAATGACCTCCTTCTGAGCTGCAGGGATCAGAGCTTTGCTATCCTTGTTAATGACCCAGATGAAATTATTGGATGATAAGTCACACTGGACCCGAAACATTAACTCTGCCTTTTTCCTTCATGGATGCTGCCAGACTTTCTGAGCTTTTCCTGATTTACAGCATCCGCAGTTCTTTCGTTTTTTATGATAATTCACAGACTTGTGATTAACATTGAGTATTGAATAACTGTTAATACCATAGTGGATGATCAAGTGTTATACCCAAATCTCAAAGTGTTGGAAAGATTAATCCACGTTCGGCAATTGATACTTAACTTAGAAAAGTAAAGTGTTATATGAACAGACCAGATGCTAATTATACATAGGGAGCACAACTGAAGTTAATGTGAAAGAATGAGATTTAGGTGTTATAATGTATCACTTTCTAAACATTCATGACTTTCTATGTATGACATATATTTGAACATCTGTGAGCAGGTTATATCGAAGCAAGTTCTGCTTGATAGCATTGTTGATGACTGTTTCCAACACCTTACCAATGATTGAAATTGATGGGGTAATTTTTTATAAGGTCATGTTGATGTCAGTATTGTAGCTGAATTGGAACAACTTGGCTAGTGGTGTGGAAAGTTCTGGAGCACGTTTTCAGGCTTTTGCCAGAACGTTGTCCGGACCAAAAGCCTTTGCAGTGTCCAATACCTTCGCCATCTCTTGGTATCATCTACAGTGAAGCAAATTGTCTGAGGCTGACATCTTTTAATGCTGTGGACCTCTGGAGGAAGCTGAGATGAATGATCCACTCAGCACTTCTGGCTGAAGATTGCTGCAAATGCTACAGTCTTGTCTTTGCTGTGATGCATTGGCGTCCCTCGTCGATGAGGAAGGGGATATTTTTGTAAGCTCTTGCTCCTGCTTCTTTGCCCACAACCACATCATGACTGAATGCTGCAGGACTGCATAGCTCAGATTTGATCCATTGATCATAGAATTGCTTAGATCATAGATCATAGAATCATAGAATCCCTACAGTGTGGAAACAGGCCCTTCGGCCCAACAAGTCCATACCGAACCTCAGAACATCCCACTCAGACCCATCCCCCTAATCTACACATCCCTGAAAACTATGGGCAATTTAACATGGCCAATCCACCTAGCCTGCACATCTTTGGACTGTGGGAGGAAACCAGAGCACCCGGAGGAAACCCACGCAGATACGGGGAGAATGTGCAAACTCCACACAGATGGTCACCCGAGGGTGGAATCAAACCAGGGTCCCTGGTGCTGTGAGGCAGCAGTGCTAACCACTGAGCCACCGTGCCACCCTGTGCTTAGTTCCAGCACTTGCTGCTTACACTGTTTAGCATGCTGTAGCACTGATTTGTAGCTTCACCAGGTCGGCACCTCATTTTTAGGAATAGAAAACACAGTGTGGAGCTGGAGGAACACAGCAGGCCAGGCAGCATCAGAGGAGCAGGAAAGTTAACATTTCAGATC
>NC_063356.1:12148426-12173688 GCF_021869965.1 Rhincodon typus
GATCTGAAATGTTAACTTTCCTGCTCCTCTGATGCTGCCTGGCCTGCTGTGTTCCTCCAGCTCCACTTTGTGTTATCTCTGACTCCAGCATTGGCAGTTCTTGCTATCTCATTATTAGGTATGCCTGAGGCTGCTCCTGACGTGCCTTCCAGCATTCTTCATTGATGTAGGGTTGATCAATGGTTTGATGGCAATGGTAGAATGTGGAATAGGCTGGGGTATGAGGTGCAGATTGTGTTAGAGTACATTTCTATTGCTGCTGATGGCCCACATTGTTATCATGAATGCCCAGTTTTGAGTTGGTAGATCTGTTTGCAATCTATCCCAGTTAGCACAATGGATGCGTCACACAATACAATCGAGGGTATCCTCAATGTGAAGGTGGGCCATTGTCTCCACAAGGACTATGTGGTGGTTACTCTTACTGATACTGTCATGGTCAAATATATCTGCAAACGGTGAAAATTGATTCATTTTGGGCCTTCAAGAGAGTTGGTTCTGCTTATGGATAAGGTGGAAATGACTTGGTATAAAAAGTAAGAACCCTGGAATCTAAGTCAGGATCACTATGAGTCTCTGATTGCCTACAAGTGGATTTTTCCAGTTTTTACTTTTTTTAGTTCTGAAATATCTCCACAAAGGTCTAAACCCCTTCACCAAGTCACCCTGTATTTACACATGCACAGTACATGGACTCTAAACAGCAAGCTCAGAGCCAGTCCCTACAGTGAGGAAAATCCCCGAGATTCTTGTTTATATCTGTCAGGGAGTTTTCCCTGATTGGTCCAAGATAACAGCCCCGATCAGGGAACTCATACTCAATGAGGTCCACCTGGGCAAACTTGTTCCAATCACTGCAAGTTGCCATTTCAAATTTTGCTTTTCTTTGGACATAGCACAGCTCCAGATCAGTAGGAAATGTTTATGTCATAGGCGGTAAGGTGTCATATCTGAATATCCAGGTTAAATTGACCTGTTATGCTTTTCTTTCTGACATTTTATATTGGGTAAGAAGTTAGTTCTAATGATCCTTTGATAATAGCAGATAAATGTGATCTTCCATTACTGAAAATGTATGTGAAAGACTGAAAAATTGTCTGTTTAACACCTTTGCAGTTTATTTCTTATAGGTAATTGTGTTGCATCGAATGTTACTGATGTAAAGCTATCTTTTTTCCCCCAAATACATTCTTTGTCATTTTTGAGTGTGTGCTCTGCTGGACTACTCACAGACCTGTAGAATCAGTTCATAACTCTTTTGGTTTCAGCCTATGAAGGCAGCATAAAGTGTCCTTCTTATTAAAGTTAATATCCAGGTGTACAATTTGATTATTGAGTTGGAGGCTGCTGTACTCTAGGTAGTATAATGAGTAAACATAAATTATTAATGTGGTAAGCTAAACCTCCAAGTGGTGCTTTACTGCAGTGCTGGCAGATGGAATCATTAGACATTACTGACTTGTCATGAACTTCAACTCACTACTCTCTATTCTTGCTGTAAAATCTAGTGGAAATGTTAAGCCTTGTTTAATCACAAGTAAGTGAGTAATCAGTATGTCCCAGGTGAGAATTACTGCTGAACGTAATTGCAGATGAGACCAGATCTACAGTACTTGGCGCACATTTGGCATTTAAGGGGGGATATATTCATATTGGGGGCAATTAAAATTAGGCTCACTAGGTCTATTCCTGTATGAAGGATTATCTCAAGAGGAAAGATTGAGAATTGGAATTTAGAGGAATGAGAGATAATCTTATTGTTACTTATATGGTTCTGAGGGGCTCGACACAACAGATAGGAGCGACAGGACACTTCTGTTTGTGTTGGAGTGTAAAACCAGGAGACACAGTTTCAGAATAAGAGATCCCCATTTAAAATGGAAATGAAGAGGAACTTACTCACTCAAAGACTCGTTTATCTTTGGAATTCTGTACCTCACAGGCCAATGGAAGCTGGATTATTGAATATATTCAAGGCGATGGTTATGATGGTCCACAAACAGATCAGACATGAATGGAGGTGCAGGTGAGGAGTGCTGAATAGACTATCCTTTCTTCTATTTCTTTTTTTATTTCAACTTCATCGCTCACTCTGAAAACCCAATTTTATAAGCTTGGAGATTTTTTTCTCTTTATTCATTAATAGGATGAGGGCGTGACTGGCTAGGCAGCATTTATTGCCCATCCTTAATTGCCCAGAGGGCAGTTAAAAGTCAACCACATTGCTGTGGGTCTGGAGTCACATGTAGGCCAGACCAGGTAAGGATGGCAGTTTCCTTCCCTGAAGGATATTAATGAACCAGATGGATTTTTCCCAACAGTTGGCAGTGGATTCACGGTCATCATTAGATTCTTGATTCCAGATATTTCATTGACTTCAAATTCCACCATCTGCCGTGGCAGGATTCAACCCCAGGTTCCCAGAATATTAGCTTGGATCTCTGGATTAACAGACCAGTGATAATACCACTAGGCTATTGCCTCCCCTGAGTAACTGAACGTCAACCCAGAAATGCGAATCAGGGTGTGTTTTTAATGACACCATAAACAAAAGAATTAAACAGCCTTAGCCAAGCCCACACGGTTGTTCCCCACGTCGAAAATGGAATAATATTCCCCAATGAAAATATCTCCCAGAATCCAGAGGCTTCCACTAGAAGAGCCAAATCCACTGGAGCAGCTTCTTTCATTGTTGAAATTGTCCTGGAAGGAAAACAGGAACAGTTAGCACTGGGTCATATCTTCATCACCTTTAGTGAGCATTACACTATAGTAGACTATTGAATATAGTGAATACATGCCATTAAACCTTTTGAAATTTTAGGTGTATTCTTAGCACAGTATGGTTGTCCAAAATCATACCTGCAAAGTGTAGGCTTGTGCAGGAAGAGGGAAGTCAACTCCATTGATTGTGAAGACCACATCGGGCATGTTGTTCAGATTGTTACAGTTAATGTTGTACTGCAAGAAAATAGAGACAGCACTCAGTCACTGTGTCACTGTAAGGATTTACGACAAATTGTTCATGGTACAATAACATGACTAGCATCATTATTGAACTCAATACATGTGGAAATCTGAATACAAAAACAAAATAAAAGGAAATAGTTGAAGAAAGGTGCTGCAGTCCCAAGGATATAATTTATTTCCCTTTAGTATCAATACATTTCTGAATATTTGATGAGGATCTGATGAAGAGTCACTGAACTCGAAATGTTATCCCCGCTTTCTCAGCCACATATGCTACCGCACTTGCTGAGTTTCGTCAGCGATTTCTGTTTGTTTTGAATATTTATGCTCATCTCAACTTTAAAGTGAGAAGTTGTTTACGGCTTCAATATTTTTCCTTCTAAAGCTGTGCTCTACCTCAGCAGGAAAGTCTGTCTTTGAACGAGTCAGTACAAAAATGTAAATTCTCTTAGCGGAATATTACTCCAAATACTGCTGCATTTCTCAACATTTCTGGTGAAGTGTATGCTAACTACAGTGAATATTTTCACATCTTTATGAAAATTAATTTAATTTGTACTCTCAACAATTGCATCTGTTTCCCTTCACCCGCGACATATCACCTGCTACAGACTGATTGGTTTTTGTCAAGCAAATCATCGCTGACACTTTGCAACATTTTTGCAAAAATATGTATCTGCATGTTGTAACAACTTAAATGTTAGAGGTGTATTATAACATGCCATCTCTACCTGGCCATAGTAAGTTGGAGTTGCCCCAATGTACTGCTGAATGGTGTAGATGGGATTGCTGGGACCAACAAGTAGAGAAGTGCCAGTATCAACAATGGCAGGACAACCTCCACTGCAGGCCACAACCTCACCATTGATTGTCACCCTGAGGGAGAGGAATGAATCAAGAGTTAGAGAACAATAAAAAAACTCCCAAACAGTTAGAATAAATGAGCAATTAATAACAACTTGAGTTACCTTGTCAACTCAGACATTCATTATATATGCTGATTTGGAGATCTTAAAAACAGGCCAATGATTCTGAGTTTATGAATTTCAATATCAGAATCACTTTCTGGGATTTCAGTGCAAAGTATCAATCCCAGTTGTGGCTGGGGGTAATCACTTACCGGTCAATGAGGATTTGCCAGTAGGCCTCATAAGTGACAGGAACCCAGTGAATTTGACCAGTGTAGTGGTTTGTGTCAACTCCCCCAAACACAATTTCACTTCCGGACATCCCATCCTGTCTGTAAAACACAGCAGAATAATAAACAAGCTGACAGGCAAAGACACAACATCATTAACATCAACACAAGACTTCAGTTGTTGAGGTGAAGATCTTCAAAAGCTTGTGATTTCAAGTGAATCTATTGGGCTATAACCTGGTATCATGTCTCTTCTGACTTTGTCCACCCAAGTCCAAAACTGGCACCTTCACATCAAACACATCCCTGAGTTAGAGAATTAGCTCTTAGTGGTGTGACGTCCTGTATTGTATCAAAATCACTTTGCGAATGACTCGTCAGAAATGGCTGATTGCAATATTGCCATAAATACTTCAGGCAACACCAACCATTCAATCTAATACTAACTGCTCAGGTTGAGCAATTCTGTCTTTTCAAATAATTATTCTTGGTGCAGTTTGATTCTGTTGTTTCAATTCTGTATTTGGTTGATGATAGCAGGGAACAGGTTCAATACTGAAGCCAAATCACTTTTAAAGAGAGCAGTTGCTTTGATATATTGCATTTCAAATCCTCAGGATAGCCTTAAGTGCTTCACGAACAATTAAAATTTTTAAATGTGTTTAATGTTGAGACAAATGTGGCAGAACTTGTACTTAGCAGCATCCTGTAAACCAGCTGTGGGAACTGTATAGATACTGAAGCAGTCTACATCCAAAAGTAGCAAGATCTGGATACATCCAAGCTTGGGCTGACAAGTGGCAAGTAACATTCATGTCACACATGTGCCAGACAATGACCATCTCCAACAAGAGAAAATCAAACTATTGCCTCTTCTCATTCATTAGTATTACCATCGCTGAATCCCCCACAATCAACATCTTAGGAGTTGTTATTGACCAGAAAGTCAATGGGTTAGGCATATAAATACAGGGCTACCAGAGCAGGACAGAAGCTACCTCCTGACTCACCAAAGCCTGTCCACCATCTACAAAACTCAGGCCAGAAATGTGATGTAATGGATCCATTTGCCTGGATGAGTGCAGCTCCAACAACAATCAAGAAGCTTGACATTTTCCAGGACAAAGTAATCCACTTGATTGTCATCAGAACCACAGACATTCAGTACCTCCCCTCTACATGTACCATCTACAAGATACACTGCAGAAATTCACCAAGGTTAGGTAGAACCTTCCAAACCCATAATGACCACAATCCAGAGGGTCAAGAGCAGCAAATACAGGGGAATAGCACCATCTACAAGTTCTCCTTCAAGCCACTCACCATCCTGACTTGGAAACATGTAGGTTTAGTATTGCTGACTCAAAAATCCTCGAATTCCCTAACTGCTGTGTGGGTCTTCCTAAACTAAATGGGCTGCCTACAACCACCTTCTCCAGGGCAATGAAAGATGGGGAATAAATGCTGGCACAGACAATAATGCCCACGTCCCATGAATGGATACAAAAAACTGTGTAGAAAGGTACCACAGGCTTCATTTTCCCACCCGTTTCTCATATCACTTGATTCCCTGAAAGACCAAAATATCTGTATTCCTCAACCCTGAGTATACTCAATGATGGAGCATTCACATCTCACTTGCGTACAGAACGCAAAAAGGTCTTGTTGCTCTGATTGATGAAAAATTTCAATATGACAGCCTAAATAATCAATCAGTCACTCCACGATTGTCCTATTGTGTTCCAAATTTCATTTACCCCTGATAACGTTCACACTTTATCCCCCGTTAAGCTCTAGAGAATCATATCTATATTTCAATGAAACTGGTGTATTTTTATCTTTGAGATATCAGAAGTGTAGCCCCAGTTTTCACATGTGCAATACAAGTTTCTGTTTTACTAAGCTTTTTAAATCTCTGCTCTCATATTTGCAGCCACCAGCCTCAGTTTACTCTCTCTCTATCTGTGACCACAAGAGGGTTGATCTACCCCATCTTCTGAACTCCAGTGAATGGCAAACTAATTTACTGAACATCTCAGCATATGATAGTCCTCTCTTACCAGGAGTCCAGCTAGTGATTTTTTGACTAACTGCCTCATGGAAACCAAAACTGTACACAATCTTTCAGGTGTGCAGTACCATCAACAGGGAAGGTCAACATAGTCCTGCTCTCTCATTAGAGGTGGTTTAACCTGAGGGTCACCATGCCTCAGGTAAGGGGAAAGGTTGAGAAAGAGAGTCCTTCATAGTAGCTTCAGCCAGTGTCGGAATTGAACACATGACTGTTGGCATTACAAGCCAGCAGCCGAATGAACTAACCAAACTGCACTAATGAATTGATTTTCACAAGTTACTCAAGTTCTGCATTGGGTTTGATCCCATGACATCCTGACACAGGAACAAGGACTTTCACAATTCAAGTAAGATAGATATTTTGAGTGGAAAATTCACAGAGCTGAATGGACTACACCTGCTCCTATGAAAGGAAAATCTCCACTTCATTCTTCATTCAGGAACATACAGGAAAACAATGTAAGAAGTACTTTACCTGGTCAGATAGACAGAAAAGAGAGGCTCATCCACCAGATGCTGAGACATTAAGTTCTGAAATACAGTTGTAGCTCCTGATGCTGCAAGAGATGGGTAGCCCATGCCCAGAATTCCATCAAAATTAACATAGGAAAAGAATCCACCGGGTTCACTAGTACTGAGACCAAATTCCTGATTGTGGATATTGATGTTTGAAATCTGGAAAGATAAGGTCAAGTGAGGAAACCTGAGGAATTCAGAAAAACGGTACCCTGTGCATTATAACTTCCCCATAAGTTGCCCACACTGAGCAAATAGATTTCGCAACCGCCGCACAGACAATGGTGAGCATCAATAGTACAGAAAGACAATTAAATTATTTTTATTTAACAATTCTGGTTCATGGACACACTTTGGAAAAGGAATGGGGAAGAAGATTCATGCCTTTCTTTGAGTAATAGTTTGGGATTGTTTGTTCAGTTTTAACAGGGCACCTACGGTACTATGGCCTGCTCTAGCTACATTATCTCCACAAGTTGGTTTGATATCACAGTCTTCTGAAAGAGATCTCCTAACTCTTTGCCACAGTAGACACATAAAGATTTCATATTTCGTACACAACACATACAGACGCAGAGGCATGAGTTGAACTGAATAGCTGCAGGTAAGGAGCATATTTATCAGAATTAAAAAACAAAGGATTCAGACAAATTTCATTTCAAATCAAGAGCTTGAAGGTGTAGCCATTCACTGTTCCTTCATCATTACGCATCCATGCAATTTCTTGACTTGGAACTAATTATTTATTTTTCCCAAAGATCTTTGCATCTTCATTTTCTATATAGGCCTTTAAACATGGCAAATAGAACAGTACAGCACGGGAACAGGTCCTTTGGCCCACCATGTCTGTGCTGACCATGACGCCATTCTGAACTAATCCCATCTGCCTGCACATCATCCATATCCCTCTATTCTCTGCTTGTTTATGTGTCTGTCTAAATGTTCCTTAAACTCAGCTAATATATCTGCTTCTAACACCTTTCCTGGTAGTGTGATCCAGGCACCCACCATCCTATGTGCTAAATACTTGCCTCACACATGTCCTTCAAACTTTCCCCCTCTCACTTTAAACCTATGCCCTTAGTATTTGACATTTTCACCCTGGGAAAAAGACTCTGACTGTCCACCCTATCCATGCTTCTCATAATTTTACATACTTTCCCATCAGGTTCCTCCTCAGCGCTCTGGTGAAAAAAATCCAACTTTATCGAACCTCACCTTATAGACAATACACTCTAATCCAGGCAACATCCTGGTAAATCTCTTTTGCACCCTCTCCAAATCTTCCACACCCTTCCCTTAGTGTGGCAGCCAGAACTGCACACAACACTCCGAATGTGGCCTAGCCAAAGATCAATTACCAATACTGTGTGATTTGATGAAGTTTACAATTGACTTACTCTAACAGTGTCATATCCCAATATTCCAACCATGGCTCCTGTACCATACTGGATAGATACACGCTGGTCGTTTGAATAATATGTTGAAGATGCAGAGGGGTTGAATCTGTGATGCTCCGCTGTAGTGGAACATACACGTTATTATGAAATTAATACACGAAATACACAAAATTAATAAGAAATGTTTGAGTATTTAGGATGTAGGATCAAATATTTGTGCTAAAAAATAATCAATTCTTTTACATTTAAAAAGTGTTTTTGTTTCTAACAAGAATCCTATCCAAATTCTGTCTCCTTGATACGTGTTTGTCTGGTTGCCTTTTCCATGAAGAACGATTCTGAAAACATGAGGAGGCTCAGGAGTACTGAAAACTGCTATGTGTTCGTGTATGAGGGGAAGCTCTGAGTTGGATGTGTGTGTATGTGTCCATGTTCACATTTACAAAAGGAGATACCTTTTGCTGATCCAGGGGGACCTTCAGGTTAACTTAACACTTTGGAGAAACTTAAACTGAATCAAGTTCAATAAGGCACCAGAACAATTCCAGGAATGAGGAATGTTAGTTACTTGGTTAGGTCAGAGAAGCTGGGTATATTCTCCTTGCAGCAAAGGAGATTAAGTGAAAGTCTGATCGAAGCTTAAAAGCTTACTGCTCTATGACAGTTTCAGACAAGGCACACCCAAGAAAGCTTTTCCTATTTGTTGTTCACGAATCAGCCAAGAACGTAAAGTTCTCCAGGCCCAGAGGTCGCCAAG
This sequence comes from Rhincodon typus, assembly GCF_021869965.1. Classification (NCBI taxonomy): domain Eukaryota; kingdom Metazoa; phylum Chordata; class Chondrichthyes; order Orectolobiformes; family Rhincodontidae; genus Rhincodon; species Rhincodon typus. The sequence continues at coordinate 12,157,281 of NC_063356.1, forward strand.
TAAAATTCTAAGTTTTGAGCCAATCATACAAAGTGTGTGATTCAGCTCTAGCCATTCTAGAAGTATCATTTTCTTTCAGTCCTGAACATGAAAAGGCAAGAAAGGTCACAAAGTGTAGAATGCTCTTAATGGATGGAAACATTTACTCACTGCATGACTCTTCTGAGCAGTAAACTGAAGGGACCCAGAGATTAGATGAGCCAGTGTCAAAGATGACGGTGAAGCTCTGTGGTGGATTCCCAATGCTGATTGCTCCATAGTATGACAACTGTCAACAAGAACAAGGAGACCACAATATATCAACTGGAAATAAAGCTGAGCAACATTTGTTATTGGGCTCATTATATTCTACACCCTTCAGCAAATGTAAATATCCCTTTCACTACTTTTCAAAATAAATGGCATGGAAGCAGCAAGAGTTAATTTGTAGGAATAAATGATCATTCTGTTTCTGTTGTTGAGCTGAGTAATATATCTCATTGCTAAGATAATGGTACCTTTCAATTATTCGCCCTTTTGATTTCAAACGATATCTCAAATCTAACTGGTGCTAAAATAAATGCCAGCATTGTTAACAAGCCAGCAGCAGCGCAAAGCCCAGCTAATTAAGATTACTCTGTAATTTCAATCATTGGTGAAAACAGAAATCAGCAGTAACATCTTACATTGCATCAGAAACTTCAACTTTAGATCAGTAGGATTTGGTGCTCTGCATTCAAACTCCAAACAAACAGAGAATAGCTACAAGCCAAGCAGAAGGCCATTCAATTCAGCATGTCTTTCTGACTCACTGCAAGAGCAGCTCATCTGGTCTTCCTCCCCTGTCTTGCCCCATAACTGTGTAAAGGTATTCTGCAGATAATTATCCAGCAAACTATCTCTGTTCTCTTCATTTTGACTACTATGTTACTCGCAGTTCACATTTCTTCTTAACTTTGTTTCATCTGTAAATATTGAAACTGTAATCTGCACATCCAAGTACAGATAATTGAAATAGGTCAAGATATTTTAATATTGATCCCTGGGGAAACCAACACTATACCTTCATCCAGACTGAAAAAATAACTTCTTATCACAACACTCCACTACCTGTCACTCAGTCAACTTCATTGCTTCAACTTTATTGCGAAGCTATATGACACTTGGTCAAATGATTTTAGTTAGTCCACGCATTATGACTACCTTATTGTCCTAAAACACAGTCAAGTTACTTGTATGCAAGTTGTGTTTTACAAAGCCTTGTGAGCTTTCCCTAATTAATCCACATTTCTCCAAGAGATTTTCAGCACACAAAACAGCCCACATTTGGCATTTGAGCCCCATCCTTTGAGTTTTCTTCTGTCAATTATAGCAGGTTAAAGAACAATATCATGTCATCCAAAAGCAGTTTATCTATTCAGTTGTTACCACTGACTAACAACAATCCCTAAGATAGGCGAAAATATATGCAGAAGCTTCAACAAATATAAGTTATGATGTATTCTTTATCTTTGTTGATAAATGGAACAGGTGCCTTACGTCCAGGTAGTTAATCATTGGTTCCGTTGTATCTAGAATTTGGCTGCAATAGGGCACTTGATATTTTGAGCAGGGATCATATGGATGTTTCTTCAGGAAGTCGCCCAGCAATCCTTTCTCCCGGAGAATATCACGACCTGATTTGCCCTTAATCAAAGGCACTCTGCCAAGAAAAACACAAAAGTTACAAGTTTCATCATGTTTTACTGTTCTTTGCTGTTAGGGTATTCGTTCCTTCTCCTGTCATGTGACAATTTACTACCTGATCAGACATTCAGAGAGCTGAACACAAGCGAGAGCAATGAGTAACCATTTCATCTTGGCAAGTGGGTTGGTTCAGAGACTCGTCAGAATCTGAAGTGTTGTGTCTGAGCAGCAACATTTATACTCACTGTAATCAAACCTTTCCATTATCACGAGGACTCCGATATGATCATTCAGTATGAGATGTAAATATTAAAGCACTCATGATTGTTTTATTTCAAACTTATTTTCTCCTAGCAAGGACACTCTTGTGGTTAGGTGATAACTAACTGATGACATTGGTTTGTAACAGAAAGTATTAAGTACTGTCTAGGTCAAGCCTTATGACTGATAAGGCAACTATAAACATGTTTCACAATTGATCAAAAGCAGTAATATCAGAACTAGAAAATAGGAATATCACAAGAGCATCAGATGAGAAATTAACCATTTTGCTGCTAGATCTAACCTTTGTTAGCAGGTAGCTTCTGTGGAGGTTGAAATATTTCAACATTTGAAATAAGGCACAACTCGGGAGTTTGATGGGCCTGCCTAGAGTGCAGCTCTAACAATATTTGAGAATCTTGACACCATCCAGGACAAAGCAGTCTGCTTGTTTGGTACCACATTCACAAACATTCACTCCTTCCACCACTGACACTCAGTAGCAGCTGTAAGTACTGCGAACAAGATACGCTGAAGTAATTCACCAAGGCTTATTAGATAGCAGGACAAGGCCAGCTGGTTAATAGAAACGCCACCACTTACAAATTCCCCTCCAAGCTACCTACATCCAGATTTGGAAAAATATTGTTATTCCTTCACTGTTACTGGGTCAAAATCCTTGAACTCCCTTCCTACTGGCATTGTAGTCTACCTACACCAAATGAAATGCAGCAGTTCAAGAAGATAGTTCTTGGCAATAAATGGTGGCCCAGCCAGCTACATGCACATCTCCTAAATTAATAAAACAAAGCAAAATAGAAATTACATTTCAGCAATATTCCTCAGAAGAATGTTAAAGAAATTTTTAAAAGTCAAAACTGTCTACAATTTCTGAACTTCTGGTTAGCCAATGTAACACACCCATAAAGGAATTCCAAACTGTTAACTCCAACTTTTCATTTTGGACTCGATTAGCAACCTCTTGTGGCTGTATGTGATAGTTATGGATCTTTCACTTGTTAATCTGTGCAACTTAATTCTTGATGGCTGGATACCTACTATTTTGAGCCATTTCAAACAGTCGAACAAGACATTAATATCCACCCTGGTGTCAAGTTTGCAGTCAGTTTTAGAGCCTGTAACTTCTGAAGTAATGACCCAAGATCTTATCTCTTGACTCTTTACTCCTCCTAAACTATCTGTACCATTGTTTCTTTCATTAGTCTCAATTTCATAGATTGTCTGATTATCAGAGATGTTCGTTGCTTTCTTCCTTCAGTCGCATATTTAGATTCACAGAACTAGTTGAACCGACCCATTTTTTTGCACTGGAAATATTTTGCTCCCTGTTGGGAAATCTTGCCTTCCATTGGCTTTTTAGCACCTCAGCATGAACACTTTACAATGGCTGCAGCATGGTTTCCCACTCTTTGCTCCAACTTGGCATGCTTTTGAGTTGGTAGAGCAATCGCCTTTGGGCCTACCCAACTAGCACATTCAGCCAAAGCCTTGCTTTATTCATGGATGGTGATCCAATTTTTCTCCCTAAGTCCAGCCTTTGGAACCACTCTTTCAAGGTTATCTTCTGTCTGCAAAAGATCTGGCAACTTTACGTCTCACACTCCGGCAACAAAGCGAATGAAAATACTTTCAATGCATCATATACCTGTCTGTAAGGAATGATTCATTGGATTCCACTGGCCTTTGGGATCTCTAATTGAATTGGACTTACTTAAATACCAAGTTCCCCTTTGCAACTGAAGTGCGTATTGAATGTTTCTAGGACAGCTTTAAAGCAATTGTTTCTTTTACCGCTGTCTGAAGAGAATGTTGCCACTAACATATCCCACTACTTGTAAGAATATACTAACATGATGTTACAGTTCTTTGGCAAGCAAATCCAATGCTGTTTGATCATTCTGGCATTGCTTTTTCCACAACTCCCAATGCTGGCATCTCTGTGGACCTTCTGGGTTTTGGAATGGCTGTGGAAGTGGTATTGACTTCTCAACTGGTACCATTCTTGTCACTGATTCTCACTATGCCCCACAACTAGGTAATTCTTCAGATTCTTCCTTTAAAGAAGTCTCCTTCTGATTTCTCCCCAAACAATTCTGTTGGTGACATCAAGTTCTCTTTAAGTTTGCATCATTTCTGATGCTACTGTAGCTTGTAGTTTTATTTCACTTTGAATAATATCTGGATATCCCTGTGGGTAACTTGTGTCCTGTTCTGCATCAGAAAGGATTGCCTCTGCCCATAAATGACTAATGTCAGTCTCCAGTGGGTTTCTTCAAAGCCCCTTTATTTCCAGTATTTTACATTGTACCCTTCTAGGTAAGTAAGGTTACTCATGTAGATTATTCAATCTCTCTTGTCAGACTCTTACACGTGACTGCTGTATCACTTTTACATCATCACACTATTTCATTCGTCTACAGGCCAAACTGAGAACAGGTTCGCAGCAAGAGTGAACCAGATGCACTTTTACAACAACCCAGTAGATACATTATCATTATTAATAAGAACACATTTTATTCCAGAATTTTGAATCCATTAGATTAAATTCAGCAGCTGTCACAGTGGGATTTTAATGCATGATTCTAGAGCACCACACAAGGCCTCTAGATCATGAAGTGAAAAAGTTACCAATATGCCACTGAAGTCCCTTGCACTCTGGCACCCTACTGCAATTGTAAATCCCTTTGCTGTTTGTGCAACTTCCCTTAGTGTCATAGTTATAAAGTCATAGTCATGGAGATGTACAGCACAGAAACAGACCCTTCAGTCTAACTTGTCCGTGCCGAGCAGATATCCTACAAAGAAAAACCAAAAGAACTGCGGAAAAGCTCAGCAGGTCTGGCAGCATCTGTGAAGGAGAAAACAGAGTTAACATTTCGGGTTCTGAGGAAGGGTCACCGGACCTGAATCGTTAACTCTGTTTTCTCCTTCACAGATGCTGCCAGACCTGCTGAGCTTATCCTACAAAAAAGTTGTGCTTACACTTGAGTATTCATTGATTTCACTCATTGTATTGTAATTGATTACATCGTATTCAAGCCCATGCAATGGGAAAAGACAAGGTTTCTCCTCCTGTTTATTATCGATTGGACTCCGTGCAATGTTGTCCCACTGGACATTGTAAAAGAGCAGAATGAGAAACTGCTGTAAACAAAATTAAGTACAACAGGCTATTAGCCTTAATTGTAAAAGTTGAAATTATGAATGGCACTTGTGTGAACTCATCAGTTGTTAATGGCAGAGAAAGTCAACATTTGCTGATGTATTTTGGGAAGTAAAGCCACACCGATGAATTCTGGGCAATCCCCACTGTACTCATCATGGCAAGCGAACACAATCACAGAATTGCAGATGGAGTTTATTCACCCATCAAACATGCACTGGCTCTTCAAATGAACATCGTGACCTAGTGCCAACCTCCTGCCTGTTCCTCATATCCTTGAACATTATTTCTATACAAATAATCATCCAATACCTTTTTAAAGCCCCAGTTCAACCTGCCTCCACCACGTTTCCATGCAGTCCGTTTCAAATCCTAATAATTCGGTGAGTGAAAAGATTTTTCGCAGTCACCCTTACTTCTTTTCAACATAATTTTAAATAGATACACATTGGAACAAGAATTCGTAAGTTAAGTATATTTTTCTGTTGCAGAAGGGGCAACATGTAGATGTGACACAGCCTTTTGTTCCTGTTTTCTGAGGAATAGTATTGGATAAACCAATCAGTCACCTTGCATTATTTTGTTGCTCAAGAAACTAGAAAGTTATTCTCTTTTTCAATCAAGTGGAATGTTTGCCTTTATACATGACAACGAACTGTATGTCTGCTTGATAACTATTGCCCCTTCTGCAATGTTTAAAATTTAACTTACAATTTCTTGCTCTAATGCGTACATATTGCATGCAATTGTCCAACAAAAACACGAGAAATAGCTCAGAGCAGTGCATGGCGGGAGAACCTAGACTTACCAATGCTATTTCTTTGATACATGATTAATTTATAACAACTAATCTTGTTTTCCCCATGTTAAATTCTCTGACTTTCTGTTAGATGGTGGTGTAAAATGTAATGGAGCAACAGGTAAATGAATCAATGTATCAGATTCAAACAATTCTGCCAGCGGCATAAAAGCCTTGAATTCTTCAAGGTCATCATAACTTCTTTAAGACCTGCGCACAATCTCCTGTGCAATCACTACGTGGTGTGTTATCCTTGAAATCCCCTTGTTATATCCGGATTAAGTTGGTACCGATATGCACTTGAATATATTTCTGTACAGGCCTGTGTCCTTGGCTGTGTGAAAAAAGAAGGACCTTGTTTTAACAGAGATCTAACTAGATTGACATCAACGTATGTATGCTCAAATTGCAAGGAGAAATTCTCAATAATTGTTCTCTATTTACTGTCAGTTGTCATTTTGAAAGAGATTTTATTGAAGGCTGGAGTCGGTACCTATTGTATTCATGATGCATTCAAACTGGTCAATCTTTTCAGGTGAACGGTTGCAGAAAACTCCACTTTAGGGATATGACTGAAGCCCTTTAAGAACTATCAGCTCATGCAATTTCAATGCAATGTGTTCAATCGACTTCTAGATTCCACCCTCTGTATGAAGACCCAGCGAGTATAATCCAGTGAAGAAATACATTAGAAGTTATCCCAGTACCAACTTTGATATAATCAGTACATCAAGTATCCATCATTCTGACTGTACATCCTTTATATACATGGATCCCAAAGGTCCATGAGTTGTTGGATTTTGTTCCCTGCTTCTAACACAAGCTTTTCAATGCTAATGAGTATTGGAAAAAATGATCATGCATTTCCCTAGTGATTAAACAAATAGAAAAATCTCATAAATTGAAATAAATGTGGTTGCTTGTAAGATAATTTATTAACATAGCATCATAATGCTTGAATAGTTATTTCTATGCATTTAACATAGCCTAAAAAAGCTTGGAGAGTTGAACAATGTGGATATTCGAGAAGACTGCACTGTGGTCAATATTGCCATTAGCTGGAGCAGTGCCTGTGCTCATCTACAACCAGAGCATTACTTTTATCAGGTTCATCAGGGCATTGCAGAGGAATGGAGAAATCTAGGGAGAAAATATAACGTAAAGGGATTTTGATCAATTTTACTGCTAAATATTCTCCATCCAGGTGTTTACAAACTCACTTACAGAACACTTTAAAACTATAAAACAGTTTAATCCAAATTGGAATTCACAACATATTTTATTTTCAGTATACTGAGAAACAGTGGCCTGTGAAATATTACAAGAAATTAACAGAGGGAGAGAGAGAGTGAGAGAGAGAGGAGGTCCTTGTGGACTTTGCAGTCTCTAAAGTGGATCAATCTCAAGGCCCAAATGAAATATCTTTCAGGCCATTGAGAGAGGAAACAGAGGAGGTATTAGGGGCTAGAGGGCAGGAAGGTTGCTAAAAGTGTCCAATTATTTAAAAATTGAGGAAAGGAGAGACCAAGAAATTACAGGACAGTCAGTCTGACCTTGGGAAATTGTTGGAAAAATGTGTTAGGACTGGAGTATAGATGGACTTGGAGGGAGACAGATTTTTCTGGGCTGGTCAGCACAGTCCTGTTAAGGGAATGTCATGTTTGACAAATTTGATCCATTTTTTGAGGAGGTTAACAAGTAGTGTTGCTAAGAGAAATGCATTTGATGCGGTCAATGTAGGCTTTAACAAGGCTTTTAATTATGACCTTCAGAAAATGAGAGGCCATGGCAAAATGGTATGTCGCTTCCAAATTTGCCAAAGAGGCAAGAAGCAAAAGATAACGGTCGTGGGATGTTTCTGACAGTGTGGTCCTGCAGGGCTCAGTGCTGCGTCCCAGCTGTTTGGGATGTAGATCAATAGACTTAAATGTAGGGGGCATGGTCAAGAAGTTCATAGATGACATAAAAATTGATGAACCAGTAAATAAGCTGCAAGAGGGTATCAACAGATTAGTCACATGGGCAGAGCAGTGACAACTGGAATTCAGCACAGAAAAGTGAGAGGTAATGTATTTGGGGAGGACTAACAAGGCAAGGCTTAAACTAGGAATGGCAGGGCCCTGGAAAATTCTGAGGATTAACAGGACCTTGGTGTGCATATCTACATTTCCCTAAAAATAGCACATCAGATAGATAAGATGGTTAAGAAGGCATATTATTAGCTGAGGCTTAGAATATAAGAGCAAGGAGACTTTGCCCAAACTGTATAAAATGCCACTTAGACTTCAAATGAAGTATTACATGCTGTTCTGATCAACGCATTAAAGGAAGGACATAGTTTCACTAGAGAGGGTGCAGAGGAAATTTACCAGGATGCTGCCCAGGCTGGAGAAGTCTGAGCTATGAGGAAAGATTGGATAGGCTGAGGTTGTTTTCCTTGGAGCAGTGAAGTCCAATAGGAAACCTGTTAGAGGTGTATGAAACAATGAGGGGCATAGTTAAGATGGAAAGGAAGGCACTTTTTCCATTAGTAGAAGGGTCAATAACCAGAGGCATGGATTTAAGGTAGAAGGGAGAAGGCTAAGTGGAGAGTTGAGGAGAATTTGATTTCACTCAGAGGGTAGTGGGGAGTCTGGAATTCACTTCTTGAAAGAGACATTGAGCTCAAAACTTTTGGAACATTGAAGCAATATTTAGCAATTCAGTTGCATTGCCAGAGATGTGAGCCAAAAGCTTGGAAATGTGATAAGTGTAGTTAGATCTTTGACAGTGAAGACATAATGGGCTGAATTCCTTCTGTCCCGTTAATGTCTTTGAGTCGATAAATGAACACTAATGACATTTTAGTTGTGTCATTACGAGAAAACTTTTAAGGTAGTTGGATGAAATCCAGACTTTGATGTTCCAGTATAAAGATCCTCGACTCAAATTCAGTAAATGCTACACAATGGAGTCAGTGCAGTGTGTAGTCAGTCTTTCTGGCAGTCAGTCAGTCAGCCACGTGGATTGTTACAACCATGCCATGAGGTGTGATATCAATAAACGTAGGATCCAGGCTATGTGTAAGTCTGAAATCTTATAACAACATAAATAGTTAGTGCTACCGATAAACTGCAAGACATATGATTCTCAAGAATCAATCTTTGTAATATACTTCTAGGACTAACATATAGAGAACACAAAGATCATATCATATTGGCAGTTGTGTTTGATCCACAAAAGCACATCATACTGTATGCTCGATTTGTATGGGCCTGCAGTTACTGCTTTAAATCAAAAATACTTTCCTTGAAGAGTTTTTGCCTGTAGTCTCAATGGCTAGGAGAAAGCCATCGCATGTTTGATTGAATAAGCATTCAAGTATGACAAAGATTATTACTTTGGATGGTTTTAAATATCATCAAGAATGCTTACGCTATTGGCATGATGTCACAGGTGCAGCACATTTGCAGCTGCATCACGGTGGTCATGTTTAATAGCAGTGACCATTTTCTCTTTTGGAAAAACCCTCTGATTTGAGAATTCTAAACAAAAGCTCATCAATACTTCAAGCAAGTTATGACGTTTGATTTTGTAACATATACCTGGTAGACTCCTTGGTATTTATTTTCTTATGTATGTTGGTCAAATATATTAATGGCCAAAAGTATTTTTTCCCTTTTAATTAAATAGAATGTTTTATTTAATAATTGCTATTCCTGTTTGGTAAATCACTACGTCATTCAAATTCCAAAAAGCTGTTGACAGTTTAAGTGAATGGGCAACAAAATGGGATAAATATAGAGAGTGGAAGTGTAACGTTACTTACTTCAATGGCAAGAATTTAAAAAGTAGAACTTTTCTTAAAAGGCATGAAACTTGGAAATGTTGTTCAGAGAAATTTGGATATTCCTGTAGATAAAACACAGAAAGTTAGCATGCTGATGCAGTAGGCAATTAGGAAGGCAAAGGCATGTTAACAATGATTGCAAGACAATTGGAGTACAAAAGCAATTCTTGCCACAATTGAACAAGGCAATGACAGGTTTGACAAATTTGATCCATTTTGTGAGGAGGTAACCAGTAGTGTTGCTAAGGGGACTGCATATGATGTAGTCAATGTGGGCTTTAATTCGGCTTTTAATTATGACCTTCAGAAAATGAGAGGCCATTGCAAAGTGGTCTGTTGGATCCAAATTTGGCTAAGGGGCAAGAAGCAGAGGATAATAGTAGAAGAACGCTGTGTGCGGTTTTAGTCTCTATGTTTAAGGAACAATATATGTGCAGTACAATAGAGGTTCACTAGGTTGGTCCCTGCATTGAGAGTGTTGCCCTGTTACAGCTGAGTAAACTGGGTCTGTATTCTCTCTAGTGTTTAGGAAGAGAGTTGATCTCATTGGAACATGCAAGATTCTGAAGGGACTTGCAGGGAGATTATTTCCTCTGACTGAGAAATCTAAAACACAGGGGCACAGCCTCATGAGAAGTGGTTAATCATTTAGGGACAAGATCAGGAGAAATTTCTTCGCCTAGATGTTTGTGAATCTTTGGAATTCTCTCATTCAGAAGGTTATGGTAGTTAAATATACAGCTGAGTCTGCAATAGTCAGGTTTGTAGTCTCTCTGGAAATCAAGAGATATTGAGAGAGGACGAAAAAGTGGAATTGAAGCCCAAAATCAACCACAATCATATTGAATGGAGCAGGAAAGATCATGAACTCTATGGCGTGCTTTTCCTGTGTTTTTCATTCTTGTATTCTTGTGTTCTCACTACACTCTGCAGTCAAGCTATTCAAATACCAACAATCTTTCAGGTAATCAAGCTATAGTCAGGATGATTTCGGAACTTCACATTGGCATCTTATATGTGGAATGGTGGTGGTGTAGTGGTAATGTCACTGAATTAGCAATCCAGAACTCCAGGCCAATGTTCTGGGGACTTGGGTTTGAAGCCAACCAAGGCAGGTGTGAAACTTGAATACAGAAGAAAATCTGCAACTCAATAGTGACCGTGTAACCACTGTCAATTATCATAAAGACCCATCTGGTTCACTATTTTTTTTTTGGGAAGAAAGTCTGCTGTCCTTACCCATTCTGGCCTACATGTGATTCACAGCAGTCTCCAACTCACTCAGCAATGTGGTTGGCTCTTGACTGCCCTCTGGGCATTTAGAGATGAGCAATACGTGCTAGCCTCACCAGTGATACCCACAATCTGTGAATGAATAAAAGAAAACATCATGTCTGGACCCATCACCATCCTCTGAAAGACATTCTCTCTTTCTCTCTCTCTGTCTCATTTGTTATTCCTAATTACTTGGCACTGGTGTATCACTGCCTAGCAGAGATTATAAAATAAGGAGGTGCCAGCGGACTATAGGACAGTTAATGTGGTTGTACTTTTCCAGAAAGGTGACAGAGATAAACCAGGGAATTACAGCCCAGTGAGTCTCACATCAATGGTAGGGAAATGATTGGAGAAAATTCTGAAGGATAGAATTAATCTTCACTTGGAGGGGTGAGATCTGTTCAGGGATAGTCAACATGGCTTTGTCAGAAGGAGGTCATGCCTAACAAATTTGATTTTTGAGGAGGTGACCAGGTGTGTCAAAGAAATTAGTGCAGTTGTTATGGATTTCAGCAAAGACTTTGACAAAGTCCCACATGGCAGGTTGATAAAGAAGGTAAAAGCACATGGGATCCTGGATAACTTGGCAAGTTGACTTAGTATTAAGAGACACAGTGGTGTAGAAGGCTGTTTGTGTGACTGGAGCCTGGTGTCTAGGGGTGTCCCACGGGGATCAGTGCTGTGTCCTTCACTGTTCATGTATACGATACAGAAGGAAGTGTTTGAGGGAAGGATGATAGGGTCATTTGTAAATGACACAAAGATTTGCTAGCTGGTTGACTCTGTCCATGACTCACAGCCTGGGCCTGTTAATGGCTACTTTAGCCAGGCCCAGGAGCAGACCCTCGACAAGATGTTTTGAGCTGCCCAATTCCTTCCGGACCGGCTGCCCAAGGGTTGGGAGCTTGGAGCTGAAATACAAACAAAAGAACAATAATACATTCCTTAAATTGGCAAACAGGAGATGATTTCTTCCACAGCCTGTATTAAAGGTGGTTCAAGGATAAACAATTAGGCTTGGAGTCCGTGAACCACCTTAAGCTCTGATTGCATGGGACTGCTGCACGCAACATCCCAGGTCCCCGATGGAAAGTGGGAGGATTCCCAAATAGAACCAGTGGGGATCCCCATCACTATCAGGGCCACCATTGATAAGTTTTGGGGCAAAGTGCATGGAAGACAAGACACAAAGAGGATTCTTAAAGGGCTTGACAGGGCAAGAGCTGACAGGATCCTTTCCTTCATGGGAGAGTCTAGGACCGAAGGACATAATTTCAGAATTAAGGGGTGCCAATTTAAGACTGACATGAGGAGGAATTTCTTCTTTCAGAGGGTTGTGAGACAACAGCAGTATGAACCAATGCACGGATTCAATCAATTCCACCAGCGATACAAAAACCATGAATTCTCCAAGGTCGACATAACTTCAGTTGTGTGCATAAGAACTGCACACAACTCCTGTGCAATCATCATGGGGTGTGTTATCCTTAAAGTGCCCTTGTTATATCTGGATTAAGTTGGTACTGATACACATTTCATTATATTTCTCTATACAGGCTCATTCCCCAAACTATATTAAAACATCGTGGACCTCATTTTAAGAGAGATCTAGCTAGATTAACATCAACATATCCATGCTCAAATTGCAAGTAGAAATTCTCAGACAATTGTGCTCTATTTACTGTCAGCTGTCATTTTGAAGGAGATTTTATTGAAGGCAGAGTCAGTATCTATCACATTCATGTTGCTTTCAAACTGGTCAATCTCTTCAGATGAACAATTGTAGAAAACTCCCCTTTAAGGATATAACCACAGCCCTTTAAGAACTATCAGCTCATGCAGTTTTGCTGCGTATGTTAAATCAGCTTCTATATCCAGCTCTGGGTGGAATGTTTCTCTCCCTGAACAAACATAGGGGCAAGAACAAAAACAGCAGATTCTCAACATCGATAAAAATTCAGCCACCTCTCCAGGCACTCCACACTTCACTTTGGAGCGGATGGACACCTACAACTTGCATGTTCCTGCCAGGTCACTTTGCACACGGGCATTGCCAAACATTATATGCACCTATTCAGGATGCTTTTATGCTGATGTAGACACTTATTGCATTAAGCTTTATTTCTTAGTACTCACTGCTTTTCATGCTTAATTGGAGATGAACAACTTCTGTGTTTTCTTTTAAGCATATAAGGTTTTCAGCATTAGGAGCCAGGCTGTTACCGTACAGTTTAGTTTGCTTTTTACAATAGGATAGGCAGGCAGCTTGTGGTAACCACTGAAAAGTCAATGAATCTCTTCGGCAGCCATAGGCGTGCCACTGTATGGCACTGTGCGAAGACAACATCAAAGCTGCAGCATTTGTTAGCATCTTACATGCCAAACACCACCACCTGCAAATTCCCCTCCAAGCCACTCAGAAGCCTGAGTTGGAAATGTATCATTGTTCCTTTACTGTCACTGGGTCAAGATCCTGGAGTTCTTTCCCTAATGGCATTGCGGGTCAACCTAAAGCACACGGACTGCAGTTGTTCAAGAAGGCAGCTCGCTACCAACTTCTCAAGGGATTGGCAATAAATGCTGGCCCAGCCAGCGACGCCCACACACCATGAGTAGATTAATAAAAAAGACACTGCATGTGCATCGAGCAGATGGTGATATTAAAGCACATACACAGTTCTGAGGAAGGGTCACCGGACCCGAAATGTTAACTCTGTTTTTTACGTTCACAGATGCTGCCAGACCTGCTGGGCTTTTCCAACAACTTCTGTTTATGTTCCTGATTTACAGCATTCGCAGTTCTTTTGGTGTTTATTTGGTGATATTAAAGCCTTTAGAATAGTGAAGGGGGCCTACAGTCAATCTGGAGGTACAACCAGAGCCAGTGAAGGGGCTTGTCTGACACTTAGTCCTATGCGAGTCCAGAGATCAGAGTTCTTGCAGTCTGTGGGCTGGGCCACAATGAGTCCGGCAAGTCGAGTGCAAACTGACTGCAGACAGAAGCTAGGTCAGTGGGATATTGTTGATACATCAGTCTATGGTCAGTTGGGACTGTCCTGCTAAGTCAGTCCAATGGGATGGTTTGAAGAGTGATAACGATAATGAGTTAGTTGTGGGAATTTGGTCAATTATTGTCTTATGCTTGTCGGGCTTATCATTCCTCGCATGCGGCATCTGAAGTAGTGCATAGCTGGGCTTTAGATATAACGCCAGAGGTGTGAAACCAGATGGTCTCAGCAGTAGTGAGGACATCCACCTTATGTGTCATGAGAGTCCCTCAGCAACGTGCCCAAACTCTCGGTTGCATAGTTAATGAGAAGAAAAGCAGAAGACTGCTTGAGTAATTCCCCTAGGCCATGACAGAGCAGATAGGACGACATTCACTGGCCACCACACTTTAATTGCAAATAGGCAAATTCCACCCTCTGTGTATAGACCTGGAGGGTCTATTTCAACAGAGGAATGCATCCTGAGTCAAGTTTAGTTTGGGATTAAGTTCGGCATGGACTGGTTGGACCGAAGGGTCTGTTTCCATGTTGTATGACTCTTTGATTCTTTGATTCTATAATATCATCTCAAATCTGGTGGAATCGTAAAATTGATCATCTACTCCACAGTTTTAACAAGTGAATCTCAAAACCCAGGAGTTGTTCAATATGTTATTTCTTCCTGTTTCTAATGTAATATTTCAATGCTTAAGACAAGAGGCAAAGAAAGGATTGCGTATTATGTTTCATTGATTAACTGAACATGGTAAAGAGCTCAAGAATCAAGTAATATGGGAATTTGTAGAAAGCATATTAACGTAGTGTCACAAAGCTCAAAATTGTTGTTGAGTGCTTTAACATAGCTTTAAAAATCTTGGAGATCACTACTCTAAAGTAATAAATATGTTTAAAGCATTTGTACAAAATCTCATCGACATCACCAGCAGGTTATGAAAACATTTGATTGTGTAACATTTACCCAGATGCTTCTCAGCTGCCTTAATGAACCACTGCAGTCCATTTAGTGTAGGAACACACACACTGCCATTAGGGAGGAATACCAAGATTTTGACCCAGCGACACTGGAGGAATGACAATATGTTTCCAAGTGAAGATAGAGAGTGGCTTGGGAGGAACTTGCATGTGGTGGTCTTTCCATATATCTGCTGCCCTCATCCTTCTAAATGACAGTGGTCAAGAATCATAGAATCCCTACAGCCCATCAAGTCCACACTAACCCTCTGAAGAGCATTCCACTCAGACACATCCACCTACCCTATCCCTGCATTTCTCATGAATAATCCACCTAGTCTGCACATCCCTGGACTCTATAGGGCCTTTTTAACATGCCCAAACCACCTAATTGCACATCTTTGGACAGTGGAAGGAAACCAGAACCCCCAGGGGAAACCCACTCAGACACAGGGAGAAGGTACAAACTCCTACAGACAGTTGCCCGAGGCTGGAATCAAACCCGGGTCCCTGGCGCTGTGATGCAGCAGTGCTGACCGCTGAGCCACCGTGCCGCCCTAGTTTGGAGTTTGAAAGTCGCTGTCTAAGGAGCTTTGGTGAATTTCTTCAATGCACCTCAGTAGTTAGCACTGCTGCCTCACAGTGCCAGGGACCTGAGTTTGATTCCAGCCTTGGGTGACTGTCTGTGTGGAGTTTGCACATTCTCCCTGTGTCTGCGTGGGTTTCCACCTGGTGCTCTGGTTTCCTCCCACAGTCCAAAGATGTGCAGACTAGGTGGATTGGCCATGCTAAATTGCCCGTAGTACCCAGGGATGTTTAGGTTAGGTGGGTTAGACATGGGGAATCAGGGGTAGGATGATGAGTCTGGGTGGGATGCTCTTCAGAGGGGCGGTGTGGACTTGTTGGGCCGAAAGGCCTGTTTGCACACTGTAGGGATTCTATGATTCTGTGATTGTACACACTGCTGCTGCTGAGCATCAGTGATAAAGGGACTTCACTGAAGCTGTATTAAGTATGGTTTACCATGTCACCACATAGATAATGTTCAGATACGTTTCACATAGCAGCTTATGTTATTCATGTAAGATCATCCGTAGCATCTCAGTTAAAAATGCTGGCATTATTGAGCATTGGTAATATTCTGCTTCATGTTGAACCCAAAGGTTCTGCCAATACATTCCTATGGTAACATCAACCCTTTATAAACCTTATTTCTTTGTTCTCTTTTTATCCCTTTTTATCAGCAATTTAAGCCAATCTAGAATTTCCATCCCATTAAAGTTGGTATCCATCAGCATCTTTGAATCAGAGATAGTAGGAACTGCAGATGCTGGAGAATCTGAGATAACAAGGTGTAGAGCTGGATGAACACAGCAGGCCAAGCAGCATCAGAGGAGCAGGAAGGCTGACGTTTCGGGCCTAGACTCTTCTTG
>NC_063356.1:12174088-12240545 GCF_021869965.1 Rhincodon typus
CAAGAAGAGTCTAGGCCCGAAACGTCAGCCTTCCTGCTCCTCTGATGCTGCTTGGCCTGCTGTGTTCATCCAGCTCTACACCTTGT
The DNA here is from genome assembly GCF_021869965.1 of Rhincodon typus. Taxonomy (NCBI): domain Eukaryota; kingdom Metazoa; phylum Chordata; class Chondrichthyes; order Orectolobiformes; family Rhincodontidae; genus Rhincodon; species Rhincodon typus. The sequence continues at coordinate 12,174,175 of NC_063356.1, forward strand.
TATCTCAGCATCTTTGAATCATTGGTTTGGATGATATTATACAATACACATCTCGAGTGAATATTTTGAAAAGTGGAAGGAACATTAAATTATCTTTCAGATGCTGGCCAACTATATATTACAAATATGACGTAATGTAATAAATTTAATTGCATATTATCTCTCAGACTATTTTGGAAGATTCAAGGACATGTCCACTAAAGTACAATCTATTCTGGAAATGGGATCCATTGTATTGAATTAATGGGAGCTTCAGGAATTGTTTGGATTTTGCAACTGTAGCCAGATCTGGACTTCATCAGCCCTCGGTCCAAATTTCAGAAAGAGCATCCATTTTGCAATCATTTCTCATGTCATCTGCAAATTCCTTGCAAATTTGCAAATTTCGGATTGAGTTACTGGGAGCTTACATCATTGCAAGTATGAAATCAATTGAGGCTCCCTCCGCATGAAAGGGACAAGAGATGGAAGAAGTTGGAGTATGTATTTCATAATTCTACTTTATTATTTTTTTTAGGAACTATTACAATGAAGAGATTCCAGAGAATAAGAAAAAGCCACTGAGTGATGTTGGTAACATATTCACAGCTAGTCAGGCCTCACTGCAGAGGGTATCCACCTTCAGCAGAAACATGCTAGTCTCTGGAGTGAATCACTGCTCTGAGAATACCTCACAGCTGAGTGTCAGAACCAAGAAAGAATAAAAGTGTAACACAATCAAACAGTGAGTATGTTTAGACTAAGTAGTGATTTATTTATCTGTTATTTCCATTTTCATTATTTTTGTTTATAATTCAGTGCAGAGCGTTGAGCATTAACTGCAGCAAAGTAGCCAATAGTATATCTTGGTTTATAAAGGTTCATCTATTTATTGGTGATATCACTGGACAAGCAATCCTGAGGCCCAGATTAACATTGTAGAGACATGTGCTCAGGCCCACAAGAGTAGCAGATGTTTCTTCCTTAAAACCTGGAATTGAAAACTACTGTCTGTAATGGTCACCATTAAACAATTATTGTTGATTATAAAAATGTGTCTGGTTCACTAATGGCGTTCAGGGAATGGAATTTAGCATCCTTACTTGATCTGACCTACATGTGACTCCAGATCTACAGCAAAATAGTTGGCTCTTAATGCTTCCCAAGGGCAATTATAGATGGACAATGAATGCTGGCTTTGCAGTGATGCCTGCAGCCTAAAAACAATTGCAGCTCGATGACAGCTGTTGCACTGAGGAATCATGTAATGGATTAACATCAACTCAAAATTACAAATTAGAATCTGGTTTCATTGACAATGTAAATGTAAAAAAATTAAACAGCCTTAGCCAAGCCCACACGGTTGTTCCCCATGTCAAAAATGGAATAACATTCTGTAATGAAAACATCTCCCAGAACCCAGAGGCTTCCACCAGTAACGCCAAATCCGCTGGAGCAGCTTCGTTGGTTGTTAAAATTTTGCTGGAAGGAAAACAGGAACAGTTAACACTGGGTCATATCTTCATCACCTTTAGCAATTGTAGATTAATCCCTAAAAATACATTACGTTTCATCTTTTGAAACTTTACAGGTAGTCTCGCAATTAATTGTTGTGCAATAACATACCTGCAAAGCGTAGGCCTGTGGGGAAAGAGGATAATCAACTCCATTGATTGTGAAAACCACATTGGGCATGTTGTTCAGATTGTTACAGTTTATGGTGTACTGTAAGGAAATAGAGACAGTATTCAGTCATTTTGCCAGTGTAAGGATTTAGGATAACTCAGTTACAGTGCAACTAATTAACCATTACTGAAATTAATGTGAGATGAAATTGGAATACATAGGCAGGCTGAAAAGAGACTCATTGCCTGTGGGACAGGCTATATTCAAGGCCTTTTTATATATTTGTTCAAGCTATGGCAGCATTGCTGGAGTCCAGACTGTTGATGATGGGAGATTAACTTATAGTAATGATACTTTAGCATCAAGGATAGATGGTTAGACTTTCCCTTGCTGGAGATGGTCATTGCCTCGTACATATGTGGTGTGCATTTTGCTTACCACTTATCAGCCAAGCACGAAGCCAAAATCTTGCCACGGATAGCCACAGAGGAGCTGAGATAATTGGCCTCCAACAGTCATAACCATCTTCATTTGTGCTTGGTACAACTTCATCTTGTTTAGTAACATCACACTATAATCATAGAACCCCTACAGTGCAGAGAGAGGCCATTTGGCTCATTAAGTCTACATTGGCCTTCCAAAGAGCATCCCACACCCATCCACCTCCAACTTTTCCCCTATCACACTGCATCTACCATGGCTAACCCACCAACCTGCACATCCCTGGATACAATGGGACATTTTGGCAGGGCCAATCCACCTAACCTGCACATCTTTGGACCATGGGAGGAAACTGGTGCACCCAGAGGAAACCCAAGCAGACACAGGGAGGATGTGCAAACTCCACACAGACAGTCACCCAAGGCTGGGATCAAACCTGGGTCTCTGTCACTGTGAGGCAACAGTGCCAACTACTGTGCCACTGTGCTGCCCACTAAATTATTTCTAAATGTTGATCTAAATTTCAGAGTGAGGTGTTGCATTTTGGAAGATGTAACAAGGCAAGGGATTACCCAATGAATGACAGATCACTCAGAAACACAGATAAACAGAGGGATCTTGGGGATATTGATGCACAGATCCCTAAAGGTGGCAGGGTAGGTTAATAAGTAGTTAAGAAGGTATACGGGACACTCGCCTTTATCAGTTGTGGCATAGATTATAATAGCAGAGGGGTTATGTTGGAACTATACAGGACCTTAGTTAGGTCACAACTGGAGTATTGTGTGCAGTTCTAGTCACCACATCATTGGAAGGATGTGATTTTGCTGGAAGGAGTACTATGGAGATTTGCCAGAATGTTGCCTGGTTGGAGCAGTTTAACTATGAAAAGAGGTTGGATAAACTTGGATTGTCTTCTTCAGAGCAGAGAAGGCAGAGAGGGGACCTGATTGAGGTGTGTATTATGAGGGATATGGACCAGATGAATTTGAAACAGCTGTCCCCTCTAGTTGATGGGTCAATAACAAGGGCCATAACTTTTAGTTGAAAGTCAGGAGGTTTAGAGGGGATTTGAGGATTTTTTTTTAAGATCAGAGCAATATAAGAACAGGAGTTAGCCATTCAATCCCTCAAGCCTATTCCACCATTAAATGATATCAAGGCTGATTTGTGACCTAATTCTATATGCATGCCTTTGGCCCATATCTCTTAATAACTTTGCTTAACAAACATTTATTTATCTCAGATTTAAAATTAACAACTGATTCGGCATCCACTGCCATTTATGAAAGAGATTTCCAAACACCTGCTGCCATTTCTTCAGCCTGAGAGTGGTTAATCTTATGGCCGCAGACGGCTGGTGGCCAAGTCATTGAGTGTATTTAAGACAGAGACAGACAGATTCCTGATTAGTAAGAGGATCAATGGTTATGGGGAGAAAGGCAGGAGAATGGGGTTGAGAAACGTATCAGCCATGTTCAAATGGCGGAGCAGACTTGATGGGCCGAATGGCCTAATTATGCTCCTATATCTTATGGTCTTTGTGTGCAGAATTGCTTTCTCATATCTCTCCAGAACATTCTAATACTACTTCTCAGACTGTGCCTCTAGTTCGAGAATCCCCAACCAGTGGAAATAATTTATCTACTCTGTCTTTTTCTGTTAATATCTTGAAGACTTTGATCAGATCATCCCTTAATGTTCCAAATTCTAGAGAAAACAGAACTAATTTGTATATTCTCTCCTCATAACTTAACTCCTGAAGTTCAAATGTCATTCTTGTAAACCATCGATACACTCCTTCCAAGGCCAATACGTCCTTCATAAGGTGTGGTGCCCAGAGGGTGATGGGAATCTGGAATGCACTGCCTGGGAGAGTAACTGAGGCCAGAAACTTCACAACCTTTAAAAAGTGCTTGGATAAGCATTCAAAATGTCATAACATTCAAGGCTATTGGTCGAGTACTAGAAAGTGGGATGAGTGTAGATTCAGAGTAGTAGTTTTGATTTATGTTTGTAGTGCCTCATATATATGGAATTTACTTTAACATGCGCAGCTGCTGAAAAATTGAGGCTGAGGGCATATATAAGAATTTGTAATGTTGAAACGAATACCATAAATCATGGCATATAAGTTGATTCATTGCATAAGATGATGCATTTTTTAACCTCCAAAATCATGCTTGTTGACATATTCAGAATGTAATTTGTCCCCCTGTTCAGCCACAACATACTATACTTACATTTATTGTCCATCATAATTATTTCACCCCAAAAATACATGTTTTACTTATCTGTACATTATAAGCCAGAGCAAAGACTCAAGCAGCCAATGTGGGTTGTGCTGCAAAGATGCACAGGAGTTTGAGACACACCTACTCTTTACAATTGGAAACTAATGACATGTTTAATAATATCTACCTACAGCCACACTAGAGCACATCTTTATACTCAGCATTTAAGTCAACCACTATTTTTAGGATGAATTTTTAAGGCCCTAAAGGCTGACTTGTATGCCAAGATCTATGGTTTATCTATTATCACTTTACAATAGGTAAAATGATCCACTGGAGGCTTCATTGTGAATAAATAACTAAGGCACACGCAGACACTCCTACAATGCATTCTATAGTGTTTACCTGGCCATAGTAAGTTGGAGTTGCCCCAATGTACTGCTGAATGGTGTAGATGGGATTGCTGGGACCAACAAGTAGAGAAGTGCCAGTATCAACAATGGCAGGACAACCTCCACTGCAGGCCACAACCTCACCATTGATTGTCACCCTGAGGGAGAGGAATGAATCAAGAGTTAGTCAAAGATCTAAAATAGCTACACAATTTGAATAAGTCTTACAAAGTTGAATTTTTAGGTTACCTGAGAAATAATGCATCCAGGAAATGTCAATGAGATCAGACAAAATAGCCTAAGTATTTATTTCTTCTTTTCTTTGAATTCAAATGTTTCAACTTATTTTATTAAACCGTTGTTTAATATTCAGTAGAGAAGTAGGAAGTATCAAGTTTCACATCCCACTGGCATGAACAGCAGTGGATCTAAAGATGCCAGGAATTGGTTCTCCAGCCCCAACTTGGGGATAGGCTGATGGGGCAATTATTCATGGACAGAGCAATCATATAGTTGAAAGTGATTTGTAATGACACCAACAGTTCCACAATGTAGAGGCATGGTTTTGGATGTGAAATTGGGTAAGTTCTCCCAATCAAATCAATGAGTCAACAGAACAGCCCCAGTGTATTGAGTTCTAAGCTGCTTGTGTCCTTGTGTGAACAGGAGTTAAACATCAAATAAAATATATTTTCCAATATTCATTGAAGGTAAATAGTGACTGAAAAATGGAAAGGCTGCAAATAAGATTTCTGCTATAATAAAAATGACACAAATGTTTCTTTGCTCCAATTTTAATAAAAAGCTGTTTCATTTGGATTTTGTCTCAAAATGAACTGATCTTTTTCCAGGTTGATTTATTGAAAGTCACTTTCAGAAGTATTCCTGATCTAATGATGAATCTAATGATGACCATAAACGCCGATAATTGGAAAAACCCATCTGGTTCACTAATGTCCTTTAGGGAAGGAAATTGCCATCCTTACCTGGTCTGGCCTACATGTGACTCCAGACCCACAGCAATGTGGTTGACTCTGAACTGCCCTCTGGGCAACTAGGGATGGGTAATAAATGTTGCCTGGTCAGTGATGCCCTCATCCTATGAATGAAAAAAATGATGGGAATCACTTACTTGTCGATGAGGATTTGCCAGTAGGCATCATACATGATGGGAACCCAGTTAATTTGACCAGTGTAGTGACTTGAATCCACTCCGCCAAATACAACTTCACTTCCAGACTCACCACCCTCTCTGTAAGAGAACAAAGGATATAAGGAAAGGTCAGAAGAAAAGAAACAATACCGTTAACACTGTCATAAATCTGCTTTTGAGGCTTAACATTTGACTGCCTATTCAATATTGTAACTAAATCTTTACGCCTCCAAATCATCTACAAAAAATCATTGATTGCAACATTGCTAGAAATACTCCAGGAAACTCAAAACATCCAATAAGAAGCTATCTGTTCACATCAATTAATTCTGCACTTTAAATGAATTACGTGGGATACAATCAGGGCTCTGTTAGATTCTATTGTCTTCAATTCTGAATTGGGCAGCTTGCATCATGGGTGGCATGGTGACTCTGTGGTTAGCACTGCTGCCTCACAGAGCCACGGACCTGGGTTCAATCCCATGCCCACAGCACTGGAAAGTCATCACCCAACACCCGCACCACTCCTAGAATCTGCCATGCCAATTCTCTTCTCCAAGATTCGGCCACCACGGAATACCATCACCTGCAAGTTTCCTCCAAACCATGCACCATCCTGACATGGAAATATATCACTATTCCTTCACTGTCACTCATTAATATCCTGGAACCCACTCCTAACAGCACCTACTCCACATGGCCATCCGTGGTTTAAAAAGGCAGCTCAACACCAACTTCACAATTTCGGTCGAAACACTGGCCAAGCCAGTCATGTCCACAACCCATGAATTACAAAAATAAACAGCTTGTATCCTGCACTCAAGTTCTGCTTTAGGCTTGAACCCATCATTTTGTGGCACAGGCAAGATTAGCACCAATTGAAGCAAGCTGACATTTTTTTTAGGTGAAAGCAGAAACATGAACTGGGAGAAATAAGGTGCAAAAACAAATGCATAACAGATGTTTACCTGGTCAGGTAGACAGAAAAGAGAGGCTCATCCACTAGTTGCTGAGAGATCATGTTCGCAAATACGGTTGTAGCTCCTGATGCTGCAAGAGCTGGGTAGCCCAAACCCAAAATTCCATCAAATTTAGCATAGGTAGAGAAACTGCCAGGTTCAGTCATACTTAACCCAAATTCTTGACTGCGGATAGCAATGTTTGAGACCTAGAAAAATCAGATCGAGTCACAAGTCAATGAGTTATTAGTGTTATTTTATAGCATTAACTTAAAATTCAAGAGACCCTCTGCTACATTTTCATTACTCATCTCTTCCAACAGTCTGACTTGTTGTGGATATTTAATAGAAGTGAATGTTCCTTGCCAAAAAGCCCCTTCCATCCCCTTTCAGGAATACCCCACTGTATTATGTTCCACTCAAATATATAGCTGGGCTATCCTTGCCCAGGATCAAGGGTCAAAAAGGGCTACCTCCTAATAGCTGCTAGTTGATCAGATTCTAGCACTTCTATTGAAGATCAGTGCCAGTGGGGAGGTGGAGCCTGCTGCCAGCCAGTACAACACCTGCCAATGACCAGGATTGTTGCTGGATCCCAGGCCACAGGCAAGTGGTGGTGGGTGGGATGGTGGGGAATGTGGTGGAGGTCACAGTAGTTTGGGAGCAAGGGCAGAGGGCTGGTTATTAGTGGACCCCCAACCTCTCCTGATGCCCAGTCCCTCAGCCAGCACCAATCACACATCTCCCGCTGCTCCAGAACCACTAAATAATTCCAACAGGGCTTGATATTGTGCTCCCTTCTACTGCATTAATTACCCACTCAAGGGCCTTAATTGGTGGCATAATGTCAAGGCCATCCATGTGGCGATGCATATCAGTGGGGTGGAAGCAGGACAGAGGTAATGTTCCCAATCGCCATTCTCACATCTGCTTTAATGCCCGACTACAGATGAGTACATGAAAGTGTACACAATATGTATGACTCATAAGGTCCTCCTATCTTTGACTTGAAACTATAACTTTGGAAAGCAATTATCACCATTATGTAGTTTGAATGATCTGGTAATGGTTACAACTTAGTCTGACTGTGTCATATCCCAGTATTCCAGTCATACTGCCTGTACCATACTGAATGGATACATCCTGGTTTTTGGAATAATATGTTGAGGACTTGCTTGGGTTGAATCTGTGATGTGTCACTGCAAAGCAGCATCCATTATATTAAAATATTTTGAAGGTTTGAACATTAAGCCCTGCCTTGGATCACGTACTTGTGGCCAAACCTCTTCATTGTTAAGATCTGAAAGTTAATTTTTGTACCCAAGGAGGGGTGGACAGGTGTGTGCATAAGTATGTATGCATTATTATTAAGCATTAATAGCATCGTTGTTTTGTGGATTTCATTCACTTTCGCTGTTTCAAAGTCTGTAATCTCCACTACCTTTGCCTGTAAGCATCCTACACAGGAGTAAAGGCTGTGCATGTTGTAACATTTAACTGTAGAGAATTATTTCCCACCAGTTAAAAATGGAAATATTTAGAGTCTAGGCAGGATTAAATCTCTGCTTTTTACACATTCTAATTAGAATATTCTAGACTTAAAAACTACATTTTAACTACATTGGATATATACTCATGTCATGTTAATCAAAATGATTTGACGCTCCCACCTTCAGGGTAATTCACTCCAGAATCAGGTTAGACACAAGCTGCAGATTTGTACTAAAAGTTTAATATCAGTAAAAAATAGAAATTGTTTGACACTGCTGTTAAATTTGCAATTGTAATCCATCCTACAATTCTTCCATCTCCAGACAGAGACAAAGAATAACAGTTAGAATCACCATGCTCTGTAAATTTCTCACAAACTCAGAAACAGCCAAATGACACTTTAGGGTTTCAACCAGTTTTATATGGATTATATGGATGTGTATTAGTTCAGAAATATTACTCTTTCCAATATGAGTTGAACAGCTGCCTGTAACAATCAGGAAAATCAAGGAGAGAAGCATATTTAACAACAGGGTAACATTTACTCACCACATGGTTGTTGGGAACAATAAATTGATGGTACCAGAGATTGGATGAGCCAGTGTCAAAGACAACCGTGAAGCTCTGTGGTGGATTCCCAATGCTGATTACTCCATAGTATGACAACTGTCAGAAATAGCAAGAAGACCACAATATATATACCAGAAATATATCAGAGTAACATGGTTTATTACTCTTATTGTTGTAAATACTGCATCTTATAATTTTTCTGCATTTTTGATTGTGGACTAAAATGGGAAAAGGATGTTTTAAAAGCCAAGGATTGTGGACGGGGTTGTTACACTTTTTTAAAAAGCAAGTTAATGAAACTCCTTGTAAGCTGTGTTGACACTGCTGCTTTGCTCAAGTAGGTGAAGCTTGTGGTAGATGGCCTGGCAGCAGCGAGGGTGTAACAGAGTGAGAATCAGCCAGCAACAAGTAGCTGATTGGTTTGTGAGGTTGTGACCAGTTGCCGACAACAACCAAGTGAGTGGCCCCTAGCCAGCTAAACAGCTTGTGGGTGTGAACGATACCAGCAGAAGCCTTTTTTACAGCTGCAAGAGACAGATAGTATGTCTTTCTTTCCAATATAATACAGAAAGCCTGAAGAAAGCCAGTTTATTTTCCATCACCAGTGGCTGTAAGGTATGGCTGTGACCAGTAACTAAGGCACTTTGCAGCTAATGTACCAACCATCTGTGTCACCCATAACAAAGAGAAAAGAACCTGGAGATGTGAGATTAAAGAACAACAAGTGTGGCAAGAAAAAGAATCATCTCAGCAAACAATGTTATCTGGGGCCATTGAACTGCTTTCCCAGATATTGCTTCTCTGAGTATAGACAGAATTTTATAAGGGGAATAGAAGGGTTACATGTCGACAGTTCATAGTTATTTACCTGCAGCTAGACTCTATTTGTTCATAATAAATAGAAGTTCTTGTATCGAAAGTTGGTCCTTGTCTTCTGTTAACCTGGTTCTATCAGAAAGGTAAACTGCGGAATTTTTGGATCTTGATAAAATCTTTAACTTTTGTGATGACTTTGAGAATAGCAGGGCTTGATTTGCAGCACACTACCCCAGCGAGACTTGACGTTATTCACTACACCCCTCAGGAAATATAAATCTCCCTCTCACTCATTTTTAAATCACATGATGCAAGAGGGGAAGTCTACAAACATAAGTGAGATATTGAACAGAACTTAATTGAGCCCACAAGGGCAGATGGGACAGTTTGGGGTGGAGTGGAGTGGGGTGGAGCAGGATGGGATGGGGTGGGGTGGGGTTGGGGAGGGTGGGGTGGGGTGGGATTGGGGAGGGTGGGGAGGGTGGGGTGGCGTGGGGTTGGGCAGGGTGGAATGGCAGAGATACTGCCATTCTGGTGCTTGACTCCATGTGAGGCAGCATTAAAGTCAAGGATTATTCATGTGTAAATGAAGGGTGACTTGGTATGAGGATAGTGGTCTCTGTGGAGTTATCGCACAATCAAAACTACTAAAATAAATGAAGTGGTTATTGCCACAGCCATGATAGGAGTACACAGTAATTAAGCCCCACTATTTCATAAGTTGTAATTAATGTATAATTGACCAATTGAATCATGATGAGGGCTGTTATGATTTGGTGACTGTAACCCTATTCCTGAGTCAAGAGGCCTGAGTTCAAGTCCTACCTGCTCCAGAGGTGTGTAATAACATCACTGAACAGGATGATCGGAAAATATGTTGAATCACCATGATGGACCTTTGTGGTAGATTTCCTATCTCTGAACCAGGAGGCCCAGGTTCAAGTTCCACCCGCACCAGTGGTGTATAATAACACCTCTGAACAGGTTGATTAGAAAATATCTTGAATCACCATGACGGATAACTTCCCCAACTTCAACTGCTAGGTAGGATAAAAGAAACTCACATGAAGTTTCATCAAAAGCAAATATAGTATTTACTATAAACAAACTCATCCGTTAGCAAATGATAAAATTGATTTTAACCACTAATATGCAAACATAAACTATATCCCCTTTAAAACCAAACACAAACACACTCATTCATACATAGGACAGAGGAGACAGACACCTCTGCAGAAATATCATGGGTGAAAAACTTAGGCAAAAAACAATGAGTTCTGTTGGTCAAGAGTTCAAACCACAAGGAAAGAGGTGACTTTCTCATAGATTTTTGGCAATGATACCATGTTGATAATGACTGAGTGATAGAAGGTCCTCATATCAGTAGCTGGTCAGTTGGACCTAGCTCTTTGCTCGACTTAAAAGTTCTTCCTTTCAGAATCTCTGAATTTTTTTTTTGCTTTTACTCCTAGAGGGAGAGAAAAAATAATTGTGTCTTTGCAGGCAGGCTTTCTGTAGGTTTGAGTTCAACAGCCCCTTCTCAGGCTTATAGCAATCTACAACATAAAAATGCAAAAGCTATTGTTAGGCAACTTTTCAATGCAGAAGCACCAGCTTATCTCACAAAAGTATCAACATTATATTATGTGACCAGTAAGTGAACAGCACATACTTTTGACCAGCAAGTTTCAAAAACAAAAACATGCCTAGTATTTTCTGTGTAGCAATGCAGTACTTAAACTTTCGTTTTACCCAGTTTATATTCAAACAGTATATGATGCATTTTTTTTTCCATTATTCATCTGATTTCTGTTCTTGGAGCTTTTTACTGTGCAAATTGCTGTTCCTTAGGCCTACAACACAATTGTGTCTATACTCAAAAAGTAACTGATTTCAATCATAATGATTCCAACATATTCCTGCTTGTGTGACGGAGAAAGAAAAAGTGAAAATTTCCACTCCTAATTTGTATTCAAGGTCTCTATCATAGGTCATAGTTATGTTCACTGGGTAAGGTCAATGTGAGGCTCAGCTTTGAACAGCCACTGCTTTCAAGGTAAAAGCTCAAGTCAAGAATGGGCACTTTACTTTCTTTATTCATTCATGGGATGAGGGCATCACTGGCTAGGCAGTATTTATTTCCCATCCTTAATTGCCTAGAGGGCAGTTAAGAGTCGACCACATTGTTGTGGATCTGGAGTCACGTGTAGGCCAGACCAGGTAAGGATGGCAGTTTCCTTCCCTAAAGGACATCAGTGAATCAGATGGTTTTTCCAACAGTCAACAGTGGATTCACAGTCATCATTAGACTCTTAATTTCAGATATTGATTGAATTCAAATTCCACCATCTGCCACGGTGGGATTCAAACCCGGGTCCCCGGAACATTATCTGGGTCTCTGGATTAACAGTCTTGAATTAACTTGGATGAATTCAGCAGGAGAAACCTACAGTCCTATCTCTAGCAATGTTTCTCTCTCAACAGATGCTGCCAGGCTTGCTGAGTTTTTCCAGCACTTGTTGTTTTAATTCCAGTTGGTCATGTCTAGTACCCACATAAATGTTAGCAGAATATGGGTCCTCATTTGTGAGGCTGACACAAACAAAGCAGGACATTTTGTCTGAGCTCTGTGCTATGCATTATAGAATTAGACTGGCTTTGGGGAGTAAGAAGGTGAGTTAATCCATCACGGCAATAGCTGTCATAACATTTTCTGTCACCTAAAATTACCTCATGTCATATATATTCACCTTTTTTTTTCCAGTTCACTTTTTTTTCAGTTTGTGATCTTCCATTCTTACTTACTCACTAACCCGTGGAAGCAATCATTTGTTATGCAACTTCTCAAGTCCATTTCAAAATGTTGAATTTTTTTACCTTTCCTTTGTTATTTGTATCTGCAGGATTTTCAGATGGTGGAGTTTCCAGCCCCACCACAGAGAATGAGAGAGTGGGAACAAAACATCCACACCAATCACGGTAGCCCCTCCCTGGTAACACACCTGGGAGCCTCCAGTGGCCAAAGGTACAAGCCTCTGCTGCTCACTCAGCAATTGGTCGATTGGTCGGCAGATTCCCAGCAGTGCCACCAGGAGCAGTGACTGCTGCGCGAACTACAAGTATGCCCACCAGCCTGAGTCCTAGGACTAGACCAAGTTAGTCCTGGGATCTCTGAGCGAATACAGAATGGGATGCTCCTTAAAATTGGGTCAGGGGTGGGCCGGTATGCGATGGGAAAGTCGTCAGGGGATTTAAAAAGCTGAGCAACCAACCATGCACTACATCCAGCCCTGCAAACTTGCTGGCAGGAGCCTGCAAAATGCTGCAAAATATCTTTTCATCACCGATGTTATTTTACTGGTTTGAAATTATATCTTAGCAATGTCTTCAAATACTTCTCCATAATGAAATTCTCAAAACTTTATTTCAACTATTGTCTAACTAATATTCTAAATTGTCATTTCCTTGACTTTGCATTCAATATCTCCATATTTATAACACTCATAACCACATCTCCCCCCATTACAGCATTTCAACTTGTGAAACAAAAACAGAAATTGCTGGGAAAACTCAGAATGGTCTGCGCAAGGATCACCTGAAACATTAACTCTGCTTTCCCTATAGTGATACTGCTGGACATGCTGAGTTTTCCCAGGATTTTCTGATCTTTATTTCTGATTTCCAGCATCCAAAGTTCTTTGATTCTTTTGATTTCCACTTGTGAGCTTGGTTTTAAAAATCTGGCTATCTGAAAACCTTCACTTTCTCTACTCCACTGAGAATTCACAATTAAGATTATAACTCTTGTCTCTTTTTTTTCTCAAATTGTAATATTTCGCATTTATCGACATACCCCTTGTTTGTCAATGATGTGATCTCTAACCCACAATGATCATTAAGATATTTGGTTCTCAAGACTCCTGTCTCTTATGGTTTACCTGGCCCCTTAGTTTAGCATCATCAGCAAATTTTGATCACCTTCCTACACTAATTCAATCAAAGTCCACCACATTAATTTATTTAAATAATTCAGTTAAGCCAATCAAGGTTTTTGGAAATCGCAGGCACAGTGGTAATATTCCTACCTCTGGGCCAGAAGGTAGATCCCACCCTGGAGATGTGTCATTACATGTACAAAGAGGTGGTTTCATTATCTGGGCTCTTGTGATGTTGTGGTAATATTCCTACCTGTGGGTCAGTAGGTCCAGTTTCAACCTTACCTGTCCCAGGTATGTGTCACAATAATTTGATTAAAAATATCTTAAAGCTAAACAATTAATTACTTTAAACTGTGATTAATAGTTTCAAGGATATTCAGCCCACTGAGAATGCTTGATCAAAAACATATTTACCAAGTGCAGAGGTTCAACTAATGAATGCTTTGTCAGTCCTCAAATAATAATCATTAATAAATACACCTTATTGACTCTCTATTTGATAAGCTGCATGAACATGAGGCACGACCCTTCTTATTAGCAAAGTTTTTTAATGCTTTAATGTTTGTGATACCAGTGAATTAAGACAATAATGGAAACAAATCTCATTCTAGCAATAATGATATTAACACAGTTATTTTTCTTATTTCTAGATAATTTTCAATCATCAAATTATAGAAGTTTACATGAAAGGTTAGTTATATAGTACTTTCAATGTTCTTAGTACATCACAATATGTTTCACAGCCATTCATGTCCTTTTGAAACGTATTGACTGTTGACATATAGCCACAGGCAAGGTCCCAGAGACTGGGGAATAGACAATGTTGTTCCATTGTTTAAGAGGGCTAACAGGGATAATCCAGGAAATTATAAGCAAGTGAGCCTTACATCAGTGACAAGGAAATTATTGAGGAAGGTTCTTAGAGACAGTATTTACATTTTGGAGAATAATGGACTAATTAGGGATAGTCAGCATGGCTTTAAGCCGGGAAGGTCTTGTCTCACAAATTTTACAGAGTTTTTTTGAGGATGTAATGAAGATGATTGATGAGGGTAGAGTAGTGGGTGTTGTCTACATGGGCTTTAGTAAAGCATTTGACTAGGACCCATGGTGGGTCCAGAAGAACAAGTTGCATGGGTTCCATGGTGAGTTGGCAAGTTGGATACAAAATTAGCTTGGTCCTGGAAGTCAGAGGGTAGTTGTGGAGGGGCGTTTTTCTGACTGAAATTCTGTGACCAATGATGTTCTGCAAGGATCAGTGCTGGGAGCTTTGTTGTTTGTATCATATAAAAATGATTTAGATGAAAATGTAACTAGTCTGATTAGTAAGCTTGCAAACAACATGAAAGTTGGTGGATTGTGTACAATGAAGAAGGTTATCAAAGGATACAACAGGATATAGATCAACTGGAAATGTGGGTGGAAAATAGCAGATGGAATTTAATCTGGACAAGCATGAGGTAATGTATTTTGAGAGGCAAACACAAGAGGAAAGTATACGAGCAATAATATACAGAGGGTTCTTGAGGTGCAAGTCCATAGCTCCCTGAAGGTGGCAACTCAAGTGGATAAGGTGGTAATGAAGACATATGACATGCTCAACTTCATCAGTTAGGGCATTGAAATTAAAACTTGTCAAGTCATGTTGCAGTTGTATAAACATAAGAACTAGGAGCAGGAGTAGGCCATCTGGCCCTTCGAGCCTGCTCCGCCATTCAATAAGATCATGGCTGATCTTTTCGTGGACTCAAATCCACTTACCCGCATTCTGACCATAGCCCTTAATTCCTTTATTGTTCAAAAAATATCTACCTTTTTTTTAAAAACGTTTACTGAAGTAGCGTCAACTACTTCACTGGGCAAGGAATTCCATAGATTAACAACCCTCTGGGTGAAGAAATTCCTTCTCAATTCAGTCCTAAATCTGCTCCCTCTAATCTTGAGGCTATGCCCTCTTGTCCTAGCTTCACCTGCCAGTGGAAACATCCTCTCTACTTCTATCTTATCTATTCCCTTCATAATTTTATATGTTTCTATAAGATCCCCCCTCAATCTTCTGAATTCCAATGAATGTAATCCCAATCTACTCAGTCTCTCCTCATAAGCCAACCCCCTCAACTCCGGAATCAACCTAGTGAACCTCCTTTGCACCCCCTCCAGTGCCAATACATCCTTTCTCAAGTAAGGAGGCCAAACCTGCACACAGTACTCCAAGTGTGGCCTCACCAGCACCTTGTACAGCTGCAACATAACCTCTCTGCTTTTTATTTCAATCCCTTTAGCAATGAAGGACAAAATTCCATTTGTCTTCCTAATTACTTGTTGTACCTGCAGACCTACCTTTTGTGATTCATGCACAAGGACACCCAGGTCCCTCTGCATAGCAGCATGCTGCAACTTTTTACCATTCAAGTAATAATCCTTTTTACTATTACTCCTACCAAAATCAACTAAGATTTTAGTTAGCCCACATTTGGAGTATTGTGCATTCTTCTGGTCGCCACACTGTAGGAAGGATGTAGAAGCTTTGGAGAGGGTAGAAAAGAGGTTTACCAGAATGTTACCTGGACTGGAATTTTTATTTGTAAGAAGAGGTTGAACAAACATGGATTGTTTTTGCTACAGCACCAGAGGCTGAACAGCGACCTGAAAGAAGGATATAAACGTATGAGAGGCATAAGTCCCACACCCAAGTCCCATGAGTGAATACAAAAATGTTCAGTGTTTCCCTCATGAAGTTTCATTTTTCTTTCCAAAACAGAGAGCTGAGATTTTACTTTCACAAAATCAGAAGAGTGTTGGCTCTAGAGTTTTGGCTAAGCCCGTGGGCTGTGATCAGTGTGAGGTCACTCCATGCTGGATGATGTGACAACATTGGTGCTTTCCATGAGACTGAGACTGTGGAACATGCGTTCACCACTCTTTGTCTTATCATGTACATTGTCAGATTCCGCTTTACAAAGTGCAACTTACTTTAAAAAAAGTTGTTGCTAGGCCAGTTTCTTGTTAGCCAAATGCCTCCTGGTGCTAGATTGTTTCACAAAAGTATCAAATGGAGCTTCAACCATGAATGCCATGCTGCACACAACAGAGACAGGGAGGGGAATATCAGGCAGTGACATCAGACACCCTCAGTAGACTAGAGTGAAACATTGAGGAATCCAGTTAAATTAAGTCATTGCCATGGCTGCAGCAAGCGAGTTCTTAGCTACCTTCATGGAAAAGATGGTGGCCGCCTATGGAGATCCAAGTCTCGTAGAACACACATTGCTGCTGGATATGCTCTCGGGCCTTTATTCCATTGTTTTAGCCTTGGGAACACTGCATGCTTTTATCAACATTCTCACTTTGTCCGTTCACCAGTAAAAATCCAGGTCCCTATGCCCCTCCTGGATCTTTACCTCTCATCATTCAGACCAGCTGCACCATTACAATCCCTGATCAACCCATCCACCAAGATTGTACGCTCCCTGATCCTGACCAACTAGCAACACCATTATCAGATCCAACTCTCCACATTGACTTTGACCAGACCTCCTACACAAAATGCACCAGTCACATCCCTGCACCAGAACCCCCTACAGCATAGAGCATGCTCTGGACACACTGTGACACCTTCTATCCATTCTGGAAAGAAACTGCTGTGAGGTTCCTGGATAGACAGTGCCCCACCCCTGGACAGAGTGCTGCATTTGCCTCATGAAGGCTCAACGTTGTCAGTTGCCTGATGTGGGGAGACCCTCAGATTAGTCTCCCCACTCAGTTATCTCTCTCTAACGAAAGGGTGCACCTTTACATTTATATGGGTCATTCTACCTCTAGGTCAAAAGGCACAAGTTCTAGACCCTCCTCTAAAGGTGTATCATACCATGTCAGAACAAGTTAATATAAAAATATAGATTAAAATTTATTTGCACAATGTAAGAGACTAGTTAGTGAATTGTTTTAGGTGGCCAGTGGAGTTTACTGTCCAGCAGAAACACACTGAGAATGAAAAGAAATGAAAACATTCATTGGCATAGTTATTTCCATTACAATGCCATCTAACATGTCGTTGGTTAGGCCATTCACTGGAATGGACAGTTTCATCAAACTCTTGAGATGGGCTAGGTCTCCCAGTTATCTTTAAGTATCTTCTAAAGTTGCTGCCCATCCAGTTAAAATATCGGATTTGGTTACATACTTCCAGCAACCTCTAGGTTTCTGCTGTGACCTCAGCTTGTGTCTTAAAGGTCACCCGGTAAAAGCAAAATACATAAGTATCCCCTAAGTTTGAAATCATGACAATGGGGCATTAAGGACCACTCACGCTGACAAAGAGTCACCAGACTCGAAATATCAACTCTGTTGTCTTCCCACAGATGTTGTCAGACCTGCTGAGTTTTTCCTGCATTCTCTGGTTTTAAATAGAACCCCTTGCAGGTGGATGTGAGTGTTTTTGTGGCACAATTTCAAAGAATATTTATCCCTCAACCAACTTTACAAAAATATAAATTATCTGGTTATTATCACATTTCTGTTTTGGGAGCTTACTAAGTGCAGATGGTTGCTGCATTTCTTACATCACAACAGGGACTACACTTTAAAAGGTACTTAATTGACTCAAAACCAGATTTTGAGCTAAGAGGTGCTATTTAAATACAGATTTTCCTCTATTGCTTTAGTTTATTCATTCACGGGATGAGGGCATCGCTGGCTAGGCCAGCATTTATTGCTCATCCCTAGAGTCAATTACATTGCTGTGGGTCTAGAGTGACATGTAGGCCAGACCAGGTAAGGATGGCAGTTTTCTTTCTCTATTGGACGTTAGTGAACAAGATGGGCTTTTCCTGACAATCGACAATGATTTCATGATCATCATTAGACTCTTAATTCCAGATTCCTTTTTGCTAATGAATTCAAATTCTACCATCTGCCGTGGTAGGATTTGAACCCAGGCACTCAGAACATTAGCTGGGTTTCTGGATTAACAGTCTAGCAATAATACCACTAGACCATTGCGTCCCATTTATTAAGCATACATACCTACATATTAAATAATATGCTGCCACCTGTACCCTTTACTTTTGTAACAAGCTCTAGTTTTCTATAATTAAAATACTTCACAAGTGCTAGATGAGTGAATTTGACCAACCTACAAGTTCAAACCATTACAACTAAATATTATCTTTTTTTGCAAATATACATGCGGCTGTCTTATCAGACCTAAACTCTTACTCAATAAGCTTGACATTCAAGATGTTTGATTATCAAAATATCAGCTGATAATTATTATGTAACATGTAAACTCAATGTGTTCTTTCACAAAGACTTATTCGTGATGATAATAAAATGTGATATAGCAGTTATGATTATTTGCCTGTTTGAACAATGGAATGGGTTGATACAGAACAGTATAAAAACATCAAGAGCATTCAAAAATATCGCTGAAGTCCTGAAAAGTACCAGACAGGATGAAGTGGCTGGTCATTGTACTCGCTTGTGTTCAGCTCTCTGAGTGTTTATTCAGGTGAGTAATCATGTAGGCAGTTCTGATGGACAGTCACACTTGCAACATTAACTTTGTTTCTCTCTTCACAGATGCTGTCAGATCTGTTAAATATTGCCAGTATTTTTTTTTTCATTTGATAGGATACTGATAGGATATTATTTTTTCTGTACCTATGCATTTGAATTTTCATTTATACGCATTGTCTCTTTGTCCTGCGTTTTCTGCCAAATAGGTTCAGGAGATGATAGCTTTTGGTTCTCTTTTCTCCGAAATATTTCCAGACAAAATAGTCCCCCCATATTGTAAATGTTCAACATACCTTTAACAACATACTTTTCCTGTATTACTTGTTCACCTGCTTCTGACAATCTCCTTCCATTGCAGAGAGAAATATTGAGTCGGCACTAAATCATCAAAAACATCCTCAGCCTTGAATCCTAGACTTGCAATTGAGTAACTAACACAGCATGATCGTGCTAATGTTGCACTTGCTTTGTGCACCTCCCATACAGCTGTAACCTTGTATGCCTCACTCTGTCTAAGTACCCTATGCTCCGTATGTCCTTATTTGCTATGATCTGCCTGTGCTGCTCGCAAAACAAAGCTTTTCACTGTACTTAGGTACATGTGACTACAATAAATCAAATCAAATCAAATGTCTTTTTTTCTTGTTTGGTGCAAACGTTCTATGCTGTACATGGGAGGAGATTCTGAAAGAATTTTTAAGATGTACATTTGTTATTGCATCATCTGAAATAGTCCATGCTTTCCCAGTTTTCATGATTTGTAACCAAAGTATGAAATAACTTGGACATTTAACAAAGTAAATGAACAAAATGTTGTTCTGGCAGTATGTTCTTTTGATACTTTCCCTTTAGCTTCAGCATCAAAGCTGGGATTCTTGGTCATTTTCCTCAGGGTTATTTGTAGGATCTTACATGCAAAATGACTGTTGTACTTGCCTACCTAACAAACAATAATGGTGCTTTACAAACCCACACAATCTTTGTGAACTGCTCTAAATATTCAATTAAGAACCTCATTTTTAAATTTATTTTTGCTTCCTGGTATCTTTTGGAGTTTAGAAGAGTCGGAGTTGACTTAATTGAAACACATAAGATCCTGAGGGGACTTGACCAAGTGAATATTGAAAGATACTTTCCTGTTGTGGGAGAAACTAGAACCCATTTAAAAGAGATGAGGAAACATTTTTTTTCTTTTAGTGGTTTGAGAGTCTATGGAATTTCTCAAAAGTTAAAAGGAGAAGTAGATGGATTCTTGATTATCACGGGGATCAAAAATTATCAGGGTATGCAGGAATGTGGAGTTGAGGTTAAAACCAGATCAGCCATGATCTTATTGAATGCAGAGTGGCCTGCTCTTGTTACTTGTTTCTATGCTTGTGCGGTGGAAGCTGGTTAAACCGGGCACACTTAAAATGTAATGTACTCACTTTGTACCCACCTGGATCTGACTGACTTGAATACCTTCCCTGACCAGTAAGGTCCATTTTAAGTACACATATTGTGCTCCAGTGATACCAAGCTACTGATTTTAACCTAAAGTCTGAATGAGAGAGGTGGGTGACTCCCCTGTCAAACTGTTGCCATGAGTTGGGTCAAGAGCATCAGAGACCCAGGAAGGTCAGTTCTTGCCTTTTTTAATTGGTAAGTGTCCACGTAGCCGAGCAGCAACTTTGTTCTTCCAAGCCTCTTCAAGAAACGTTAACTCACCCTTGCCCTTGTCTTTTCCGAACTCCTTCCCAAAGATTGTAACAAACTCCCCTGCCTTGCCCATCACTTCAACATCTCACTGCTTAGCTAACTGCCTGGACAATGGCAACAGCCTCCTGATTTTCTCATTTACATAACTCCTTTCTGCCCATGCAAACATTCCTGCAACATTTGGACAACAGCCCTGAAATCTGAATTTGGAAGTGAGACCCAGGAGTTAAAATTTCTCCAAGCATTGATGTGTGAATCTGTCTATCTCACCAGATTCCCACAGTCCAACGTACTTTCCCAACATGGAGGCTGTAGCGTTTGTAACAAAGTTGGCCAGGTGGATCTTATTGAGTATGTGTTCCCTGATTGG
This sequence comes from Rhincodon typus, assembly GCF_021869965.1. Lineage (NCBI taxonomy): Eukaryota > Metazoa > Chordata > Chondrichthyes > Orectolobiformes > Rhincodontidae > Rhincodon > Rhincodon typus. The sequence continues at coordinate 12,195,359 of NC_063356.1, forward strand.
AGCTGTTAACCTGGGCCAATCAGGGAGTCCTGGCTGACAGATACAAACAGAAATGTCGGGGATTCACCTCACTCTAGGGACTAGCTCTGAGCTAGCTGGTCATGCCAGCATTGTGCATGCTTAAATAAAGGGTGACTTGGTGATAGAATACCAATCTCCATGGAGTTATTTCAGAGGCCAAGCTCTTTTTTGATCTTTTATGCCCACTTTAAATAAATATGCAGTTTGTGTGCTGTGAATTATTAGGAGAGGTTGGATTGGCTGGGAGAGTCGAAGGCTAAGGGGTGATGTTATAGAGGTTTATGAAATCATGATGGGCATAGATAAGGTAAATAGCCAAGGTCTTTTTCTCAGGGTAGGGGATACCAAGACTAGAAAGCATAGTTTTAAGGTGAGAGGGAAGATTTAAAAGGTACCTAAGTGGCAACTTTGTTCACACAGAGGGTGGCACGTGTATGGAACAAGCAGTCAGAGGAAGTGGCAGTGGTGGGTAAAATTACAACATTTAAAAGTTTATATTTGGACAGGTACATGGATAGAAAAGGATTAGAGGGATATAGGCCAAATGAAGGTAATTGGGCTAGTCCAGTTTGGGAAACCTGGCTGGGATGGATGAGTTGGATCGAAAGGTTTGTTTCTGTACTGTATGACTTCATGACTCTATGACACTGGTATTTTTAACCATTGTTATTACACCCTGTAGATTAATTGAAAGAGCTAGACATTTTGCTCTCGCTGTCGATTCAAGACCAACAGTTTGTCCTGTTTCTCTTCACAGGGTTCAGTTGACGAAGGGTAAATCTGCCCGGCAGGCTCTAAGAGAACGTGGGCTTCTTGGTGAATTACTGAAGAATCACCCATACAATCCATACACCAAATATGCAGGCTACTTCAATGGGCAGACCATGTCTGCAGAGCCACTCATAAACTACTTGGATGTAAGTAGTCCTTGCCAAGGGAAAAGCAACAACTCCAGGAGGACATTTAGGGGCAACTTCACAGTCCTGGTGGGAGTCAAAATCAAGGGAAGGCTAGAGCGGCAGTGCTAGCAAGTAGTAGCTGTCCATCTCGAATTTGGCAGTGGACCTCACTTGTTCCGGGATGCACAGATTTTTATTTTTGGTACAACTAAGGCAATTTACCATTGGTGACAACATACAAAAAATAGATGAGTCCAGCCCCAACAACACTCAAGAGGCTTGACGCCATCCAGGACAAAGCAGCCCGCTTGATAGGCGCCACATCTATAAGCATCCACTCCCTCCATAGATGACTCTTAGTAGCAGCAGTGTATAGCATCTGTAAGATGCACTGCAGAAACTTATCAAAGATCCTCAGACAGCACCCTCCAAACCCACGACCACTTCCATCTAGAAGGACAAGAGCGGCAGATGCATAGGAACATCACCATCTGCAAGTTCCACTCCAAGCCACTCACCATCCTGACCTCAAAACATGTCGCTGTTCCTTCACTGTCACTGGGTCAAAATCCTGGAATTCCCTCCCTAAGGTGGACTGTAACGGTTCAAGGACAACTAGGGACGAGCAATAAATGCTGTCCAACCAGTGACACTCAGTCCCACAAATGGACACAAAAAAGAATAGGAGCGGGCCATTCAGCCCTTCCAGCCTACTTTCCATTTACTTTGATCATGGCTGGTCACCCAACTCAGTGCCCTGTTCCTGCTTTCTCCCTATATTGTACTCACTGTAACAAGGTCAGCCTGCTGGACCTCATAGAAAATGACAATAAATTGATAAATAATTTGGATAGGGGGAGAAACGGCAAAGATTAAATTGGAGGGTGGGCGTTGTTATAACAATGGAAAATGATCTTTGAGGAGCGGTGGTGTTGTGAGACGGTGCAGATGTCGGTCAAAGCATGTCAAAGAGTTAGAGGAAAATAACTGAAAGAAGAGACTTTAGAGCAGATTCTAACCCCCAGCAGAAAGCTTGTGGAGACCATTTTTCAGATCTCCCTGCGCTAGGACTTTTGGATTGAGACCCAGGCAGATTTGAACTGTTGAATCTCATCTGGATGCTGCCACCTAGCTGCTCAGCTGGGTGGTGTATGGAATAAGTACAAGGGCGAAGGGAGAGTGTAAGGGTGAAGATTTGGAAGCCCGATGCTCTCCGGCCAGCATTAGGGACCTGCCTATTGCCAGCATCCAGAGATCCAGAGATCTGGTTAAGTTCTGGAGGGAATTAGTTTGGCAAAACACTCACAGCCTGCAGCAACTGAGGTTCAAACTTTCCAGGGGATGGATCTAAAGGATACTGTGCCTCCTCCCTGCCCAACTCGTGTGAGTTTTGTTTTGAATTTAACTTCTGTAGTCATGTTACCGACCAGTAAATGTACCCGTCTGGAAAGTGACAGATCGTCCACTGAAGAGAACGCAACTTACATTTCTTAATGAGGTTCCCTTGAATACCAGCAGAAGCTTCATGTGCCATGAGAACCAGTAACAGATTAATGGGAATAGACAGAAATTAATCCACTGGATTTTCACTGCCCCATCAGTTAGAGGGAACAACACCCATGTAAGACTTTTAGTTCTTGAGTGTTGTTTGTTATGAATTTTCTCGAAGAGTGGAGTTTGTGATCTGGAAAATCCTACCAATTATGGTTGCTCAGATATGGAGGAGTAGAATAATTAAATGATTTGGAAATGAGGATCAGGAAAACAATAAGCTGGAGCAACGTGGCTGTGATAAGGACAGAGGTGCCCAGCAGTCAGGAAATTGGGATGACAGTTCAACTACAAAGTTCAGAACTAACTGAAAGTTGTGAAGATTGGAGAAATAGCTATTTAAGAAATTGAGGTGATGAAGACATGGGTTAAGGATATTAAGGATTTAGCACCTATCGCAGAGTGAAATAAGTAACATGAGCTATTTTGAGCTTTCTTATGACATTTTTGTCTTATTTGGGATAAGGAAATCAGGTTAATGTTGAGCATAACTGCACATTGTACGCAGCTGGTAGAGGCTGGCTGGACACTGAGCCAACTGACAGATTGCAATAAGTTTGCCATCACAACTTAAGGAAAGTGGCTTTGGTTCTGCCAAATCCAAGGTTAAACCATGAGCCAACAATCACAAGGCAGCAACAGTGGAAAGATAGCAGTGGTGCCAGAGGGATAGCTGACATTGGTGGCCAACTATAAACTTACCCTCTGCTTGGAATAGTACCCACAGGACAAAAACATCCTCTATTCTCAATTGTACAAGTCCTTCTGTTCCTGTGATAGGATGCACTGGTTTGCCAGATACCACACATGCAGAAAACTTGGGCAGATTCCTACAGAAGCACGTGGAGTTCCTCAAACCTTAGTTGCTTCTTGAACTGCACCTTGACAGAGATTGATACGTTCCTTATTAGTAAGGAGATCAAATGTAACAGGGAGAAGGCAGGACAATGGGGTTGAGAAACATATCAACCATGACCAAATGTTGGAAGAGACTCAATGGGCCAAATGGCTAATTCTGGTCATGTATCTTATAGAACATTCTATACACCTCAATACAACAAGAAGACAATCTCCTCAGTGTGTCTATAAATAATGAAACAGAGTTTCACAACCTTTAATCAATTCTAACTTATCTTGTTTCATCTTCTAAAATATTCCTACAGATGTCTTATTATGGAACAATTAGCATCGGAACACCACCACAGAGCTTCACAGTCATCTTTGACACTGGTTCATCAAATCTTTGGGTCCCTTCGGTTTACTGTTCCAGCCTATCATGCAGTAAGCATTCTTAAACCATCTTCCTAACTTTTCATTAGCATATTCACCCATTATGAGAGATCTGGGCATTTTCTGGGGAAGTGAACAATGGATTGATCACAAATTAAAGGACATACAAACTTGCCAAAAGTAGTTTAAGAGGTTCAAGGTTAGGAAATAATTGGTAGATCCAGAACATTGATTCAATAGGCAGAACCTCCTTGAAACATTAGTGGTCAAGTCAATCAGGCAGCTGTGAGGCCAGCAGCCAGACTTCCTCTGGAATTAAAACCCCTGGGGTGAAGGTCCTGCCTAGAGAGAGCTCCCAACCAATCAGAGGCCGGCAACACTTGCACTTAGCAGTGGAGGTCACTGCCGACCTCATTCCAAGATCAGCCCAGCTCATTCCCTACCTCCTTGACTTGTCCGTCTTTTCTCCCACCTACCCGCTCCTCCCACCTCACTGACCAACCCCCAACCCCCACATCCTACCTACACTCACCTTTACTGGCTTCATCCTCGCCGCCTTGACCTGTCCATCCTTTCTCCCACCTACCTGCCCCTCCCACCTCACTGAGCAACCCTCACCCCCACCTACCAGCCTCATCCTCGCCTCCTTGACCTGTCCGTCTTCTCTCCACCTATCTGCTCCTTTATCCACCTTCCGTCATCGTCTCCCCCTCTCTCTATTTATTTCAGAGCCCACTTCCCCTCCTCCATTTCTGAAGAAGGGTCCAGACCCAAAAAGTCAGCTTTTCTGCTTCTTTGATGCTGCCTGGCCTGCTGTGTTCATCCAGCTGCGCACCTTGTTATCTCAGATTCCAACACCAGCAGTTCCTAATATCTCTAATGTGACACAAAAATGTGTTTTGAATCAATTGGCTCTCACTCAGCAAATTAAGTTTAAACCCAGTTGCACTTAACTGGTGGCATTTGTGCCTCTGAGAGAGAAGGTTGTGAGTTCGGGTTTCACTTCAAAGACTTAAGAAGGAAATATCTGGCTGGCATTCTAGTGCAAAATTGAGGGAATGCTGCCATGTTACCACCACTGTTTTCTGAATGAGACATTGAACTGAGACATTGTTTGGCCTCAGGCAAGCATAAAAAATATCCCTTAGCACTATTTCCATGAGGATCAAGGGAGTTCACTCCAGCGCACTGGTTGATATCGAACCTGTAATAAAAGATGACAAACAGATCATCTGGTCATTATCACATTGTTGTTAGTGGCTGCTTGCTGTGCACAAATTGGTTGCTACATTTCTGATATTACAACAGTGTGACTACAACTTTAAATGATTTCATTGGCTGTAAAGCATGTTGGCATGCCCTGTGGTTGTGAAAGGCAACATGTGCGTGCAAGTTTTGTGTTTACAATGATAATAAAAGTTCGCCCACATAAAAGCAACTTGGATTGCCTGACCTATTTCCAAGTAATTGTTAACTTGTGGGACATGGAATGATACTGGTAAAGAATGGCATTATCCGGCTAGCTCATACACAAAGCCATATGATGATTCTGACAAGAATGGTGTGCTGGAGGTCGGTTTGCTTGGATGGTTAGTTTGTGATGTAGAGAGAGGCCAACGGTGTGCGTTCAATACCCATACTAGCCAAAGTTATCATGATGGTTTCTCCTGCTCTCCCCTTGCCATACAGGTGAACCACCACCAGTTACCTCTCTTTCTCTCTAATGAGAGAGCAGCCCTATGATGTGGTAAGACCATGGTGATAAGATTAGATAAGAGGCCCTACAAGACCTTTTGAGCTCATGTTAATATTGCTGGTTGTAAATGAGTCCATTTGCTCATATCAACAGGGTGGTGATGGCTCAGTGCATTAATGCGAGACTATTAATCCAGAGACCCAGATAATGTTCTAGGGACCTGAGGTCAAATCCCACCATGACAGCTGATGGAATTTGAATTCAATGAAAATCCAGAATTAAGACTCTAATGATAGCTATAAAACAACTGTCTGGTCCATGAATGCTCCTTCAGGAAAGAAACTGCAGTCTGTACCTGGTCTGGCCTACATGTGACTCTAAACTTACAGCAATGTTTTTAACATTTAGCTGCCCATTAGGGATCGGAAATAAATGCTGACCCAGTCAATGATGCCCATTTCTGTGAATGAATGTATAACATCCCTCATTTAATGAGTGTGTAATTCAACAGAAACAAATGGTGCTAATAACAGTTATACAGCAATATTTATGATGACCTATGCTTGACTCAGTTATGAAATTAAATGGCTAACTGATTAAATTGTTTACCTTTACAGCAGACCACAAGAAATTTTCACCAAGCAAGTCCTCAACATTCCAGGCAACAAACCAACCACTCTCTATTCGGTATGGTACAGGCAGTATGACTGGGATCCTGGGCTATGACACAGTCACCGTACGTATAATGTAACTTTTACTGATAATGTCATGATCAAACAATGTCAAAATTTTTAAACTGTTCATACAAATGTAACTTCCCTGAATATTAATATCTTGTAATATTTGATGCAAATCGACAAATTGACAACTAACTGATTGGACCGGACAAATAAATACTATTGCTTACCAAAGCAGGTCTGAGTAAATTCTTTGAAGTAACCCATCTCCTGACTCTTTGCTACACAGCCAATGATGCGCCAGGTTTCTGAGAGGTTTGAGTTGTTCAGAATTTTCAACTCATACATCAACAGTGAAAACTGACTTTTATCACTGTGTAAAAGTGTCAACTGGAGGAACAACAATCAATTTAACATAATACAAACAAAATATTGCATAATCTGGAGATCTGGAATTAAAGCAAAAAGTGCTTTAGAAACGCTTCTATGGAGAGAGAAAACAGAGTTAACCTTTCAATTACAATATTACTTGATTAGAAAAGATTCACCTTGGTCTTGAAACCATAATTCTGTTTCTCTCCCCACTGACCATGTCAGGCCTGCTGAGTTTCTCCAGGACTTTGTGGTTTATTTGTGGTTATTAGGAATTCCATTATGTTAGATTTTCCTATTACTTTAGTATTCGTTCATTTAAATTCATGGTCTGGATAACAATATGATTTATTGATGACTCTCAGCATAATAATTCTTCAGAATAAATTGTGCCTTTCTCTTCCTTCTAGGTAGCAAACATTGCTGTCAAAAGGCAGGAATTTGGGCTAAGTAAAACTGAACCTGGGATCACATTCTATTTTGCTCCATTTGATGGGATCCTGGGTCTGGCCTATCCAAACATTGCATCATCCCACGTCACACCTGTGTTTGATAACATGGTGTCTGAGAACCTGGTCAAACAGGACCTGTTTGCTTTCTACCTCACTAGGTATGTTTTGTCACCCTAACTTTCATCTCAGGAGCACCCTGTGTAACATGGGGGATTAACTTAATGTCACCACGTAACCTTTTCTTTTTAAAAAACAATTAACACAACGTGCATCTTTGTGTTTCTAGCAACTGAAACGAATGGTTTCCATACTCAGGTGGCCTCTATCTTCAAGCAAAGTTCTAAACACATTCTCGTGAACTAAATTAAACTCTTTTAGATTTTGTTGAATTGCATTACAGATCCAGTATAGAAAACTGGATCATTGTAATTTCTTTCAGGCATTTTGAAAAGGAGTAAGTTGAATTTCAACCAGCATTTCTTGAATTGAGCGAAATGTTGTCTGATTTTCAATGGCTAATGATAACACGTTATGCAAGCCCTCCCACCCAAGAGAACATATCACCAGTCTGGCATTTCTGAAGCTCTGTGCATGCTCTTCAATATCAGACAGGCCGCTGCTGAAATTAACATTCAGATTCGATTGTTTTTACAGACAGGAAGGACAGTCTGGAAGTGAAGTTGTTTTTGGTGGAGTTGATCCAAACCACTACACAGGCCAAATTAACTGGGTGCCCGTCACTCGAGAAGGTTACTGGCAAATCCAACTGGACAGGTTAGTGAACAATCTATTTTATAATTGACATGCGTGCTGTAACAATCACATTGCAAGGCATACCTTTGTAGTGGAAATATTAGATACAATGGAGTAGCAGCTCAGGTCCAGGTAGTGAGGTACTGAACTACGCAGAGAACTAGCCAACTAATGGGTACCCTCCCGGTTATAATTGAACCATTGTTTAAATCCAGGCTGGGGAAGCAAAAATTCAATTCATTTGAGGATAAACTTATTGCAGACTGTATTGCACACCAAGAGGATTTACTCAGAATACTTGGACAATAATGTGCCAAGTATCCAATCTGCATGATCTGCGTCCATTAAAATGAAATGATTAAAATGAGTGAATAGCCAATGTTTATGGGGTGAGTAAAGGTGTGGTGGTTTTGTTGCATCTGCTCTGCTGGAATTAAAAATGCTGCAATGGGCCTACTTCAGGCTTCAATATCCCCTGCTCACAATATGCCTGGAAGAGGGCAGCTCACCACCACCTTCTCAAGGATAGCTCAGGATGGACAATAAATGCTGGACCAGACAACGGGTCCCACCTCCCATGAGTCCCAAGACTGGTATGTGTAAACATGACCTCACTGAACCATAATATCATGGATTAAAGCAGGTATCTGGACCTGTACCAAACAGAATGCCAAAGTGTTTACTACATGGATGCCATAAAAATAATGGAGCATCAAATTTTTGATGCTATAGCCCCAGATGGAGTTCGTCTGATGTCACAGTAGGATTCCTTCTGTGCCACCGCCTAACCACTGTTTGAAACTCCCAGAACACTTCCTGACCCCTTACCTTCTGACTGTTCCTCGGGAGGCAACCAGACCTAAATTCATGGTTCAAGTTTGATGAGATGTCAATGGGCCGCCAGCACCAAATTGGATTAATGAAGTCTTATTGCAGGCTAGATTCAAGCTCCCAGTTTGGAACACATGCTGCATCCAAATCCCAGCGATGGTACCCAAGAGCAGGTACAGCAAGTGTGTAACCCATCTTGAAATTCCAATATCCACACATTGTGGACCTAAATACATGCCACTGGTATACATTACTCCAGTCACTGCAAGCCAATTAGATATAGACCCTGCTGCTAAGGTGTCTACATTGTCACGAACTGTCTTGAAAACAAAACAATTTCCAGTGAGAAAATGAAAACTGGAACTTTGATGGCCTGCTTATACATTCATGAGGATAAATTGTCAGGGCAATATGCTGGAAAAAATACCAGCCTGGTACTACAGGCAGCTGGGTGGTCCGTGTTGCTACCTTATAATCCAGATGACAATTGTTTACATTTACCTGCCCAAGGCTGTAAATAATGAGTTAGTTAATAGTGAGGGGATGGTGTTGTAGCTGGCAGAGGGTCGGTTATATAAAAGTGGGAAGAATTCTGTAGGTGCCTTTCCAGGCATTGACCTACCCTCCCACAAACTGGCAGTGCAAGTTTACACATTGTGAGAGGTGTCAGGTGACCAGCCCACCCTTGCATCGGTTGAGACTTTTATTAAGGGCCTCTTCCCTGCACCCCCACACAAACTTTCCCAAAGTGGGTGAAGGCCTGAGGCAGGTTCAAAATCCCACCCCCTTGCTCTGCTGGCAGCAAAGGGGCGTGTTCCTCTTTATCAGGCTGCATGGGCCCATTGGACTTACCTCCATGTTTCATCCCCCCCCGGCCTGTGTACATTGGTCCCCACTCCCATCAATCCCATCAGTCTACAAGCACCAAAACCCTCCACCACTCTTCAACTAACAATGCCGTTGTCTCCAGTGCTGATCTCCACCGGGGACTAGATGCAGATGAAGCAGTGGCTACTGCCCTCAGTGGCACTACAGAGGTTAGAGAATGATGGCCATTTGATGAGTTAGGGCAGAAATCTCATCCTGAGTTAAATAAAATCCCACCAAGCTGATTCTATCCTCAATGGTGTAGGAATCCTGGAACACAAAATACTACCAACGTCTCAGGAAACCACCCCTGTTATTAGATTTAATTTTAGATTTACCTCCTTAGATCACCTCTGCTCATATTGTGTTAATGTGTTAGTTTGAGCATTGACAACACAGCAACATTCATTTACATAGCACCTGTAACGTTGTAAGACATTTCTAAGTGCATCACAGGAGCTTTACCGTATTAAATTTGATGTCAAGCCAAATTAGAGAAGATTGCACACTGAGAGGAGATTGAGTGGACTGGACTTATACTTTCTAGATTTTGAAGACTGAGAGGTGATCTCATTGAAACATAAAATTTTGAGGGAGTTTGGCAGAGTAGGTGCTGAGAGAACATTTTTACTGGCTACGAAGGATGCAACCAGAGATCAAACTCTTGTGGGCAACCATTTCAGAATAGTGAGGTGATTTGTTTTTACTTGAGCTGACTCAATGAGCTGAGAGCTTTTTTCTGTACTGTAGACCTCTATGACTCCATTTTTGACTGGAAGAGATTTTTTCTCACTCAAAAGATAAGAATCTTTATCATTCTTTACCCAATAACTTATTTTATGTTCAGTTGAGTGAGCTTATTCAAGACAGAATTTGATAGATTTTTGGGTTTCAGGAGAATTTAGGGTATGGGATAAAAGGAGAGGTGAAGTTGAGGTCAACGATTTAAATTCTTGAATGGTTGAACAGATTTGAGGGCTCTGATTTTTAAATTCTCATTCTTATAAGGAGTTGGGACAGATGACCGAATGCTTGGTCAGAAGGACAGATTTTAAGGAATGTGTTAGACGTGGAGGGAATGTATTTAATTAACGATAACCATCTTTTCTTCTTTCAGCGTGACAATCAATGGTCAGGTTGTGGCCTGCAGTGAAGGCTGTCAGGCCATTGTTGATACTGGCACTTCCCTGCTTACTGGTCCCAGTGGATCCATTAGCGTTATCCAACAAGACATCGGTGCAGTTAAAGGATACTTTGGCCAGGTAACCATCTGTGAAAGCTTCACAGATTTCATTTTATAATCAGTCAGAGGATATTTTCTAATCAATCTGATCAGAGGTGTTATTACACATCTCTGAAGCAGATGGGACTGAACCCAGGTTCAGAGGTGAAGTCACCACGACTCCTAACACCTCAGTCAACTTGCAGGAGCATCTTGGCACATGTGCTGCAATGTAGTTCACGACACCCTTTAAAACGTGACCAACTGCATATGCAATAACAACATCGTTAGTTCTGTTAGTTATTTCTTGCAATGCTTCTTGGAGAGTGCTCTGCTCATCCTTATTTTTAATTATTTCACCTATTGTACAGTATTCCATCAACTGCAATAATCTGGCCAACATGCCGAATGTAGTCTTCACAATCAATGGAATTGATTATCCCCTTACTCCATCTGAATACACAATCCAGGTATGCTTTTGTTTGAATTTGATAATTCTCTTAACGGACTCTTAATAGTTGGGTTATGTTCTCAGACTTTAGTATCCAGCAAAGTTGCTTGTCTGTTCATTTTCAGAGAAACTATGTAGAAAATGAATGAACATGTAACAGTTTTGAACATAATTGAAGATAAATTTCCTTATCAATTAATAACAGAAGGGAAGGGTTTTTACATTAGTAATTCTTTAGATATGGGTGTTATTGTCAAGACCAGTATTTATCTCTCATATTCAATTGCCCTAGAGAAGGTGCTGGTGAGCTACTTTCTTGAAGTGCTGCAGTACCTGAGGTGCAGGTACTTCCACAGTGCTGTTAGAAAAGGAGTTCCATGATTTTTGCTCAACAACAATGAAGGGATGATGTTATTTATCTCAGATCAGGATATTCTGTGACATAGAGGAGGGCTTGGGAATAATGCTGTACCCACACACACACCTAATATTCCTATCCTTCTAGGTGGTGAAGGCATCATATTTGAAGTGTGTTGTTGGAAAAGACTTGCCAAGTTGGGACAGTGAATTTTGTAGATGGTGCACAGTGCAGTGACAGTGCATCAGTGGTGAAAGGAATGGATGTTTAAAGTGGGCTGCTTTATCCCAGTTGGTGTTGAGTATCTTGAATATTGACACAATACATGCTTAAGTATGTGGTGTAAAATAATGCCTGTGGCACAGCACTGGACAGTTTGAAAAACTGATGGACCAAACTATTCACACTTTTTGTTCACTCCATTAAGTAGAAACCCCAGATAAGTTTATTTAAATACATTATTCCTGCGTGAAATACAACCTTTCTCAATAATCCAGTTTTTAATAATCAGTGATTAAACATAATTAATCCTTTATTCGGTTTCACCGAAACTTTTTTACTAGCCCTTGTCTGTGAGAGAAGAATTCGCCAATTTTCTTTTTTCGAAAGTAACCTCTTTTCTCATTTCATTGCAAAATTTCTTAACAAACACAATATGCACAAACGTGAGGGCTCAACTAAGATCTCGAATGATAAATTTTCGTTCTTCCCTTAACCTGGAAATTAGCCACTGATAATTGTCTGGCGATGTGACTTTACTGCTGACAAAACAAAGTCGAGAATACGACATATCATTTTCAGTTTGTTAATCAAAAGTTGTTTGATTTAACACAGAGGAATCACAAAAGGAAAGATATTTTCATTTTTTTGTTATTTTACTCACAGAAGGATTAGTTATGGCAGAGAAATCATTCTGGGGATTAACTCTCACAATTTGCATTTCTTTCAGGAGCGGTATGGCTGCATGAGTGGATTTGACTCTATGAACATTCCAAGCTCCTCTGGAGAACTTTGGATTCTGGGCGATGTCTTCATTGGGCCATATTATTCCATCTTTGACAGAGGAAACAATCGTGTGGGTTTTGCCAAATCTGTATAATTTAATCATCCAGGATTACATTTAAAGCCTGTTCCAATCCCCTTCGAGCCCTTTCCTCATTCTTTAGCCATGATTGAAGCAATGAAACCACATAATCACAAGAATTCAAGTAAAAGCCTAGGGATTCTCTGGTCCAAGATTACGCAAACTCATCTGATTATGTATGAGATGCAGAAAGGCACATTTCTAAAATACCAGTCAATAAGTTGCAACCTCTTCATCAAATTTGAATACAACCTTCAAATACTGAACTCTAAATCCTACAAAATGCCTCAACAAATTATGGTTTGATTGGATCATCTGCATAGTCAACCTTGGATGATAAATTGCATCGTAGACATACTCAGATTTTTATTCTCCTCTCTGACACTTACAATCCTAAATGAAGAGTTGCCTGCTCTAAGAATTAATTGCTCTGGACATTAGACAGTATGAACAAAGATCCATTCCAGAGCCAAAAGTCATCTATATTCCAGATGTTTGCTTTTGAAGAGAATTTAGACTTGTGGGTGGGAAGCATGTTCACAATGTTAGTCAAGCACATTGATCCCTTTGGACGAAGCTGTGTCAACCATTCCTGAACAGTAGGTGAATGATTTTTACATGATTTCATGCTTACGCAGCTTGGGTGGTAGATTGGTGTTTGGTATTACCCATCGTTATCAAACCTGCCTGCCTTTTATGAATCGTGAGTAGGAAACTCATTTTGTTGATTTATTCCCAAACTGTGAGTGTGATAATGATCTCCAATGTGATTTTTAATAAGATCATGCAGAGAGATTTCATCTTGAGGTGCACACTAGATATTTCATACCTCTTTATTAGCAAATACAATGACAATAAACTTAGACATATTACAAACATTTTCTGTTGTTCCTGTTTTTTGTTCTCTCCAATGATGTGCTGTGGTGCACTTCTGCTAAAAACACACTAGGCTTCATCTGAATAATCTGAAAGAGCAGGTTTCTCTCCCCCAACCATACCACAGCACACAATGTTCACAATATCAATGTAACCTGTAACTAATTGCTAACATGCAACAAAATATATCTACTTAACTGTAAAACTCTCCTAGTTAGGCCAGGAAATGGCTTTCCTCTATCACACTAGATCAACTGAAATAACTCCACGAAGCCCGGTATCCCATCACCAAGTCACCTTTTATTTGCATGTGCATAATGCGTGACACTGACCCAGCTGACACAGAGCCAGCTCCCAGAGGGAGCAGCACCTCTGACACTCCTGTTTATATCTGTCAGCCAGGACTCCCTGGTTGGACCAGGTTAACAGCTCCAATCAGGGAACTCATGCTCTTTGAGACCCATCTGGCTGAACTCATTCGAATCACTACATCGCTCCCCCTCTAAGTCCTGGGATATAGGTCAGTTTTATTTCCTGTGGCTTCTACTGGGGCATTTTCACACGATACCCAGTTCCTCTGATTCTGCTCGGATACTGGCGGCACATACCAGACTGTAGCCCACCTCTAGCACCCAGAGCATCTTGACAGAAAATCACCTTCAGGTGGTAACAGCGTCACGGCTGCGACATCTTCCATGTCCATCTTGTGCTCAGAGGTTTCTTCGTAGCTAGGTGGATGGGGAGAACCCACCAGTTCTGACAGCTTTGCCAGATGTTCTGAGGGGCCAGGTATATTTTGCTCCTGCCCTCCTTGTGATGTTACAGCTTTCATATGGTCCACATACTTGTTCAGGACTGCCTCTCCCACCCAAACTTTGCATGTCACGGGACCTGACCTCGCATTGACAATGCCCCTCACCAATACAGGCCCATTCCCGTGGTTTCAACATCGAACTTTGTCCCCTGAAATAGACTGCCTCTCTCACTTAATGGAGTCTTGTGTCTGGTATTGGAATTCCTGATGCCATTTCACCTTCCCCCAACCCAACCCCCAGATGCAGGAAGATCAGGTTTAACGTGACGCACAGTCTTCTCTCCATTATCAACTCTGTTGCAGCTGTCCCTGTAGTTGTGTAAGGGGTGGTCCTATGATCAAACAACAAACAGGACAGATTGATATCGAGTGAAGCTGTAGGCTACATCTTTAAGCCTGCCTTTAACATTTGGATCGCTCTTTCTGCCAGACCATTGGACGATGGATGAGTATGGAGCTGTCCTTATATGCTGAATGCCATTCAACTTTAGGAAATACTCAAAATCCCTGCTGGTAAATGATGGCCCATTGTCTGTGACCAACACTTACAGGAGTCTGTCTATTGCAAAAGGTGCTCGCATCTTTTCAATCATCATCCGTATGTTTACATACGTCCAATCACTTTGAATGGGCATCCACAATGACTAAAAACATACAACCCATGAAAGGGCCAGCAAATTCAATGTGTAACTGAGTCCAAGGTTAACCAGACATTCCCACGAATGTGGAGGAGCTGCTGGCGGTAATTTTTGTCCTGGTTGGCACTTGGGGCACTGCTCCACCAATGTGGCTATGTTGGCATCCAGTGCTGGCCACCAGACATGACCTCTCACCAACATCTTCATTTTGAAAACTCCTCGATGACCCTGGTGCAGTTCAACCTGGCGGCAATCTTTGCTCAGGATAATCAGTCTTGCTCCACATAATTATATGTCACTACCTCTACTGTGACCAGGTCTCTCCGGGTTTCAGTTCTGGTTGTGATGGGCCTTTTGTTTCCCCCATCTATACCAGCTGTTTCATTTTGCCAGCACGGATCTTTTTGTATCCACTGTCTGATGCTGTCAGCGGTGACCAGAAATGTGTCCAGAAAGTTTAAAACCAGAACAGACTCTACCATTGCTGGCACCACCGGTAGCGCAAGGCATCTGCACTTGCTACTTGGCCTCCCAGACAGAGCTCCTACTTGTAATTGTATACACTCAGAATAAAAGCACCACTGAATTCAACCTGAAGCTATGGACGGCATAGCCTTGTCTTTTTTAAGAAGCCCTAGCAGAGGCTTGTGGTCCTGTACTATTACAAATTTACATCTGTAAAGGTATTGGTGGAACTTTCTCACACCAAAGATGACCACCAAACCTTCCTTCTCTTTCCAGGCGTACCTTCGTTTGGCAGAAGCCAAAATCCAAGAAACATACGCTATTGGGCGTTCCTCTCTGCTGGACCACCGGTGAGCCAGCAGGGAGGCATTGCACGTCAGCACTACAACTCGCTTGGGATCGTAGCGAACCAACACCTTAGACAATGACAGTAGCTTCTTCACTTCTCTAGCGGCTACATCTTGGCTATGTGACTACTTCTAAGGCTGACTGTTTTTCAATGGCAAATGTAAAGGTGCCAGGATGGAGGCCAGGTCTCGTCCGACTTTTCTGCAATAATTCACCAACCCAAGGAAAGACTTACATTCCAGTATAGGTGTGGGGCTTGAGGCACCTTTGATCACCCTCACTTTATCTTCCAACAGGTGTAATCCAGTCTTGTCAACTCTGTAGCCCATGTAGGTCACTTAATTTGCCTGAAACACACATATTTCCCTCCTAAGGTGTACCCCCACATTGCAGAAACGTTTAAACATGATGTCCAAGTTTTCTAAATGCTCTTTATTGGCCTTCCCAGTTATTAGCACGTCAGCCAGATAAGTGGCGATCTAGGGTTGACCTTGCAAAATATTCTCCATCGTTCACTGAAAAATGGCAAAAGCTGAGGATAACCCAGAAGGTAGTCTCGTACATTGCTACAAACCTTTATGGATATTAATTGTAGCATACTTTTGGAATCCTTATCTAATCGCAATTGCAAGTATGTTTGGCTTACATTCAGCTTCGTGAAGGACAGGCCCCCACCTCCACCAGATTTGTGTATATACCCTCTATGCGAGGGCTTGGGTATTAATCCAGCTGCAACAAGCAGTTCAGCACTTGTTTGAAATCTCCACAAAGACGAGCAGACCCATTGGACGTCACAATCGATACAACCGATGCTGCCCATTCTGCAATTAATACGGTTTGATAATTCCTTCGCTTTCCAGCCTCCTGATTTCTGCCTCTACTTTTTCCCATAAGGCAAATGGCACTGGGTGGGCCTTGCAAAATCATGGAATTGCTTCGTGGCCAACATTTAAAGTGACCTTGGCCCATTTGATCGTCCTTAGACCTCCCTAAAAATTGTTCAGATATTTAATTAGGACTTCACTCAGGCAGCCATTTTCTAATTGAAAAATGTTGAACCATTCAAGTTGAATCTTTTTCAATCAATTTCACCCTGACAAGCTTTGGCCCGAGCCATTCACTAGAATCAGTGGTAACTGAACCAGCTGCTTCTTGTAGAGACGAACTGAAGTTGAACCCTTAATCTGTAAAGGTTTCTCGGTGTAATTCTCAGCTTGGCCAAGGTATTACACAAACTTAAGGGTTGGAGTCTACAGTGAATCATGTTAAAGCCAGGTTCTGCAATCATGATAAAGCCATGCTGGTATCGACCTCCATTAGAACTGGGTGACTATCTAACCAGATGCTTATGTTGATTGGTTCTAACTTGGATGTTGCTAAGTAATTTAACTCAGATGTACATAGATTTTCCAGAGTGTGCACTTTCCCAGGTACCAGCCAATGAGTTCTATTACTCCATTCAGGCGTAGTGGGACACTTACTGTCACATGTCTGCATAACGGTAGCAACTACAATGCCCTGCCAGCCTGTAAACTCAACAAAATGTAAACAATTTGGCCGAGACTTGGCTTTGTTTTGGAGTTTTGCTGTGAGCTGACCTAGAGTCTTTTGTTCAGGATATGTCCTGATAGAGGCTATGCAATTGGCTTCACTCAAGTGGTGTTCCTGAAGTTCAGCTGGCCTAGTGAGAGTATCTACTTCCATTGGCATACTCCATAAGTCATAAGCTCCACTCGCCACATTTTCTAATGACAAAGCTAGTTGTATTCCCTGTTTCAAGTCCAGCTGGTCTTCAGCTATTCGGCACTTCTTCATTGTCACATCATTAATCCCACATTCCAAATGGTCTCTCTGCATTTTACTTAGGCTTAAACCAAAATCACATGCCTCTGCCAGTCATCTCAACCTTGTCAAAAATCCCAATAAGGATTCCCCTGGTTCTCAGACCACTGTGTAAAACTGACAGTGTCTCAAAAGTAGAAGAGGTTTGGGGTCACAATGTTCCTTAGCTAAGTCTGTCAACTCTTAAAAGGTTTTAGTGGCTGGTGCCTCAGGGAAAGATAGGCTCCTAATAACCAAAAAAGCTGCAGGTCCACTTGCTGTCAGGAGATCATCTGCCCTAATATAATTTGCCTGGCAAAAATAAACACATTCTTTCCCAGTCTTCAACTTCGAATGCGTCAAGCCTCCCAAATAGCAGCATGATGCCAGAAATGCTTAGCTCAATTCAAAGACGACTGCTGCAAAAGCGAATCTCTTCGAGGGCGTGTTTTTGTCTCGTCGCCGCCAAAATAACTCAATATAGGCCAATATCCCATCACCAAGTCACCTATTATTTACACGTACGTAGTGCACAGCACTGACGCAGCTAGCGCAGAACTAGCTCCTAGCGAGCAGAACCCCTGACATTCCTCTTTATATCTGTCAGCCAGGACTCCCTGATTGGACCAGGTTAACAGCCCCAATCAGGGAACTCATACTCAATGAGATCCATCTGGCTGATCTCATTACAATCACCACATCATCCAGGCCCCATAGTTACTTACACTTAAACAGGATGGTGGCAGCAACTGTCATCATGAGCGACAGCTTCTACAAAGCAGTGAGATGGTATTGCTGATCCAACAGGCCTCATTCAGTCTCCAGAAGCTGCCGCCAGGAAGTTTTAACCAAAAGACACTTGATGCCGACATATCTCACAAAAACATCAAATCCAGATTCTCTGGAAGTTATATAACCTTGTTTAACCAATAAAAGAACCCTACACATTCCACTTTAGACCTTTGACTTGAGAACAAAAAAGTCTGGTTCAAACTCTGCAAAACAGTAATATCCACACTACACTTTACTCCAGTTTATAGTCCAAATAAAACATTTGTAGTCTTTACAATTAAAATTTGCAAAATTCTTATCATGGCATCACCATCTTATTACATCAGGTGTTCCAGCTCCCAGTATAATATAATGGTGTGACTAAGAAGCTGCCACCAATCCTTCTCAATTATATTAGACTAAATTGCATGTACCAAGTAATGAGGATAGCCACAGGCAGTCTTCATCAGAAGGTGAACACTAAAGATTTCTGACATACTCCTTTTCAGCTTAGTTACATTTTATCTACATAGGTGATTGCCTTTTGTGAGACATCAGGCTTAACCTGGAAATAAACGTACATTAGTAAGTTACATGGACTTAGCACGAGAACAGCTCAAACTAAATGCACTAGACAGACAACACTCGAAGCACTTGTCATCTCCTCCCAAGAACAGTCTTTTATATCTTGACGGTTGGAGTTTATCTGTGATGTCAGTTAACCCTTTCAGGTATTAACTGCAATATGCAACAATAATGATTACAATTAGAATGGTATTCTGAAATGGGTTCACTGCAGGCTGGCAATTTTAGGGAGAACACTGCATGATCGAATAAGATGCATTAGCTTGATGCCAATGGATTCGCATTCAGCTTTATATGTGTCGAAGATTTCTTTCGGTACTCTATTCCTCGCCACTGTTGCTGTTTATCACCTCAATCACCACTTGCCATGCTCTATCTGGCACATCTTATAGCACATTCCTTCCATTATAAGGTATAATATCTGAAACAGAAACAGAAATTGCTGGTGAAACTCAGCAAGTCTGGCATTCTATTCTGCTCTGATGAAGAGCCAAAATGTAAACTCTGCTTTCTTCCTACAAATGCTGCCAGACCTGTTGAGTTTCACCAGCAATTTCTGTTTTTGTTTCAGATATTCAGTCTCCAAAGTTCTTTATTTTATTTAAGTCAATAATGTGGTTTCCATTTCCTGCAGAAGCCGCTGAATCACCTCACCACAACTGCAATATATCCTCCCGTTTGAAACCTTAATGACTTACTGAGGGTCTGTTTAATTCAGCCCTTACATTTGGATAAGCTGCCAGGTATAAACATTAGTAAAATAAACAAAAGATAACACTGTTTCTTAGTGTTCTTCTTATAATGATATGTTACATTTTACATTGAGTCTTGCCTGTTTACAGACATGAAGATATTACAAATTTAGAAGTTTTCTAAATTTAGAAGTGGATGCAAAGGTTTTAAGATGGATATCACATGACTTTGGCAAATTCAGCTCTAGACAGCCCTGAAACTCAAGTCAATTCTTAATTAAATACCGGCATTCATAGGTACATGGGAATTAACACATCTCTTTGCTTAAGCATGGATCATCTACAAAATAAATATAGCATTCCAATCGTCTCATCTTTCTGCTTCCTGTGGACAACAGAAACACAAAACCATTCAGTATTAGGTGAATATGAAAAAATAGCAATCAGATTTGTTGGATGTTTTTAGAAAAATAACAGCAAAAGCTGCTCTAACAGAGAAACATCATGACCAATACCTTCAGAAATATCATCTATAAATAATATTAAATCAGCTACTGGCAGTGAAAGTAAAACAGCTATACCTTGAAAGTGGGAGGATTCAGGCACTAACTTGTTCCTATTTCAAGTTCACCGGGGAGGTGATGTCCTGGCAATTCCATTGCATGAAATTTCACAACTTACTGAAACATTTCTGCTTTTGCACACACCTAAAGAATCAATGTATCTAAGGAGCTACAGGTCTGTTCAGAAAGAAATTGTAATAATTTCACGTTATAATAATGTTATCCTTCTGTTCACCTGTATTTAATATTTTTGTGTGTGCTAATACGCATGACATGCTGTACCAGCACCATGTGCTAGTCAGAGTAGAAATGACAGCATATATCGGATGAATACGTGGCTGAAAAGGTGGCATCAAGGGGAGGGTTTCAGATTCCTGAGGCATTGGGACCAGTTCTGGGGGAGGTGGGTCCAGTACAAATTGGACGGGTTACACCTGGGCAGGACTGGGAGCGATGTCCTAGAGGGAGTGTTTGCTGGAGCAGTTGGCCTTGCTGGATTGGGGAGAGTTACTTAAAGGGACGACTGTGGATAGACAATGCCAAACGTTCAAGGAACGCATGGAGGAACTGCAACAACTGTTTATTCCTGTCTGGCACAAAAGCAAAAATGAGTAAGAGGGCCAATCCATGGCTTACAAAGGAAATTGGAGATAGTATCCAGTCCAAGGAAGAAGCATACAGATTGGTCAAGAAAAATAATATGTCTGAGGATTTCTGAAGAAGGGTCTAGGCCCGAAACGTCAGCCTTCCTGCTCCTCTGATGCTGCTTGGCCTGTTGTGTTCATCAAGCTCTACACCTTGTTGTCTGAGGATTGAGACCAGTTTAGAATTCAGCAAAGAAGCAGCAGGGATTGATTTAAGAGGGGGAAAGTACAGTAAGCTTGCAGGGAACATAAAGGCTGACACTAAGAGTACTATAGGTACGTAAAGAGAAGGAGATTGGTGAATACAAGTGTAGATCCCCTACAGATAGAAATGGGAGAATGTATAATAGGGGACAAAGAAATGGTTGAACAACTGAATACATACTTTGGTTCAGTCTTCACAAAAGAGGGCACAAATTTATACCAGAAATGGTGGAGAATGCAAGATTTAGTGAGAGGGAAGAATTGATGGGGATCAGTATTAGTAGAGAAGTGGTGCTGCGATAATTGATGGGAATGAAGGTGGATAAATCCCCAGGGCCTGATAATCTACATCCCAGAGTACTTAAGGAAGTGACTCTAGAAATAGTGGATGCATTGGTGGCCATCTTCCAGGATTCTATAGACTCTGGAACAGCCCCTGCAGATTGGAGGGTGGCTAACATCACTCCAATACTCAACAAGGGAGGTAGAGAGAAAACAGGGATTTATAGACCAGTCAGCCAAACATCGGTAGTTGGGAAAGTTCTCAAATCCATTATCAAAGACTTTATAGTGGAGCATTTAGAAAGCAGTGACAGGATCAGAGTCAGTATGGATTTATGAAGGGGAAATCATGCTTGACACAATTATTGGGATTCTATGAAAATATAACTAGTAGAGTTGACAAGGGAAAGCCAGTCGATGTGATATATTTGGACTTTCAGAAAGCATTTGACAAAGTCCTGCATAAGAAATTATTGTGCAAGATTAAAGCGCATGGGATTGGGGAAGTGTATTGAGATGGTTGGCAGAGAGGAAACAAAGTGTAGGAATTAATGGGCACTTTTCAATTTGGCAAGCAGTAACTAGTGGGGTTCCACAGGGATCGGTGCTGGGACCCCAGCTATTCACAATATATATTAAGGATTTGGATGAGGGAACAAAATATAACATCTCAAAGTTTGCAGATGATACAAAGTTGGGTGAGAGGGTGAACTGTGACGAGGATGCAGAGATCCTTCAGCATGATCTGGACAGGTCGGGTGAGCGGGCAAATCAATGGCAGATGCAGTATAATTTGGATAAATGTGGGGTTATTCACCTTGGAAGCAAAAACAAGAACGCAGCTTACTACCTGAACGGCTATAAATTAGGAGAGGGGAGTATGCAGTGGGACCTAGGGATCCTTGTGCGCCAGTTGCTGAAGGTAAGGATGCAGGTGCAGCAGGCGGTAAAGACGACAGATGGTATGTTGGGCTTCATTGCGAGAGGTTTTGAGTACAGGAGCCAGGGCCATGTTGTTGCAGTTATACAGGGCCTTGGTGAGGCCACACCTAGAATATTGTGTGTAGTATTGGTCTCTTTTTCTGAGGAAGGATGCTCTTGCATTCAAGGGAGCGTATCTAAGGTTTACCAGGCTGATTCCGGGAATGGTGGGTCTGACTTATGAGGAGAGATTGACAAGTTAGTATTGTTTTTGCTGGAGTTCAGATGAATGAGGGGGGATCTCATAGAGACTTATAAAATTCTAACAGGACTAGACAGGGTAGATGCAGGAAGGATGTTCAAATGGTGGGTGTGACCAGAACCAGGGGTCATAATCTGAGGATTCGCTTAGACCATTCAATCAATCATAGAATCCCTACAGTGTGGAAACAGGCCCTTCGGCCCATCAAGACCGCACCGACCCTCAGACCATCCCACCCCGACCCATAACCCACCTAATCTACACATCCCTGAACACTATGGGCAACTTAGCATGGCCAATCCACCTAACCTGCACATCTTTGGACTGTGGAAGGAAACCGTTGCACCTGGAGGAAACCCACGCAGACACAGGGAGAACGTGCAAACTCCACACAGACAGTCACCCGAGGGTGGAATCGAACCCGGGTCCCTGGTGCTATGAGGAAGCAGTGCTAACCACTGAGCCACCATGCTGCCCACAGTGTAGATATTTTTTACCCAGAGTGGTGAGCCTGTGGAATTCATTTAATGCCAAAATGTTGAATGTGTTCAAGAGACAGCTTGCTATAGCACTTGGGGCGAATGGGATCAAAGATTATGGAGAGAAAGCAGGATTAGGCTATTGAGTTGGACAATGGGCCATGATTATGATGAATGGCGGAGCAGGCTTGAAGGGTCAAATGGCCTCCTCCTGCTCCTAGCTTCTATGTTTCTATTCTATCTCAGGGGGAGTTGTGTGATATTAAATATTCATCCTTATTTTTAAATTCACAAACACTTTCTAATATGTAGCAAATGATAATCTGAAGGTGGCTTCCAAACAGGGATTGTAATTGTATGACCAAAACCTGGAAACCAACTGAATGCGTCAGAATCTGTAATCTAAACTAAATCGCACCTAATTCATTTTGATTTCCAGATTTTACATCTCCATATAAGGCTGTGAGGCATGATCTCTTCAATATTTGAATAGAAATTCACAAATGGAAATTGGGAGAATTTGGAATCTGTCTCTTGATTAATATCAGGATTATTCCATGTGTCAAGTCTTGGTTAACATCTTTCACAATGTTTTGCAAACTGCTTCGCAATGCTCCCACACACCTATTCCATTTTCAGCAGCAATACCATCTATTTTCTGTGTACTCTCCATGTGTCCTTCCACCACTGGGGCATCAATGAGTATCCATTATAGCACAATGTGTTAATGGTCAACCTCACCAGATGCATCCTGGATGAATACCTCACCATTATTCACTCAAAGGACAGTTTTTCTGTCCCTTGTAGATTGGAAGCTCAAGATTTAAGGAGAATGAGGGTTGAAGGACTGACCGAGGGGGCCATCACAAGGAGCCCAGCTCAGTGATGTATGAAAGGACATCCTGGTGGTAAGTGATGCATCTACACGCCACTTTATCAAGATACAAAGATGGAAAGGTCACAGGTAACTGATGACAGAATTATGAATATCTCTGACACACATACAAACTTTGTTTCATCAATGACTGAACTGCGAAAAGATTAATGTTGATTTCCAATAGTATGCCCCAGGTTTGTGACCAATAATGAAGGGAGATGCCAGCCATTGGCACGAAGAATGCTGCCCACCTGATGCTGATCTAGTCAGCCCAATGGAATTGGCTTTCCCTACAACTAAATCAGATTCATTGCGTGCCAGTTGAAGGGAATTTGCAGAATCCAGGAGAAGTGAAATTATCAAGCAGACTGAGCACTGAAGAATTCTCACTGACAGAAAACCAGGAAGTGAAATGATTGTCCTTCAGTTTTTAATCATTTTACTGGGAGTGAAGCAAAACATTGGGATATACACCTAGGATTAATGCAGAAATTGGAATATTATAAACGAAGTGTAAAAGTAATTAAAAACCTATGTTTTTTTTCATAGATTGGAAGGAAAAATCCAAGTCCTGGCCGCTGCAGTCTATTTGTTGAAAGTGTTCCTGCAGTGCTGTTAGCAAGTGACTTCCAAGATTTTGATGTAGCAATGAAGAAGGAATGGCAGCACATGTCACTGTCAATTTGCTGTGCCTTGGGTTGTGGTGGGGGTTGGGGTGGGGGGAGGGATCTTTGTGCAGATCACTGTTTTCTCTTTCATCAGCTATCCTTATTTCTCTAGTTGATGGAGGTTGCCAGTTTGCAAGGTGCAAGGTACCTTGAAGAAACCTTGGTGAGTTGCTGCGATGTGTAAAACTGGTATAGTGCACTTGAAATCAAGCCCTGCTATTCCTGGGATAGTAGAAACTGCAGATGCTGGAGAATCTGAGATAACAAGGTGTAGAGCTGGATGAACACAGCAGGCCAAGCAGCATTAGAGGAGCAGGAAGGCTGACGTTTCGGGCCTAGACCCTTCTTCAGAAATGGCTATTCCTGGAGTGGTTTCAAAAGGTATA
Source organism: Rhincodon typus (assembly GCF_021869965.1). NCBI lineage: Eukaryota > Metazoa > Chordata > Chondrichthyes > Orectolobiformes > Rhincodontidae > Rhincodon > Rhincodon typus. Next base: position 12,220,119 of record NC_063356.1, read on the forward strand.
GTCTTTCTCTTCAATCTCTCAAAATTCCCCAGTGTACCTGTCTATTTAGACCCAGATTGGCAGAAAGCATGGACAAGGTTTCTGTACTTAACAAGGATTACTATACATTACAAATAAATAGATTTTAGTTTTCCAGTTAAACAATTACGGACTGTTGATGTATAAGTCTATCTAGCTAAAGTTCTAGATCCTTGTAAATCTCCTCCTACATGCACATGCAGATAAACACAGACAGACAGAAAAAAACATTGGTGTTATGGGTGGAGGAGAAAGCTGGGAAAGCAGATCAATGGCCCCTGTCCATAGCGTTCACTGAGATGATCCCTTTGACTTACTAATCCTCGATCTCTCTTCTCCAACAGCTTTTATTTGCTTGTAGGAGGCACAGAGCGATTAGTTCACAGCTTATGCATTCTCTAACTTATTGGATAAAAACAACGGCTTACAGCAACCGATGAGAGCAAATATATTGACTGCCTTCAGGCCATAGGTGTTTTTTAACTGTGAAGTGAAGGATGCCACCTTCCTTTCTTGAGGCCTGACAGCTTCTGGCTATCTCGTTCACACTCCTGAACTGTTAGCAGGTAGAAGGACTTTGTTATTGATAATTGATCACTATCCCACAGATTGATCAGCTACTTGCTGCCATCCAAATCTCATTTTATACATGCTCCCCAGACCCAGTTCATCTGCAACTAAACCTCCTCCATTGGTTAAACAAACAACACTCTAAACAGTACTTTCAATAAGTGTTGGTTTTTTTTTTCCTTTATTCATTCACAGGATGAGGGTGTTGCTGGTCAGATAGCATTTATTGCCCAGAGGGCAGTTAAGAGTCAACCAGACCAGGTAAGGATGCTGTTTCCTTCTCTAAAGGACATTAGTGAACCAGATGGGCTTTTTCCCCAACAATTGACAATGGATTCACAGTCATCAATAGATTCTTAATTCCAGATATTTATTGAATTCAAATTCCACCATCTACCATGGCGGGATTCGAACCCGGGTCCCTAGAATGTAATCTGGGTCTCTGGACTAATAGTCCAGCGATAATACAAGTGGGGCATCACCCACCCTTTTAAAAAGTACAGCAACCCCCTTCTACAATCATTATTTCTTAAAGCCAATCCTTTTCCTATTTCAGTTCACATTCACAAATACAGAAAAAACAAGCTACAGTCTTAATAAGAGCAACTTGTACAAAGCCCACAGCATAGCCATGGTGCCCTGGTGGTAAAACAAGTGGCTGCAATGGTATTTGGCTCATCTATTTATTATATCTTAATTTTCCAAAATTCGTAATTTATTCTTAACTATGGTAATAAAATATGCTAGCTTGAGTATTTTTGGCCCATGCGTAACATAAAAGAGGATGTGAAACCAGGTATGGCCCATTTCAATGTCTCAGTCATCAAATTTTATACAGCTACTTACAGCAGCTTGTAAATTCCTTGTTCATGTTTTCTTGGTGGCAGCAACATAATAAGAAGCTTGGGCCAAATGTCTATTCGTTTGGTGCATGTCAAAGCAGTCAACTAACCATTTGAAAATAACCTCAAAGTCATCCAGATATTAATGAACTGCTTATCAGGCACTGAGACCATATGTTCAAATGGAAACACCCCAAGTAATACACCAAATCATATTCCATGGTTTTATAAACAAAGTTTTGATTTCTTTATCATTTGTAATTGCATTAATACTTATCGCTGATATTTAATAATGCGATAAATTGTGATTCTGAAGTTTGGTGTTACTTAGATTGCAAGCCATATCTGTTTTTCCAACAAGATCATCATGTTTGATGTTGACTGTTCATAATCGCCTGATCTGTTATCCAAATCTACGGACAATGGAAAGGATGGATTGCGATCGCTATAAAAGCAGCAACAAATAGAATCCATTAACAGGCCCATCTGACATTTTCCTTTCGGTGTCATTTGACAACAACAAAGAACAAAGATGAAGTGGCTGCTCTTTGCATTCGCTTGCCTTCGGGTCTCTGAGTGCATTGTCAGGTAAGACCCGGTGATCGTAGTCTTGTTTTCAAAGGTAGGATATGTTTTGACCGTGCTTCCTCACAGAGGAAAGGCACAAAATCACCAAAATGTCTTTACTTCACTTTGAATGTTTTAGTTCTGACTCTTTCTTTTTCCATTAGGAACGTTGGAACAGGAGAATTTCAGAGTGTGCCTTGTGCCTTTTCTGTCCGTCAATGAGATAGAGTTTGATACATATCCATTCATGCCTTTAAAAAAAAGACAATCAATCTCAAATTTAAAATTTACAGCTTATATGTAGTGTCAATTATCATTACTGAATAGATCTTAGGCTTCCACTATCCTTTGAGTGTAGAAGTGTTTCCTAATTTCTTTCCTGAAAAGTTTTAATCTTATTTTAGACTAGTCATCAGTCCTAGACTCCCCAAAGAGCAGAAATTGTTTCTGGCTACCTGTTCCCTTAGTTTCTTAAAAATTTCAATCAAATCGCTCCTTAATCTTCTAAATTCCAAGGAATTTAACCTTACGGGGGCAGCATGGTGGTTTAGTGGTTAGCACTGCTGCTTCACAGTACCTGGGTTCAATTCCAGCCACAGGTGACTGTCTGTGTGGAGTTTGCATGTTCTCCCCTTGTCTGCGCGGGTTTCCACCAGGTACTCTGATTTCCTCCCACAATCCAAAAATGTGTAGGTTAGGTGGATTGGCCATGCTAAATTGTCCGCAGTGTCCAGGAATGTGCAGGCTAATTAGATTAGCTATGGAAAATGTAAGTTTAAGGGGATAGGGTAGGGGGTCTGGGTGGGATGCTGTTTGGACAGCTGGTGCAGACCCAATGAGCCAAATGGCCTCTTTCCACACTGAGGGATTCTATGATCCTACATACATATGAACATATTAATGAGGTGTCAGCTAGATCCACATTTCCACCTAGCCCTGATAACCATTCACACTCTTGATCATCAAATCTATCCATCTGTGCCTTCAAACCAGTCAAGGAATATGCTCTGTTACCTTTTCTGGAGGAGAGTTGCAAAGACTCATGATCCTCTGTGAGAAAATAATTTCATCTAACTTCGGTTTTAAATAGGTAACCCTTGAATTTGAAACAGTGATCTCTCCTTCAAGATCCTCCCATAAGAGGAAATGTCCTCCCCACATCTAATCTGTAATAGATACGTTTCAATCATGCCCTTGCAAAGTCCAGCAGATACGAGCCTAGCCTATCCAACTTTTCCTCCAGAGACAACAACTCACTCTAGGTATTAGTCTGGAAAACATTCCTTGAACTGTCTCCATTGCATTTACATCTGACCTTAAATTAAGGTGACTAGTTCTGTGCACTGTGCTCCAAATGTGGCCTCACCAGTGTCCTGTACAACCAAAGTATAATATCCCTAACTTTTGAGTTCAATTCCTCCAGTTATAACCCAAGTTTATGTAATCACACCTTGTAATGAAGAATTTGGAATTCAAGTACTATTCGGGTAAAGCTATGCTGCATTTTCACCAAGGGTAATATATCCTGCCTTAGGACTGCCCAGATCTGCCTGTGGTACTCTAGGAGTGATGTAACAAGGGCTTTGCATAGCCTCAGCATGACTTCTACTCCATTGTCATCTAGATGTAAAGGCTATGCTGCCATAAGCCTTTTTGATTATTTTCTGCACCTGCTCACAACTGGCGTGATTTGCCTTTAGTTCAATGTTTCATCCACTACCTGGTTACATGATTTGAAACTTTGAAAGTTCAGAAAATTGAAAGACAGGATTCTTCCAGCATTTACCTCCTCTCTGGGAATTTGTAGTCAGATATATTTCAATTTTTAGATTGTCCAACTTTCAATCATAGCCTCCTAAAGGCTCCAAAACACGTAGCAAATCAATTAGAATATCCATTGTACTTGCACAGCTATAGTGACACAAATTGACTCTTTTGCCATCATAGTCCATCTTGAAGAGGTGCATCCTAAACTCCTTGTGCAATGGATTTCTTAAAGTGAACAGGATTATTTCACTTTCTACAATGTTCACATTATGGTGTTTGCTTTTATTAGTCTACTATTCTGTCACTACTATTTACAGAGTTGAAATGTGTATAAAATATTTTTGTCGGGAGACAATCTAAATTTAATTAATATAACAAGTTTATTTTTTAATCAGTACTCCCAAAAAAAGCATAACTTAGTGCAGATTATGTCCCTGAAGGTAACAGTAGGTGAAGCATCTAAAGGACTGTAGTAGATCAGTAGCTGGTGCAAAAATTGGGATTCGGTGATAAATGCTACATCATAAAAAGTAAAGGAATTTTCTTTCTCTTTGTTGCACATTTGATCAGCATTCAACTGAATTCATGAGAGCTGCTATTTAAACATAGATTGTCAGAGACCTGATAATCCCTGTTTGTAATCTATTTTCTAAATAGTTAATGTTCATAGCCACATACAAAAATCTTTATAGATAGTAGGAACTGCCAACACACTGTTGAGCTGGATGAACACAGCAGGCCAGGCAGCATCAGAGGAGCAGGAAAGCTGACGTTTCGGGTTTGGACGATCTTGCCTTGTACTCTACTTCTGTTTGCTAATCAATACACAGTACATGAAATTACATTGTTTATGTGGATGATGTTGAAAGGTGTAGTGGAATTATTTCACTTAATTTTGAAGGACTTATTTGTCAGCAATTTGATCCAAATTCTCTCCTATCCTTGCAGAGTGAAACTATTTAAGGGTAAGTCTGTCCGTGATATCTTGGAAGAACATGGTCTACTCAAGGACTTTTTAAAAGAACGCGGACACAATCTGTATTCAAAATACCTCAGACCATCCCAGAAGGACTCATTAGCTGCGACAGAATCACTTATAAACAACCTGGATATAAGTAACCACCATGGCTTTAAAGAAAAGCAGCAAACATAGTAGAATTGAGACAGTAACACATTCCAATTGATTTTATTACATATTTCCCTTTATTAACCATACCATATGTATCTGAAATCGAAATATTGGCATCATTCATGTTGCAATGGATATATTTTAGGACTGTACTAAGTAAGTGCAGCATTGTCAGAGATGCTGTCTATTTGGGGAGGGTTAACTCAGGCTATGGCTGCCCTCTCAGGTGAACAAAAAAATTCCAAAGAATTTTCCAAAGCAGAACAGGGTACTTCTCTTTAGTGCCCTTGCCAACAATTAGCCCTCAATCAACATTACTAAATAAAAATTACCTATTTGTTACCTCACTGCAATGTGTTTGGAGCACATTGTTAGAAAATTGGCTGTCAGGTGTTTCCCAAAATTCAAAAAAGTGCTTTATCAGCTGTTAAATGCTTCACGATGTCCCACAGTTGTGAAAGTTACTACATAAATACACAATCTTTCAATTTTCTCATCACCAAAATCACAGGAAAGGTATTTCATTCTATTAAGAATTGTTAAAATTACTTTTTCAGTTTCAAGGTTCAAAATGAGACTGACAACAGTCTTTCAGCATTTCTGCACATTATTACAAATACTTACTTGCTCCCATCTCTCAGATACCAGGTCACCTTAACCTGCAGTGAGACGTAGTATCTCCCTTAGAAATCTTAGTCAGTTAAGCTTTTGGAAACAAACAAACTAGCTTTAATTAAACTGCATTGGAAGTAGAATCTAATGTATTGTAAAAAGGTTGCTAGACTTGCTCCCATTGTGCTTAGATTAAATTCAAGTCCCAAGTTAAATTTATGGAAAATCCAGCATAGCTGCATAAACATACCTGACCAGTAACACACAACTATGGTAAGTACTGGCTATGAACCACATACATCTCTAATTTCACATCTTTCTTTCAATATCCTGACAGCTGTCATACTTTGGAACAATCAGCATTGGGACTCCACCTCAGAGTTTTACCGTTATCTTTGATACTGGCTCTGCAAACCTTTGGGTTCCTTCTGTTTACTGTTCTAGTCCAGCATGCAGTAAGTAACTATAGACAAACAGTGGAAATTCTAACAATGGTGCATTTTAGCTCTCTTGGATACACGAAGGTACATAGAAGCTTGAGGCAGACAGTTATTACTTAAATTTGGTTCATTCTTTTGTTAAAATCTCATTGTTTAGCTCGAAATTCGGATTAAGGTATGTCACATAATGCTGTATATTTGAAATGATTGGCTTTCTTTAGCCCTTGAGTTATTAGGAATAGATTGTATTTGAAAGAAGCTTGGTGCTGGATTGATTCTGGATCCTACTCTGTATGTTACACATTATATCTCCATGCAATTCAGTAATCTAAAGCAGGAGGTCTGATATCTCTTATTTCCCAGGTATACTGTATCTATCACCTATTAATATGTCACTAATGTCTCTATCAAACAAAGAATGCAGGGAAATACTTGAACAATGTAAATAAATTCCATAGACTCCCAAGGTTTTATTTCCCATGAATTGAACTGGGCAACAGTTGTTGTTATATGAGAACTGTCTTTTGAAATGACCTGGAGCTGGCATACCTGTCAATTCACTTTAAATATTGAAGCAAAGAATGAAAATGTGCTTTTATGACAATCCAGTAGTTTTACAGTCACTGTTATCAATACCAATTTCTAATAATAGAGTCATAGAGATATACAGCATGAAAATGGACCAATAAGTTTCCCAACAAATTTGTGTGGGATTTGATCTCAGATCTCCATATCATCAGTCCAGGCTGATTTGTTGTTGATTGAAGTGAATAGCCGAATCTAATGAAACTAATTGGAAAAAATGTGCTCTTCTTGCAGATGATCATCGCAAGTTTAATCCACAAGCCTCCTCAACGTTCCAGCTTTCAAACAAATATGTTTCCATTCAATATGGTACAGGCAGCATGACTGGTGTTCTAGGATATGATACAGTCAGAATAAGTCATACGAGTTGATCTCCTCTGTCTGATGGGTGCAGGGTCTAAAGTGAAGGCAGTGCTGCAGATTGTGGCTGACCCCCAAGGCACAATGCAACTCAAGAACAACTCCCTCCCCTGTATATTTCATCATCCTTGAGATAAAGGCTTGCATTCCATTCGATTATTTCATTCATGCTTGTACCTGTTCATTGACTTTAAATGATCTGTGCATTTGGACTCCCAAGTCACTTTCCTCTCTACCATTCCTAATTTCTTAGCATTTAGAAAATACTGTGATATACCTTTCCTATGGCCATAGAGGACTACCTCAGATATGCCCGCACTGAACTCTTTATTATTCCTTGCAATATAGTGCTTCCAGGTACACTACTCACTCTCACTTCCAATATCATGTCATCTGCAATCTGACCCAACCTATTCCTTCAACTAGGTCACAAATAACTATGGTGAAATGTTGAGGTCCCAGTTTAAATGTCTAGCAACATACTTGTCAAATTCCACCAGTCTGCTTCTCGCCTTCACCCACAACTCTTACTTATACTTCCCAACCAATTTCTAAGCAAAGTCAAAAGCTCATGTCCAAACTGCACTCTCACATTTGCTAATATTGACTCATGTGGAGCCTTTTCCAATGGACAATGAGATGGTGTTCCAGAAAAATGTTTTAAAATATAATTCATTTCTTCATTGGCTTGGAAACTATTAAGACCCATTTGGAGGCCTCATTGCTTCAGCTCACTAGGCCCATGTTGGTATCCAGAAATACAACAGGCCCTGCCCAAGCAATTGGAGCAGGAACTTCTTGAGAAATCACTCTACATCCCTGTCTTCACACTCCTGAAGACACTCACCTACCAAAAGGTAAATGTATACTCTATACTTTTTGGGCAATTTAGAAAACAGAGACCAAGAAATTGTCAGAAATCTCATTTATGTTCATTATTACAATCCTCCTGTTACCTAACATCCTTACAGTCTGACTTATTGTAGATATTTAAATTGTTTTTGTTTTGGTCAGGTATCCAGCATTGATATCACCCACCAGGAATTTGGCTTAAGTACAAGACAGCCAGGAACTTTCCTTTACTATGCCAGGTTTGATGGAATTCTGGGATTGGCATATCCAAATATTGCTGCATCAGCTGTCACCACTGTCTTCGATAACATGATGTCTCAACATCTGGTGGAGCAGCCTCTGTTCGCTTTTTACCTGACCAGGTCAGTTTTTGTTTTAACATTTGCAACTTGCAAATCAACTTCATTATAAAACGAAATGATATCTTTACAAAGTGTGCCTTCTCTTTCAGTTCAACATCATTTCATTTTTTTGGGATATTTTTTGGCATAATTTGACAAGTGTTGGGAAATTAAGCGCAATAATGACAGGAGGTCAACACTCAATTCCCCATCCCACGTGCAGTGAAACAACTTTTCTTCCAGCTCCCCCACCCCATCTGTCAAGGCTGTTGACCACCTGACCACTCAATGCATTCAAATGGTGGTGGGCAACAGGATGAGGGAACCAGCCAATGTCTCACTGATCTTCTTGAGGTATTGAAAACCACAGAGAGTCTAGCATGTGCTAGCAGTATGTTAGGGTGAATTGCAGAGTCACGGAAGTGTTATTACACAGAAGGAGGCCATTCAGCCTATCATGCCAGTAACAGTGTTATTATCTCTTGTCAATCTCCTGCCTTTTCCCCATATTCTTGCACACAGGGAAGAAGGAGGAAGTTACTAGTAGCTCTGTGGGATGGAATGGGCTATCAGTTGTCACCTCTCCTTGGGCCCTTTGTTTTATTTTTCTTGGGAAGATCCACAGTTCACGGAAAACCTCTCTTCTAAAATATTTTATGTTGCTGGGGTGCTGTTGCCCACTTTAAGTATCACCTTCTGTTCTCTCCCAGTTTCTGAACTGGCTTCCTTTGAGAAACCTCTGGGTGCTCACCCTTCTACCTTAGATAGTGATTACCCCTTACAGGAGAATCCAGCCCTGTAGGCATTGCTGTTTGACACTTTAATGACATTTCTTGAGGGTCTCAGATTAATATGCAGAATTATGCAGCGCAGAAAGAGACCCATCAGCCCAACGTGCCAGTGCAATTCTTTGAAAGAAGTATCCAATGAGTCTCATGCCAAGGCCTTTCCACATTATCCTGTAATAATTTTTCCCCTTTTTCAAGTACATGCAAGTTATAGTTGAATCTATTTCCATCTCTTGTGCAGGCGGTGCATTCCAGATCACCAAAAAAGAAAATAAATCTAACTGGATCGTGATCGTAAGATAACTGAAGGGGTGCTTGAAACTGCAGGAGTAAAAAGAACTCTAAGCTGTGACACACAACGGGTTTGAGTCTTTTGGAACTCCTTGCCACCAAGAGCTATAGTGACAGAGTCCTTGTGTATATATAAGGCTGAGATAGATAGATTCATCATTAGTTGGGAACGCAAGGGTCATGGAGAAAATACAGGAAAGTGGATATGAGGAGATGTCGGATCAGCCATGATCCTATTGAATGGCAGACCAGGCTCAAGGAGCCGAACAGCCTACTCTTGTACCTATTTCATCTGGTCTTATGATCTTAGGATAGACATACATGATCTACCATGACAGCAGATCTCCTAGCAGGAGTAAATACAAGCAGCACCAGATCTTAGATGCAGCACTTAGATGCTTCTGTTGTAGGATCTCACATCACCCTATTCTGTCATCCCCATCCTCTTTAGGATTTACAGCAAGCATACCAACATGTTAGCAACGACTTTCAACTGATGTTTGACAAAGAGGCCAATATGATGTGATCTTGAAAAGACCAGGAGGTGGGAGAGACTTCCAGATTAAATTTCTTTATAACTTGTGGTTTACAGGCAGGAAGGTGAGTCTGGAAGCGAAGTTGTATTTGGTGGCGTTGATCCAAATCATTACACAGGTGAAATTAACTGGGTTCCTCTCACAAGGGAAGAATACTGACAAATCCTGGTGGACAGGTAAGTGAATGTACAAAATGTTACATGTTGTAAAATAGAATTCAGCTACCAAGATATATATTGATGATAAGCAGATTAGAAGTGCACAAATTTTACCTGGCAGTTGAAAATTACAACTGTGAAAATAACTATATCAGGGACTAGCCGGGCAATGCATAACTCAGAGTTATCACAAGGTTCAGAGCAAGGACAATTCATGTGGCCTGCTATTTATATTATATTTTGCTATTGCAAACTTCCATGGCATGCTTCCTGATGATCCTTGACTTCATGAATAGATCACACACCGCAATCAATATCTCTCTAAGCTTGGACAAACCCCACCAGGTATCATCCAGCTCCTCATAAAGACAACAATGCCCTATAAATTTGGACCTGCTTAAACACAAATTAACAACTGCATTTAGAACACACTTTTCACTTAACTGCAACATCCTAAGACACAATAAGAGTTAAGCAGTTAATGAAACAAGTACTTGGGGAGTGATTAGAGGGAAGTAACACAAGGTGTAGTTAAAGATTTAGTTTTGAGGAGACTTCTGAAAGTGAAACAAGTTTTGAAACCGAATACTTAGCAGGCACCAATGGAAAAAACAGACTGTGTATAAATGAGAGACAGAGCTGAGTGTGTGTGCCAATAAATAGTGCTCGGGAAGGGTTAGATCGAGTTAGGGACGGCCATGCATTTAGAATGTACTTGAGGAGGAAGACTTTGAAGCCAATCTGAAGGATGACAGAAAGTCAAATCCAAAAGGGAGAATCAATGTCCATGTGGTTGCATTTGGTAAAACAATGCAAGAGAAAAATATTGTGCAGTTGAAAAAAAATACTATAAATAGAGCAGCCATATACACCTATTCTAAAGTACAGTGTAAGTGTTACATTAGATATTTGTGCTATGTTACACATTTGTGCTATATTGTTTATTTACCGAAGCAGGCCATTTGGCCCATCAAGCCTACATTGAACTTCTGAAGGCCTTCCCACCCAGACTCAGCCTCCTACCCCATCCCCATAATGCTGCATTTCCCATGACTAATCCTCCTAGACTACAAGGAAAACAAAAATTGCTGGAAAAGCTCAGTAGGTCTGGCAGCATCTGCGAAGAAAAAGTCAGAGTTAATGTTTTGGGTCCAGTCACCCCTCCTCAAACCCAAAACATTAACTCCAATTTTTTCTTCACAAATGTTGTCAGACTTGCTGAGCTTTTCCAGCAACTTCAGTTTTTGTTCCCGATTTACAGCATCCACAGTTCTTTCAGTTTCCACCTAGACTACACAACCCTGAACATAATGGTCAATCTGCCTAGCCTCCACATCTTTGAACTGTGGGAATAAACTGGAGCACCCAGAGGAAACCCACACAGACTCAGGGAGAATGTACAAACTCCACACAGTTGCCTGAAGGTGGAATCGAACTCAGATCCCTGGAACTGTGAGGCAGTAATGCTAACCACTGAGCCATCATGCTGCCTGTTGAATTTAGAAACTATATACCTTGATACTTGAAATATATAGATCTTCTTTGGCAGTCCCTGAGAGTTGGGAATGACTTGTTTCCACTTCAGGGATGGGGTTCTCGAAGGTAGCTGAATAGTCCTATCCTGGAGCTTCAGACTCTGCCCCAGGTGGGGCAGGTGGTATTTGAGCAGGTGGGTGGGCGGGAACGCTCTGGATTCTGCCCAGTCTTTCCGCTGTTTGCACTTGGTCTGTATGTGCCCCACTCAGGGAAGCTCCGAGTGGTTAGCACCTTCATAGATAACTCTTCTCCAGTTTGCGCATTTGACAACAAGCATTTCCCATGTGTTGGATATGGTGGGGATGATGTGTTTGTTTAGGGTTTATGGCTTTGCATGGTATGTAATGTGAAGAGTTATCATTTAGATTTCTAAAACAGGTATGTAACTAGCAATGCCCTTTTCTTTCCTAGTGTGAAAATCAATGGCCAGATAGTGGCTTGCCATGGAGGCTGCCAAGCCATCGTCGATACTGGGACCTCTCTGATCATTGGATCACAGTCACCCATCCAGACAATTCAGAACTAGATTGGTGTACGTTTTGAATATTATTCTACGGTAACCTGCATTGTATTCTATCACAGAAAGAAAATGATTTCATCTTCATGGACACAGCTTCCTTATATTATAAGAAATTCAGATGCATCCATTTTTTACATTTCTGCCAAAATGAATGAAAATCTTAGAAAACTTAAAATTCCATTTAAACGTAAATGAGATTGTCTTCCCAGAAGATATCACTGTTAACCACTTGTTTCTCTGTCCTGCAGTATGGTGTGGACTGTAGAATGTTGCCCAGCATGTCTTATGTGACGTTCACCATCAATGGAATTGACTACCCACTTTTTCCTTCTGCTTATGTGCTCCAGGTACGCTTTAACCTTTAGACTGCCAGAATGGGCAGGCGTTATCTCAAGGTTTCTGGGTTTTGGAAATTTTCAGCCTGGCGGCTGCACCCCAAACTTTACAGTCACATCAGCCAACTCAAGTTTTCCGGAACTGTGTGGTTTGAATTTCAGTACATTTCAAATGTTTAATCCCTCCAAAACTAAACTACAAACTTTTATTGACCTCCAGTATGAATGAAATCTTGAAGAAGTTACAGTTATACAGAACTTTTGTTTATTTCTTGCTTTCAACCAACATTTGTTGATGCAAAAGAGTTAGGCCAGGCACAAGACTGGAAGGTTAGAGTTCTAAGGAGAGGCTGGATAGCTAGAACTTTTCTCCCTGGAGCGTCGGAGACTGGGGAGCAACCTTATAGAGGTTTATAAAATCATGAGGGGCATGGATCGGGTAAGTAAACAAAGTCATTTTCCCAGGATAGGGGAGTCCAAAACTAGACGGCAGAAGTTTAAGGTGAGAGGCGAAAGATTTAAAACGGATCTGAGGGGCAACTTTTTCACACAGATGGTGGTGCATGTAGGGAAAGAGCTGCCAGAGGGAGTGGTAGAGGCAGGTAAAATTACAACATTTTACAGACATTTGGACAGGTACATGGATGGGAAAGGTTTGGAGGGATATGGGCCAAACACAGCAAAATAAGACTAGTTCAGTTTAGGCAACTGGTTGGCATTGATGAGTTGGGCTGAAGGGTTTTTTCTGTGCTGTATGACTATATGACTCGAAGTGATTGCAAGTAACAGTCTGAATCTATAAATGCGCTTCACTGGGTACCTGCTGTCCTGAGGCAAGATTCAAATCTTTCTTAAAGTGTAATCAAGACCAAAAATGTAGATAAAATCATTCAACAGTATGAGGTACCAAAGAAAAGGCCAATTCTGCCTTGAACTGAGAACACATCTCACTGTGTGTCACTGTGTAGAAATCAGGTTAGTGGAGGGGTGGTGGGGTTACTCAGGCTGATGTATTCACCCCTATTTAGTATTTGGGAGTTCTGTTTGAATCATTTCCCTAGCTCACTATTACGTAGACCCTGGAAACTGAGGTCCCTCCCTGTCCTCCTTCAAATTGGATCCCTACACACATCTTTTCATCAAATAGGACCACAGATCAAAAGATGAATTGTTCATTCATTCAATTTTCAAAAGTGCAATCTGTTTTCTTCTGTAATTTGCTCGTCACACCACAGACTCAGTAATTCATTGTGGAAAATACTCAGTTTTCCTTCTCTGCAGGAAAAGTCATGAAGTCTGGCCATCATGAAGTTTGCAGCTACTTCTTTCCTTATCCGTCAATTTAGTGAGACTGATCTTCCGGTCTCCAGGTTATTGAAGACCGGCCAGACAATTACAAATCCATGTTGTGACCTTGCAGACTTTCCAACAAGTTGATCTGCAAAGAAAATTCCCAGGAAGTTTGAGGAACACAGCAGGCCAGGCAGCATCAAAGGAGCAGGAAAACCCTTCTTCGGGTCCCGACCTGAAACATAAAACATAGAACATAAAACATAGAACAATGCAGTACAGGATAGGCTCTTTGGCCCACGATGTTGTGCCGACCTATTATCTAACTAAGATCAAACTACCCTGCATACCCTACATTTTACTATCCTCCATGTGCCTATGCAAGAGTTTCTTAAAAGTCTCTAAAGTATCTGACAAAGTATCTGAGCTTTCCTGCTCCTCTGATGCTGCCTGGCCTGCTGTGTTCCTCCAGCTCCATAATGTGTTATCTCTGACTCCAGCATCTGCAGTTCTTACTATCTCCCAGGAAGTTTGAACTTCTCACCCTGGGAGCTGCCGCAAATGTGTGTGACACTGAGTTACAGTCAGAGAATTCAGATAGTTCTGATGCACTTACCTGCATAGTAATCCAGCAAATGTGAGACACAAAAAGTTGAGTCTAACTGCTGGATAACTATACAGCTGAACCTCTTATAACCCACCTATCACCTCACCCACTATTCATCTCACCCACCTTACCCATCCGCTTACCTGCCTGACACTCCACCCACTGTAGGAAAGCTGAGCTGGAAAGGCCTGGTAAGAAACACAGAGCAGCATAAAGCCAGGGGAAACCTTGAACAGAGAAGCAATCCAACAATGAGTGATACGCTTCAGAGTGTACAGACCAAATATATTTGTATGTAATGTAACACAATACTAAAGCAAGTACTTTCTTAGAAGCAAACTAGTACAGGACAATATATTGATTTGGTCTTTATTACTTTCCTTGCAGAGAAATATCAATGGTGCAGAAAGTTGTATGAGTGGATTCAGCTCTTTCTGACGAAGAACAGCTCTGGATTCTTGGGGATGTCTTCATTGGAGTCTATTATTCCATTTTTGAGCGAGGAAACAACCAAATGGGCTTTGCCCGGGCCGTCTAATGTCTTCATTCATGACGTTGTTAAATTTGTTTTCCCCACCACTCCCCAAATTACATTTCCAATTTTTTCTGTCATTCCTCACAATTCCCAACTATAACAGCTGCCAGCAATAATTAAAAATGTTCTCATTAAACATTTCCACAGTTATATAATGAAGTAATTATACTGAGTGTTTAATGTTGAATTTAGAGCCATACTTTGTAGAAGATTTTTCGAAAGAAATGTTGGAGAACTGAAAAAAACAAATGTTAAAGTGTTGCAAAGATTTAATAGCTTTAATCTTTTACTTTCGGAGCATTGGAGGCGATGGAGATGCACAGCAGCTAGTTCACACACAAGACAAAGACAGTAAAAGGTAAAGTCAACATAGTCTTACTGGACCACAGAGCCCCTTTCTAACTAGAGAACGAGACAGGGGAATAGAGGTGGTTTAACCTGAGGATCACTACACCTCAGGTGAGATGAGAGGTTGAGATTAGAATTGCTCATGGTAACCCCAACCAGCATGGGAATTGAACCCAAATTGTTAGCATCACGCTGCATTGAAAGCCAGCTCTCCAGGTGACTGAGTTAACTGACCCACCACAGTGATGTATCAGTATGACCAATCGAGATATCTCTTCCCAGATATTGAACGAGATTCCACAGGAAAAGGTTGTGGCCAAATTAAAATTCCATGCAGTTGCATCTTTAGATTAATAATAATTTTTTCAAGGCACATGTTCAATAGTTTGATACAGAATTTGGACAAGTTTCTATCCTTATGTTTCCTTTCACTTATGAGATGATCAATAGAAGCTTTTCAGCTTTGATTCCTAATTCCTGAAAGGGGGTCTAGCAACAGTACAGCATTCAAAATCCTTTACACAAACAGCAAAAAATTGCAGATAGTTCAAATCTGTTTATAAAAACAGAAAGCATTGATAATACTCAGTAGGTCAGACAGTATCTCAGATGAAAGAAGAATAGGGTTAACTCTTCAAGCTTTTAACTGTTTGTCCAAAGGGTTGTTTGCCTGATAAGTAATGACATTGACAGAGTTTTTGTGAAATAAAACAATCCATTCATTCCATTTTAATTAATTCATCTAGAATAAAAACACATTTTCCCTGATGGTGGATCAAATTAGTTATTCAACGATTCATGCTCTTTTGTCTTCATTGCCGGTGACCACTCCAGGGGTATGAAAAAGAATTTACTGATAATATTCCTTAATTTAAATGGTTCGAGTTGGAGCCAATGTCCATTGTCCTATTTCTACTGTTTAATTTAACGTATTGCAGATAAGCTTTCTCCACATTATTTACAAAATATTTAGGCACAAGAGTAGGCCACTCAGCCACTTGTGCTTATTCAGCCATTCTATAGAATCTTGGCTGATCTGATTATAGCCTCAACATGACTTACCCATCTGTTTCAGAGAACCATGAAGCTATGAGAAACAGGAAAAGGAGTAGGCCATTCGGCCCCTTGAGACTCCATCACGCAACAGAATCACAGCTGATTCGAGATTCCTCACGTCCAATTTCCTGATCAAGAATCTATCTATCTCAACATTAAATATACACAAGGACTCTGCCCCCATAGCTCCCTAATGGCAATGAGTTCCAAAGTCTCACAACCTTCTGAGAGAAGAAATTCTCTTCCTCTCAGTCTTAAATTGGAGCCCCCTTATTCTGAGACTGTGCCCTCTGGTCTACAACTCTCACCATTTATCCTGTCAATACTGTTAAGAATCCCATATGTTTCAATGTAATCTCCTCTCATTCTTCTAAACTCCAAGAGTAGAATCCCAACCTGTTTAACAGATCATCTTAGTGAACCTTCTCTGAACTCTCTTGAATGAAATGATATCTTTCCTTAAAAAAGGGAAACAAAACTGCTCACAATACCATTTATTCTCACACCAATCAAACTCAGCCTTGAGTATATCAGGTTTGGGTTCGGTTTAGGCTCCACTGCTCTCTTGGAACAGTAAAGATCTCTGAAAGAAATGATGTCTCCACAACTCAGGGCAACGTATAATGGTCCAAGGCCAAAGTGGAAGGAGGGGCCTGGGGATAATATTCAGTGATGACTGACTTTCTATTCCCACCAAGGTGAAAGTTCACAAGGTTGAGGACCAATCACCTAGTTAAGAGCTGCCCGGTGACCCTCTTGGCAAATCACAGGACTCAACATTGAAGCCTCAACTTGCAAGAAGCTGCTGGCCAATCAGAAGGTGGGAACCTCCGGGTCCTAGAGATCTTCGTGTATGGCCAAGTTTTCAGAGGATCCAATAGTGAAAATGTAAGTCTGGGAATAAGGGGGAGAGGAGAACCATGACTTATCAGCAAATGCTCCTTGATGCCATCTCTGCCCCCACTTCACCCCAAATTGGGGTGAATGGAGGTGACCCCACTAATTGGTAAACAGCAAACCAACCACTTTGTCACCTGCAGAGAAGCCAGGTGATCAGGCCAGTGGCAAATTGACCTCGTTCAGTGGCAGTTAATTGACCACTTAAGGGCTTTAGCTGCTGGTGCGCAGAGATGTTCCACAATGGACATTCTCCCCTGGTCTTAATTCTTCAGGTGGCAAATAAAATAAACAATTCTGTGTGTAGGCCCTGGAGAGATACATACATCCATCTTGCCACCTTAAGGGAGGTGAAAATTGTGCTTAAGTTTTAAATGGGGGACCACTCATTTTTAAACTATATCCTGTAATTCTAGATTCCCCCACCGGGTGAAACATCTTCTCTGCATCGATTCTCTCAAGTATCATCAGAATCCTGTACATTTCAATCAGATCACCTCTTATTCTTCTAAACATCAAATAGGCATACGGACAACCTGCACAGCTTTTCATGATGAGATAGCCCCTTCATACCAAAAATCAGTTGAATGACCCTTTCCTGAATTGTTTCTAATGCAACTATATACTTTCTTAAGAAAGGAAATCACAACTGTACATTGTACTTCAGATGCACTTGAAAGCAATGAACAACTGTAGCAATAGTTAACTCCTATTTTAATTTGGTTTCCTTTGAAATATATGCTAAGATTTCATTTGCATTTCTAATCATCATCCTAATTTCTTGTGATTCATGCACTAGCACACCCAGATCCATCTGGACTACAGAGTTCTGCAGCATTTCAACACTTATTCGCTTTTTCCTGTTCTTTCTGCCTAAGTGGAGGAGCTCATATTTTCTCATTATATTCTATGTGCCAAATTATTGCTCAAACACTCGATTTACCTAAGTCCTTTCACACCTTCTTGACAAGTTAGTTTCTCACTTATCTTATCAATTAGTTTCTCACTTATCAAATAAACCGTTGGACTATAACCTGGTGTTGTGTGATTTCTTACCTTGAAGATACAATTGTCCCAGGCCTAAGTGTAGGGAGGAGGTGGGGGCAATATTCAGTGGTGACTGACTCCCCATCCCCCCGACAGTGAAAGCTAGCCAGGTCGAAGACCAATCACTGACGTTTCGGGTTGGGACACTTCTTCAGAAATGGCTTCACAAATTTCTGCAGAAAGGTCCCAACCCAAAACGTCAGCTTTCCTGCTCCTCTGATGCTGCTTGGCCTGCTGTGTTCCTCCAGCTCCACACTGTGTTATCTCTGACTCCAGCTTCGGCAGTTCTTACTACCTCTACAGGTTCTCCTTTTTATCTTGCTTTCAACTTTCTTAAAAGCTCTCATAAATTAACTAAATGTGATTTCCTTTTCACAAAACCATGTTGACTTTGCTTCATTTGACATGATTTTCTAAGTATCCTGCTGTCACTGCTTTATTAATGGATTTACAAATTCTCCCCATGACAGATGCTAGGCTTATAGCTTCCTGCTTTCTGTCTCCCTCCTTTCTTGAACTAAGGTGTTACATTTGCAGTTTTCCATTCCTCTGGGACATTGGGAGAATCTAGGAAATTTCAGAAGTTCACAACTTATGGATCTATTATCTCTGAGCCACTTCTATTCAGATCCTAGGATGCAATCTCTCAGGTCAAATAGACTTATCAACCTTTAGTTCTAATAGTTGCCCTGATACTTTTTCCCTGGTGATTGTTTTAAGTTCCTCACTTCCTTTAAATTTGTTATGTCAAACTATTCTTGGGATATTTCACGTGTTTTCTACAGTGAATCTTCCACTATTTCCTTGTTTCCTATTATCAGTTTAGCAGTTTCACCCTCTAAGGAAACAACTTTAACATAACTTTCACTCTTCCTCTTTAAATACTTACAGAAATGTTTATTATCTGATTTTATACTTCTAGCTATTTTTTCTCTCACATTCTAATTTCTCCTTCCTTTATTTTAGTTATTTTTTTCAGTTTCTAAACACTGCCCAACCTTCTGACCAACCAATAATCTTCACAGTATGGCATGCTTTTTCATTCAATTTGAGACAATCCTTAATTCCCTTCTTAGCCACAGATAGAGCATCTTTATCATAAAGTCCGTCTTTCACAGTGGAGATATTTAATATTTCCTTAAATTTTGACTCTAGCTTCTCTACTATACTACCCTTTAACTATTTAAGTAGCTCTCCTTAGCCAACAATGTCATAATATCCATGAAAATGGTTAAATTTAAGTTCAGGACACTCGTCTTAGATCCTATTGTTAGGGGATCTATAAATTAGTTTCACCACTGAAATCTTACCTTTACCATTTCTTAACACAACACAAATTCATTCCACATATTGATCTTCTAAACTAATTTCACCTCTTTCTATTGTATTAGCACAATCCTAATTAACAGAGGTACCCCACCACCTTTTCCTAGATTACTACCTTCAGAAATGTCTAACACCTTTGAATATGCAGGTCCCGGCTTTGGTAGCTTCACAACCATGTCTCTGAATTGACTATCAGGTCATACATGTTTATTTCTACTTATGCTATTAATTCATCCAAGTTCTTCTGAATGCTCTTACATTGTTGTAACTGAATTGGGAGGAGTGCACTCTCTTTCTTTAGTACCATTAATCTGTGGGTCTCCAAATAAATCTAATTGTTTTACCTGTTTCCTGATGTGACCAATTGTATACTTAGACTTAGACTTAAAATGAAAAGATCAAAAACCAGGTTTCTTAATATTGATTTATTACAAACAAAACTTGTTCAATGATGTTGTAAAACTGTTTAACATACTTAATTTATAAAATGGAAATATCAATGTTATTTCTGTAAATAATTCAACATGTACACATATACAAACAGAATCTAAATTTACCTTGCATTATAAGAGTCTGAGAGCATACTGATATCTGGTGTTAGACAAACTGTTGCATTCTTTGACAACAAGGTGCAGGGCTGGATGAACACAGCAGGCCAAGCAGCATCATAGGAGCAGAGAGGCTGACGTTTCGGGCCTAGACCCTTCATCAGAAAAGGGGGAGGGGAAGGGGGTTTTGAAATAAATAGGGAGAGAGTGGGAGGCGGATAGAAGAGGGATAGAGGAGAGGATAGGTGGAGAGGAAACAAACAGGTCGAAGAGGCGGGGATGGGGCCAGGAAAGGTGAGTGTAGGTAGGGAGTTAGGAAGGGGATAGGTCAGTCCAGGGAGGACGGACAGGTCAAGGGGGCGGGATGAGGTTGGTCGGTAGGAGATGGAGGTGCGGCTTGAGGTGGGAGGAGGGGATAGGTGGGAGGAAGAACAGGTTAGGGAGGCAGGGACGAGTTGGACTGGTTTTGGGATGCGGTGGGGGGAGGGGAGATTTTGAAACTTGTGAAATCCACATTGATACCATT